>NC_059088.1:16364944-16664944 GCF_020497125.1 Mauremys mutica
GAACTGGGAGAGCATTGGGTGTGAGTGGGAGGTTTTTCTTTGGGGGGGGATGGGATTGTTAGGGTGTTGGAAAGCGTCCCCCATGAAGACCCTGGATGACCCCAAGCCTCTGCCATTCAGTCAGGCACATCTGCCCCTGTCCCCAGGGCCGGTGCAAGGATATTTTGCACTCTAGGCGAAACTTCCACCTTGCCACCCCCGCACCCCGTCAGTTCATTGAAGGGCAAATCCCAAAGAGCCTTTATAAACTGTGCCCAGAGGCTGCTCCCCAGACCAGGCTCCCCCCTTCCTGCCCCCTGAACTCCCCTAGAGGGTGCACAGCCCCCCCCCGTGAGCCCTCCCCACCCCACCCTGGTGGCCCCCGCCCCAAGTCCACTCACTGGCTTTGCTGGGCTAGGGCCACTGCAGCAGCTCGGCAGGGAGGAGCCGCCTTCCGGGGGCTCCTGGGGGCTCCTGCAGCAGATGCATGCAGGCAGAGGCCCCCGTGCACCCTTCCCAGCTCCCCCGTCGCCATGCTCAGGCTCTGCAGCTCCCGGGAGTGTGAGCTGCCACCACTGCCCCTCCCGCCACTGCCCCTCCAGGGCCCCACACCCCGGCGGCGGCTCACATACCCAGGAGCCACAGAGCCCAAGTGTGGCGAGGGAGGAGCTGGGGGAGTGCATGGGGGCCTCTGCCTGCATGCATCTGCTGCATCCTGCAGGAGCCCCCTGGGGGGGTGCCAGGCCGCAGCCTGGGCAGGATGGATGGGGGGGTGCGGCTGCTCCCCGCTAGCAGCAACGCCGCCTTTGTAGGGCTCCTGCCACCCTGCGCCGCGCTGCCTCCTCCCTAGCTGGGGCTCGCCGCTGCCGCAAGCAGGACACTCTGGCTCTCTGGTGCCTCCGGAAGGCGGCTCCTCCCTGCCGGGTCAGGGCATCGCTTTTTGGTGCCCCCAGCGCCGTCCTTAGGATTTATGGGGCCCTGTGCAGTATTATTAAACTGGTGCCCTTGTGCCCGATGGCAGCCTGAGCTTGCAGCCCGGCGAGGGCAGGGGCGGAGGGACAAGGCAAAAAGAATAACAAGATGCCCGGCCTGCCTCACAGTGGCGGAGAGTCACAGTTTCCCCACAGAGACCCCTGTACTCTCTCCCTCATGCAGAATGGACATGAAGAAGGTACTTAATTAAAAGCACTAAACTTGGGAATAAAAAATGTCAGTCACAGGTTTTTCGATATGCCCGGAAGTCAGACATTAATTTGCAAAAACTTTGTAGTAAGGGTGAGTCAGCTGTTTTGCTGAATACACCATTACATTTTATGGAATACATGATGCAGCTCTTCTCTGTTTTATATTTTCTTAATCAGTATTTCTAAGCTAATTTTATGTTTTAAATGTACTCTTAAATGTACTCATTCCAGATTACTACATATTTAACTCACTGAAACAGACATTATTTTAAATTAATCAGTCACAGAGGCTTAGTGTGTTCATAACAATGTTCATTGCTGTTAGAAAAAGGGAACACTAATTTACTGTGTGTGATCTCCATAACAATACACATGTTTATGAAATTTCACCAACTTTAAAAAATATGTTTCCAAAGATTTTAGGCATAACAAAGGATTTATATCTTACTAAGGTTCTGATTTTGCTTAAAACTAGTTCATCAGATAGTCAGAAGTAAATAAAGGGAAACTCTTTGTCCTGCTATCTGGAAGCAAAGGGCTGTAGCTTCCTTCAGTTGGGGGAGGGGAGAAATGGATGGACAGAAAGGATAGGAAGACTTTGGAAGTAAGTTTTTTTTACTATCGTAATTAAAATTTGTATTTTAAATAAGGGTGATCTTTTGAAGAATTTATTTAAAAACCCATATGTCTGAAGATCCAAGCATTTAAGGCTAAAGATGATTGTGTATCTAAAAATCTATGCAAGGATTTTTTAGAGATGTGCTTTTATTATCTTCACCAACTCACTAATGAAATATTTTTAAAGTAAATTTTAAACTAAGGTCCTGTAGACTGCTGAGTAAACTTTTAGATAACGTTTTCACCTCTTAGTATTACACTCATGCACAACTGTTTTTGTCAGTACATTCAGAAACTGACAGTAGATACCTGGGGGTTGGCAAATGCCTGTGAAATGTCTTCATTACCCCTTGAATGGCTCTTTACCCCTTTCAGTGTTGTGCTAATAGGTCTGGCAGGCTGGAGACTTTTTCTCTTTTAACTACTAGATCCTCTTCCCAGGAAGACTCAGAGCCTGCAGGAAGGGTCAGAACAGGAAGAGGAAAACCAGTTGGGTGGACACTAAGACCCAGTGGTGCCCCAAATTTTAGGTGCCCTACACAGCTGCCTACACCTAAGGAGACCCCTGGGTGCCCCCAATCACTTGCCATCCTAGGCCACTACCTAGTTCGCCTAGTGGTTGCACTGGCCCTGCCTGTCCCTATGCATCCGATGAAGTGAGCTGTAGCCCACGAAAGCTTTTGCTCAAATAAATTTGTTAGCCTCTAAGGTGCCCCACATACTCCTGTTCTTTTTGTGGATACAGACTAACATGGCTACTACTCTGAAACAAAATTATGCAAGACAGATATTTCCCCAGAAGTAACTAATGCAAAGTACTCCACTTAGGAAACAACAGTGAGTTGCTCACATAGAAATGGGAAATTACTGCCTAGGAAGGAGTACTGCAGAAAGGGATTTGGGGGTCATAATGGATCACAAACTAAATATGATTGAACAGTGTAACAGTGTTGCAGAAAAAGCAAACATCATTCTGGGATGTATTAGCAGGAGTGTTGTAAGCAAGGCACACGAAGTAATTCTTCTGCTCTATTCTGCGCTGATTAGGACTCAGCCGAACACTTCAATCTCCCTGGACATTGTATAACAGATTTAAAAGTAACTATTCTTGAACAAAAAAACTTCAGAAACAGACTTCAAAGAGAAACAGCAGAACTAAAATTCATTTGCAAATTTAACACCATTAATTTGGGCTTGAATAGGGACTGGGAGTGGCCGGTTCATTACAAAAGCAGCTTTGCCTCTCATGGAATTGACACCTCCTCATCTATTATTGGGACTGCACCACATCCACCCTGATTGAACTGGCCCTGCCAATACTGGTTCTCCTCTTGTGAGATTCTCCCTTCTCTTCATGTGTCATTATATAATGCCTGCATCTGTAACTTTCACTCCATGCATCTGAACAAGTGGGTGTTTTACCCACAAAAGCTTATGCCCAAATAAATCTGCTACACTTTAAGGTGCCACCGGACTCCTTGTTCAAATACATAAAAGGTTGTTACAAGGAGGAGGGTGAAAAACTGTTCTCCTTAAACTCTGAGGATAGGAGGAAAAGCAATGGGCTTAAATTGTAGCAAGCGAGGTTTAGCTTGGACATTAAGAAAAACTTCCTAGCTCTCAGGGTTTTTAATCACTTGAATAAATTGCCCAGAGAGGTTGTGGAATATCCATCAATGGAGATTTTTAAGAGGAGGTTAGACAAACACCTGTCAAGGATGGTCTAGATAATACTTAATCCTGTCATGATTGCTGGGGACTTGACTAGACGACCTCTCGAGGTACTTTCCAGCCCTATGATTCTATGATTCAGACACCTTCTCACATATCTGAAGTGTAACCACATCACCCCAATCCTTAAATATCTCCATTGGATCCCGGTTTATAGAAGAATGTGCTTACAATTCACCCTATATTTCAAAATCCTTCCATGCATTGTCTCCAACTTTTCTGGATCACACAGGTGACTTTCCACAAAAATTTTAGAGAGATTAGAGACAATTTGAGAAACTCACCAGGACTTTCCCAGGGAATTGATTGCTGACCCTGAGGTTGGTCTGATACACCTTGATCTGTAGAGGAGTGGTACTGTTCTCCTGGAAGTAGACTTCAAAGTCCACCAGTCCCTCTGCCTTCTTGCACAGAGCCGTGAGCTGGTAGAGGCAGGTGCCTTGAAAGTTGTATCTCTGTCCATCAAAGGTGGCATAGTGCAGATTCCTTGTCACAGAACAGGTGGCATAGCTGGAGGGGTAACAGCCCCGTACGCCATTCACTAGCCCGCACCTCTCTGAGTATTTGCACATAGCAGCCACACATTCGACTTGTCTAGTGGTTGCATTGCATATGCACCGTGTCCCACATGCCTCATCGACCCAGAAACTCTCATTGGGAGCATAAGGGCGCCCCTCAAATAGGCACCCACAGCTGCTCTTGGGTATGCATTTGCCCTGGCTCAGCACAAAACCATCCTTGCACTGACAGCTTTCCACGCAGGGGTCTTGGCAGCTGCTGGGGGCTGACTGGTCCACACACGTGGCTGGGCAGGCTGTTCCACAGAGCTGGTACTGGCTGTTCTCCAGGGGGCACTCCATGGCTGGGGAGTGAAGGACCCACAGATTTAGCAGCAATTTCTCTCCAAGCAAAAGCAGTATTTAAAATAGACACAGGGGGATGTATCTTGTGGGACTCCGAGAGGCCTCGAATCCAGTGACCTGAACAGGAGGTGAGGGTGCTCTGCACACTGCAGGAGGTGATTAGCACTTTACAAGATCAGGTCCATGGTAAAAAGGGTAACTTAAAAACTGCAATCATTTTACCCCAACCATCCATGTGTTATCGATGGATGTTACATACTCAAAGTGACAGGCACCTTAGCAATACCACAGACAGACAAATACTGTGGGTACAATAGAACCCAGGAGTCCTGATTTCCCAATCACTACTCAATAATCGCAAACCACTCGATCACGCCCTCTCCCAAAACCAGGGCTAGAACTCAAGAGTGCTGAGCCCCAGGCTCCCCGATCTAACCAGCAGACCATAGACCTTGGCATACAAATCTGTACTCACGGCATCTGGCCAGCTGCCTCCATTCCCCAATCCTGACCCCCTCCAGCTGGCAGGCGTCCGCGTAGGCCTTCAGGGCCTCACACAGGGCCTTCCGGTAGCCATCGTTGTGGCACAGATCGTACACGCAGTTGTCCAAGTAGACTGTAGGATCCACCTTGGTGTGGCACTGACTGAAGGGCCCATCTGAGACCTTGGTTATCAGGCCGCATGAGGCCTCCTCCTTGTACTTTCTGGCTATGCTGGGGTCACAGGGCCTGCAACCTCCAATGCAATCGTGCCAGCAAAACTGATCCTCATCTTCCACTGCCCAGCTTTTCCCCAGGGCAGCAACACTGGGAGCCAGGTCCCCATCCGGGATCCGGAAGTCATCGGAGGGGTCCCCGTTATAGTTGCCGCACAGGCCGCACAGGTTGTTGGAGAAGACCCTGGGGACAGTGACCCTGAGGCGGTTGTTCCAGTCATAATACACGCTGAGGTTGAAATTCGTGCGGAGGATGAGGGAGGTGCTGCTCTGATAGAGCCGAAGGGCCCCGTTGTTCAGAGAGATGGGTAAGTGGGCCCTGGTGTTATTCACCTTCACAGTGAGAAAGAAAGGACAAAGGTCACAATTAAGTGCACTAGTCTGTCATTAGCAAGGGGTGCAACCTGGACCCAAATCTCTCAGTGAATCTAAGGATTCCCAAATCTGAACCAGAATTACTTTAAAACATCATATTAAATAGAGCTGGGTGGAGAAATGTAATTCTTTGTGGAGGATTACAATGTTTTGAAAGTTGTTCAATAATGGAAACACACTTTCAAATGTCGAGACTGGGATCCTAATTCTTAACTTTCCTGTACAGTAAAAAACATGGTTTTAATAAAGACATTGGTGTTATAGATCATTACAGCAATCTGTAACCCAAGAACCCACCCTTTGTGTCCTATGATGTTAATGGGTTTAACTACTTATGTTAAACAATCTGTTCCACCTTGTATTTAGCTAGGACACTCTGGAAAGCTGCAGCTGCAGCTGTGAAAATCCACACCCGTGAGCAACACAGTTATACTGACCTATCCCATGGGTGCTCTGGGGCTGGAACACACATGAAAAACACATAGTGGGTGCAGAGCACCCACTGGCAGCCCTGTGTATCAGCTGCTTCCCCTCCTTCCCAGTGTCTCCTGCCCACCGAGATCAGCTGTTCCACCGTGTGGAGGAGGGGGAGGAGCGGGGGTGGAAAGGGTTGCAGAGGGGGTAGGGGTTTGGGGGAAGAGGTGTACAGCAGTTGGAGCTCCCCCTGGAACCAAAAATTGGTGCCTATGTGCCCCTGAGTGACACATCTGGGTCAATCTAATTCTCTAGCATAGACCAGTCCTGAGTACCCTTCCCAGAGCTGAAGAAGGGCTCTGGGTAGCTGGAAGACTTGTCCCTTTCACCAACAGAAGTTGGTCCAATAAGAAACATTACGTCTCCCACCTTGTCTGGGACCAGCATGGCGACCACGACACTGTAAACAGTTCAAAGGTTGGAATTTTGATGGCAATGAGGCTGCATCAGTTAGTGCCATTAGGAAGTGGCTACAGGGAAGGAGCTGTCACCTAGAGCCATTAGGAAGTGGCTCCTGCAGGGGAGGGGGCCACATCTCGGGTTGCCAACTTTCTAACTGCAGAAAACTCAACGCCCTTGCTCTGCTCCCTGCTCTGAGGCCCCGCCCCCCTCAGAGGCACCACCTCCATCCACTCCATCCTCCCTCCCTCTGTCAATTGCTCTCTCCCATCCTTGCTCACTTGCTCATTTTCATTGGGCTGGGGCAGGGTGTTGGGGTGCAGGAGAGGGTGAAGGCTGTGGCTGGGGATGCGGGCTCTGGGGTAGGTCCGGGTGTGACATTCCCCTGGTGTTATACGGACTGGTGATCTGCTAGGTTACTCCAATCCTTGACTCTGGGAGCCAGCCTTATCCTGCTCTGCTGTTCACTCCGGGCTGTTCACACATGATCTCTGGCATGTAATCTGCTCCTTGGATTAATGAGGCTAATAAGGAGTTTAGGGATAATGGTAGGATGGCAAATGGGAATAAGGATATGGAAGTAGATATTACCACATCCAAGGTAGAAGCCAAACTCGAACAGCTTAATGGGGCTAAATCGGGGGCCCCAGATAATCTTCATCCATGAATATTAAGGGAACTGGAACATGAAATTGCAAGCCCATACACAAGAATTTTTAATGAATCTGTAAACTCAGTGGTTGTACCGTATGACTGGAGAATTGCTAACACAGTTCCTATCTTTAAGAAAGGAAAAATGTAATCCGGGCAACTACATGCCTGTTAGTTTGACATCTGTAGTATGCAAGGTCTTGGAAAAAATTTTGAAGGAGAACGTAGTTAAGGACATTGAGGTCAATGGTCATTGGGACAAAATACAACAGGGTTTTACAAAAGGTAGATCGTGACAAACCAACCTGATCTCCTTCTTTGAGAAGGTAACAGATTTTTTAGACAAAGGAAATGCAGTGGATCTAATTTACCTCAATTTCAATAAGGCATTTGATATGGTTCCACATGGGGAATTATTAATTAAATTGGAAAAGATGGGGATCAATATGAAAATTGAAAGGTGGATAAGGAACTGGTTAAAGGGGAGATTACAACGGGTCATACTGAAAGGTGAACTGTCAGGCTGGAAGGAGTTTACTAGTGGAGTTCCTCAGGGATCAGTTTTGGGACCAATCTTATTTAATCTTTTTATTACTGACTTTGGCACAAAAAGTGGAAATGTGCTAATAAAGTTTGTGGATGACACAAAGCTGGGAGGTATTGCTAACACAGAGAAGGACCGGGATATCATACAGGAAGATCTGGATAACCTTGTAAACTGGAGTAATAGTAATAGGATGAAATTTAATAGTGAAAAGTGCAAGATCATGCATTTAGGGATTAATAACAAGAATTACTGTTATAAGCTGGGGACGCATCAGTTGGAAGTAACAGAGGAGGAGAAGGAACTTGGAGCATTGGTTGATCACAGGATGTCTATGAGCTTCCAATGTGATATGGCCACTAAAAAGGTTAATGAGGTCTTGAGATGCATCAGGCGAGGTATTTCCAGTAGAGATAAGGAGGTGTTAGTAGTGTTATACAAGACACTGGTGAGACCTCAACTGGAATACTATGTGCAGTTCTGGTCTCCCATGTTTGAGAAGGATGAATTCAAAATGGAACAGGTACAGCGAAGGGCTGCTAGGATGATCTGAGGAATGGAAAACCTGTCTTATGAAAAGAGACTCAAAGAGCTTGGCTTGTTTAGCCTAACCCAAAGAAGGCTGAGGGGAGAAAATATTGCTCTCTATAAATATATCAGAGGAATAAACACCAGGGAGGGAGAGGAATTATTTAAGCTCAGTACCAATGTGGACACAAGAACAAATGGATATAAACTGGCCATCGGGAAGTTTAGACTTGAAATTAGATGAAGGTTTCTAACCATCAGAGGAGTGAAGTCAGGGCCGGCTCTAAATTTTTTGCCGCCCCAACCAAAAAAAAATAGCACCCCCCCGCCATAACACCCCCCCCCAAGTGCTGCGCGGCCCAAGCCCCAACCCCCCCGAGCCCCACGCTGCCCAAGCCCCCCGCCCCCTCCAAGCGCCGCGCCACCCAATCCCCTCTCCCCTCCGAGCGCCGCGCCGCCGAAACACCCCCCCGAACGCCGCCCATCTGAAACAAAAACAAACAAACAAAAATAACCCTCCAGTGCCGCCCCGCCAAACCAAAAAAAAAAAATGAGAACCACCCCACCCCAAGGTGCTTTATCAGCTGGGGCCTGGAGCTGACCCTGGATCCAGGTATTCAAGGCTCTGCTCTGAGCAGGGTGCCATGGATTGAGATTTCCAGGCTGTTGGGGAATGGCTTTTCTGAAAGAAAGGTGCTCCGATACCACGGGGATGGGCGCCTGTGGGTAGACAGATGGACAGCGCAGAGGACAGGATGGACAGATGGTGCAGAGAGAGAGAGAGACAGATGGAGAGACAGCGCAGGGGGAAGGGTAGATGGATGGACAGGCAGACAGCGTAGAGGGAAGGTGGATGGTAGGACAGTGCAAAGAGAAGGATGGACAGATGGACAGACAGCGAAGAGGGAAGGAGGGGGAGATGGACAGGCAGGCAGCGCAGTGGGAAGTGTGGACGGATGGACAGACAGCAAGAGGAAAGGGAGGATTTTCGTTTGCTTGTTTTCTCCTTTGTCTATACAGAGATGCATGTATTTTCCTGTCACTGCTGAGCAAGAAAACTGGACTAAAACCAACCTCCTCCCCCCAGATGCGTTGGCCCAATACATGGTGACCCAGGAGCGGTCCCAGGCTGCTGCCCATGAGGGAGAATCCATCTAGCTCAACTGCTCCTACGTGGGCACCGAGTCCAGGATACATTGGTACCGCTAGCCCCAGGGGGGCCATCCGTGGTTCGTGGCCTCCCTGTCCTCTAGTGGCAGAGACACCCAAGACAATTTCACCATCAGCCTGGACACCAAGACCAAAAGCAGCTTCTTGTACCTGAACAGCAGCTGCCTGGAAGACTCTGCTGTGTATCTGTGTGCCCTGCAGCACAGTGCTAGGTGAGCACAGGCAGCCCGTCACAAAACCCTGGGTGGGGGCAGGACACACGGACCCAAGAGAGGAGACAAGCAGAAGTTAGACTAGAACAGAGGATATGAGCACAGAAGAGAAGAAAGGAAAGTAGAACAGAGTCGGCGAGAGACAATAAGAATAAAACGGAACAGAAGAGAACACACTGGAATGGAAGTGATGTGAACAGAATAAAGGGGAGAGAAGTCAGTAATTTAAGGAAGAACCTTGAAGAAACACCTGGAAAATTATAAACATTTTCGCCTTCCCCAATTGCCTGGATCGGGTGGTTTTGTATCAAAAATAGCTTCCTTGTCATAGAATCATAGAATCATAGAATCTCAGGGTTGGAAGGGACCTCAGGAGGTCATCTAGTCCAACCCCCTGCTCAAAGCAGGACCAAACCCAACTAAATCATCCCAGCCAGGGCTTTGTCAAGCCTGACCTTAAAAACCTCTAAGGAAGGAGATTCCACCACCTCCCTAGGTAACCCATTCCAGTGCTTCACCACCCTACTAGTGAAAAAGTTTTTCCTAATGTCCAACCTAAACCTCCCCCTCTGCAACTTGAGACCATTGCTCCTTGTTCTGTCATCTTCTACCACTGAGAAGAGTCTAGATCCATCCTCTTTGGAACCCCCTTTCAGGTAGCTGAAAGCAGCTATCAAATTCCCCCTCATTCTTCTCTTCTGCAGACTAAACAATCCCAGTTCCCTCAGCCTCTCCTCATAAGTCATGTGCTCCAGCCCCCTAATCATTTTTGTTGCCCTCCGCTGGACTCTCTCCAATTTACCCACATCCTTCTTGTAGTGTGGGGCCCAAAACTGGACATAGTACTCCAAATGAGGCCTCACCAGTGCTGAATAGAGGGGAATGATCACATCCCTCGATCTGCTGGAAATGCCCCTACTTATACAACCCAAAATGTCATTAGCCTTCTTGGCAACAAGGGCACACTGTTGACTCATATTCAGCTTTTCGTCCACTGTAACCCCTAGGTCCCTTTCTGCAGAACTGCTGCCCAGCCATTCGGTCCCTAGTCTATAGCAGTGCATGGGATTCTTCCGTCCTAAATGCAGGACTCTGCACTTGTCCTTGTTGAACCTCATCATATTTCTTTTGGCCCAATCCTCTAATTTGTCTAGGTCCCTCTGTATCCTATCCCTACCCTCCAGCGTATCAACCACTCCTCCCAGTTTAGTGTCATCTGCAAACTTGCTAAGGGTGCAGTCCACACCATCCTCCAGATCGTTAATGAAGATATTGAACAAAACCGGCCCCAGCACCGACCCTTGGGGCACTCCACTTGATACCGGCTGCCAACTAGACATGGAACCATTGATCCCACAACACTAGCAGATGGAGAAGCATTCCCTGGGGAGACAATATGGTAACTCAGTCATTCCAATGTGATTTTCACTGTTGTTCAGGTCAGACACTTTCAGACTGGTAACATGCACACAGACATTCTCACATACAGCCACACACAGGACACACTTGCAGACGTAATCTCTCTCTCTTTCTCTCTCTCTCTCACACACACACACACACACACACACACCAGGGCTGGCTCTAACTTTTTTGCCGCCCCAAGCAAAAAAAAGAGCGCCGCCCTGCCGTAACACCCCCCCAAGTGCCACGACGCCCAAGCCCCCCACCCCTTGAGTGCCGCGCCGCCCAAGCCCCCCGCGTCCCCTGAGCGCCGCGCCGCCCAAGCCCCCCAACCCTCCGAGTGCCACACCGTCCAAGCCCTCCGCACCTCCCGAGTGCCACGCCGCCCAAGCCCCCTGCATCCCCTGAGCGCCACGCCGCCCAAGCCCCCCGCCCCCCCCGAGCGCCGCGCCGCCCAAGTCCCCCGCCCCCCCCGAGTGCCATGCCGCCCAAGCCCCCTGCATCCCCTGAGCGCCGCGCCGCCCAAGGCCCCCGCCCCCCCGAGCGCCACGCCGCCCAAGCCCCCCGCGCCTCCCGAGTGCCACGCCGCCCAAGCCCCCGCCCCCTCCAAGCGCCACACCACTCAAGCCCCCCCCCAAGCGCCGCCCGGCCGAAACAAAAACAAACAAACAAAAAAAACCCTCCAGCGCCACCCCGCCCCAAGGTGCCGCCCCAAGCACATGCTTGGTCGGCTGGTGCCTGGAGCTGGCCCTGAGTGAAGTTCTGGAATAGCCTTCCAACATGAGTAGTGGGGGCTTCAAGACTAAGCTTCATAAGTTTATGGAGGGGATGGTATGATGGGATAGCCTCATTTTGGCAATTAATTGGTCTTTGACTATTAGCAGTAAATATGCCCAGTGGTCTGCGATGGGATGTTAGATGGGATGGGATCTGAGTTACTACAGAGAATTCTTTCTGGGTGCTGGCTGGTGAGTCTTGCCCATATGCTCAGAGTTTAGCTGATCGCCATATTTGGGGTCAGGAAGGAATTTTCCTCCAGGGCAGATTGGCAGAGGCCCTTGGTTTTTTTCGCCTTCCTCTGCAGCATGGGGCATGGATCACTTCCTGGAAGATTCTCTGTACCTTGAAGTCTTTAAACCATGATTTGAGGGCTTCAATGGGTCAGAGACAGGTTTGATACAGGAGTGGGTGGGTGAGATTCTATGGCCTGCGTTGTGCAAGAGGTCAGACTAGATGATCAATAATGGTCCCTTCTGACCTTAAAGTCTATGATTCTATGATTGTGCAACCGAATGACTCTAGCCAATATCTCCGGTCCCAGACAGCACCCTAGGAACCTCTGTCTTGCAGTGTCCAGTTATGCCCGCTGGATGCTGCAAGCTTATATGAGTTCATCAATTTAACAAATAAATTGATATGTTCCAGGCTTGTTATCCCAAGGGGAGTCTCTGACATGCATCAAACCAACCCACTGCTTCAGGTAGAATAAACAAACAAATCTATTAACTACAAAGGTAGATTTTAAGTGATATTAAGTGATAGGCAAAAAGTCAGAATGGTTACCAAATTAAAATAAAATATAAGCACGCAGTCTAAAATCTCAACCCTATTAGATTGTGCTGCATCTAGATGAAGCAGTTTTTCTCACCCCACTGGAGCCATTGGCGAGTGATGCACTGCTCCAGCCAGTAGGTCTGACTGCCCACGTCCCAGTTGCTGACATTAGCCCCAAGCACAGTGCTTCAGAATTGGGTCAGCGCCCCCTGCTGGCCACCTGCACCATTCTACGACACACAGCACCCGGTATTGCCATGATGGGAATTGGGGTCAGCACTGACTCCAAGGGGTGAGTGCACCCTACTGGGATACCTCTACATTTGAACATAGTACAGCACCCCCCAGTACAGTGCCGTGGCTTCAGGGACAGCACCAATTCAAGAGGAGAGCACCCTCTGTGACGTTGCACTCTATATGATTTTATAAAAATATGCTAATTAGTGAATATAATGTAACTGGAATATGCTTCATGCAAAAGGTCTCTTGTAAGGTATCATTACAAATCTTATAATATACTGAGTGTGGTCATCCTATTTGTATACATGTACCACTCTTGTATCTGAAGCTAGGAATACAGAATATAACTCTGAGGGTCTATTGTCATTATGCAAAGTGTGGGCCATGAATGGTGGTTTGGAATCTTGATGACTCCCATTAGCTAGGACAATTGGCTGCAGATGGCTGTATAGGTGCGGGCTGGCAAATGGGCAATGAAGTCTTGCAGTGACATGTGATCATGTCACCTGAACTGGAATCCATCTTTAACCTGGTGTCTTTCCATTGAGAAGGAGGGGGTGGGAACCCAGAGAGGGACAAAGGATTCCTACCTTATGCAAAAGATATATAAAGGGGTTGAAGAGAACAAAGCGGGGAGAGGAGCCATCATGAAGAATCCCCTAGCGACCACCTGAGCTGGAACAAGAGCTGTACCAGGGGAAAGAATTGTGCCCAGGCCTGGAAGGTGTCCAGTCTGAAGAAAAAACTTACTGAAGCATCTCTGAAGGTGAGATTATCTATATCTAGTTTGATTAGACATAGATTTGTGCATTTGATTTGATTTTACTTGGTGATTTACTTTGTTCTGTCTGTTACTACTTGGAACCACTTAAATCCTACTTTCTGTATTTAATAAAATCACTTTTTACTTATTAATTAAACTCAGAGTATGTATTAATACCTGGGGGAGCAAACAACTGTGCATATCTCTCTATCAGTGTTATAGAGGACAAACAATTTATGAGTTTACCCTGTATAAGCTTTATACAGAGTAAAACAGATTTATTTGGGTTTAGACCCCAATGGGAGTTGGGCATCTGAGTGTTAAAGACAGGAACATTTCTGTGAGTTAAGTCTGCAGCTTTGGGGCGAGTAATTCAGACTCTGGGTCTGTGTTGAAGCAGATGGGAATGTCTGGCTCAGCAAGACAGGGTGCTGGGGTCCTGAGCTGGCAGGGAAAGCAGGGGTAGAAGTCCTGGCATATCAGGTGGCAGCTCCCAGGGGATTTTTGTGATGTAACCCGTCACACCCTATAGTACGTAAACAATTCTACCCCCTGCAACACCGTGGGTAAATGTTTTCAAGGTATCCTATCTACATTCTGATTACGCCTAACACTTACCCCCACAAAGCCAACCTCAGCCTTGGCTGCTGTGACGGTGACTCCATCCACCTGGACAGTTACCGACCCAATGTAGAAGACCTGTGTGTTCCCACTGTTCTCGATCTTGGCCATGACATGGAAGGAGGGCAGGACGGAGTCATCCCTGCAGCTCTTGGACACCGTGTAGTTGCAGGTGCCGTGGAAATCATACACCCGTCCATCGAAGGTGTGGTAATGCAAGTAACCCCCAGCCCAGCACGTGGCCTGAGAGACTGGCACACACTCTGGCTGCCCATTTATCATCTTGCAAATAGTTCCTTCTCTGCAGCGAACCACACTGCAGGATGGAATAACTAGTGGCGAAAGACAATAGAAAGACAAGAAACACCAGACAAATCAGTTATACATGAGAGCAGAGAGGGGGCTGAGGGTGGTGTGAAAATTGGGATGAAATTTAATGTCATTGGAATCTTTCTTAATATAGCCTGTTTGTGAAATGGACCAAAGGATCGATCGATCTATCTATCACATCCTCATACATATTTTCCTTGTACAGTTCCCAAACCTCCCACAAGTCCTCTGCTGGGAAATCTCTCTGCAGGGTGAGACCATAGCAGTCTTTGAGCCAGCAGAGCCAGCTCCTATGTCACCCTCCCCACAGCCTCTAGTGTAGGTGGTGAACACAGAGGGCCATGTGACAGGGAGTATGGAGCAGAGCCCTGAAATGCAACCCAAACCTCATGGGAGCTGACTACAAGTGTCATGTCCAGGTCAGGTTGAGTAGGAAATGAACGGGACCCTCTTGGGATTGGGTCAAGTCAGCTGTTCTCCTTCTGCCTGTGGGTAGGGTTGCTAGGTGTCCGGTTTTCGACCAGAAAGTCTAGTCAAAAAGGGAACCTGGCCCTGTCCGGTTATCACTGCTGACCGGACACTAAAAGTCCAGTTACCTGCAGTAACCTGCCTCTGCCACCCAGGGGAGGGGGAGAGCAGAAGCTGCTGCTGGAGCCTGGAGAAGCACTCAGCCACAGCTCCGGCGGAGCAAGGTACCAGCGAACCAGCAGCTTCCGATCCTGCCCCGAGCATGGCTCTCCTTCCCCATCCTGCCCCAGTCACCCCCTCACCCCCAGAGCCCTGCTCTCTCTCCAACGTCCTGCCCCAGTCACCCCTCCACCCCTAGAGCCCTGCTCAGCTGTCAGGGGGAAGTGGGGTGGAGAGAGCAGTGAGCGACAGTGGGTGAGGGAAGAGGATCAGGGGACAGGGCCTTGGGGGAAGAGCTGGAGCAGGGAGCAGGGGAGGTTCCAGCGCTCAGTGTCCAGTTTTCACAAATGAGGGAGTTGGCCACCCTACCTGTGGGGCCAGCCTGGAGGTGGCTGCATGCCCAGCTCCTACTAGCACTGCCACCTGGCTGCCTTATGCATACTGTGGAGTAAGGGACCTGCCCCAGAGTGCAGACACTGCATCCAGGGATGGCAGATGGCAGGAACAGGGTACATAGCCACCGCCATGTCAACCCAATGGGTGGGAGGTGGCCATGGCGCTCATTCAGTTTCATGGGAAGTGTCAGGCTGGGTCAGAAAATGACCTGACCTTCTCGGGCTTGGGCTCCTCAAAAATTAGGCCCAAGCAGACCTCTAGCATGGAGCAGGCAAGGAGAGTGGCTGAGAGGTGATGGACTCTGACACTGCCTAGCTGACTGATGGTCCCTATGGGACTGCATGTAGCCAGGGTGTTCTGTTTATAGCAGCCCCCAGGCAGCGCCCATGGAGAGAATCACGGAATGTGCTCAGCTCCCTGACAGTTGCCCACCCGACTCTGCTGGAGAGACCCAACAAGTCTTCCCATCTTTCCAGTCGAAATTTTGTACTATTACAAGTCAGAGTTCGAGGCTAAATGAAGGAGGAGAGAGCGTGAGAAATGTGAGGAAACATAACCACAGCTGCTTACTTGCTGCCTGTACAATAACCCTTCAGGGCATGTTTCAAACAATGACTGTCCTGTACCTTTGCTGATGCAGGCCCTGAGGCCATCTCTAATCTGGCAGATTTCTTCGTGGGAGCAGCTGTGGGCTTTACAAGTCACCCCTCGAGCAGGAACGCAGGTGCAGCTTTGCTGACACTCGTTCATCAGGACCGTCTCATTGGGCTGATGAAACGTTTGGAAAACAGGAGATAACATAATGTAACTGGAAACGATTATTTAAAATAATTTTTGACAGCGCTAAACCCAGAGCTGTGGCTGTGTTTTTCTAACAGATGTCCTCTCGGAATGATATTGGGGCAGCTCTCTGGCCTGGGTTATGCAGGAGGGCAGACTAGATGATCACAATGGAGCCTTCTGGCCTTAGAATCTATGTATCTATAAAAATGTCCATTGTGTCATAATATTATTTCCTCTTGCCTTTAGAGAGAAAGGCTGTCTAATGGACTGAGGACTGGGATTAAGGCTACTCACTCACTAGGTAGCCTTGAGCAAGTCACTGCTCCAACCTGTTCCTCAGTTTCCACACAACAGGCACACGTCATAACATCTTTTGGCCTTTTTTGGCATTTTGAGCATTAGATACTAACAGAGAGGGAAGCTAGCCTTGATGGACCAATGCTCTGATCCAGTATAGCAAACCTTATATTCTTGACCAGTGTAGGGATTAAGATATGGACAGGGCAAAAATTAGATCAGACCCAGAAGCTCTAGCAGGGGGTGGTACCTTGTAATATCTCCCACGCTCAAAGCACCCACAGCTTTCTAGAGTCACACAGCCCTGGCCATCGAAGAAGAAGCCCTCGTCACACTGGCAGCCTTCAGCACAGGTGTCCGGGCAGTCCATGATGTCTCCAGTGCAGGTGGTGGTGCAGAGGTCGGCGCAGACCTCATAATGGCTGTTGACTGGGCAGCTCACAGCTTAAGTAGAGAGAGAAATAATGGATGGCTGGAAAGATCTAACACCACGGCGTAGAGGGACAGACATGGAGGAGAGGAGAGCAGGCCAGGGTGGAGAGGAACAGGGCACCTTTAGAAGGAAACATGAGATTATTGGTTCCCACCCAGAACAGTTCCAGAAGAAACCCAGGGGCCTGGAACAAGATGCCCAGTGACACTGACCCCCTCCCTTCCCCAGGGCGTCCTAGAGCTCTTACACTATCAGCACACTTACCACAGAAGGAGGCACTCCTCCAGGGCTGGATGAAGACCTTAGCCTCTTGGCAGGCTGTCACGTAGCTGTGGATGCTCTGGCACAGAACCTGTGCATCTCCATTGCCCAGGCACAGATCATACATGCAGTTGTTCTGATACACGCTGGGGCTAACCGTGCCGTGGCAGGCTGCGAAGGGGCCGTTGGGGTCTGTGAGCAGCCCACAGGAGTTGCGCCCTTTGAAGACCTCCTTCTTCTTCTCTTCGCAAACTGGACAGCTGTTTCCAGCACATCTGTCTGTGCAGGATGCTCCTGGGATCTGGACTTCCCAAGCAGAGCCAAATGCTGCTACATCAGAGGCTGTGCTGCCATCAGGGAGCAGGAACTCCTCATCTTCCTGTCCGTTGTAGTTCCCGCACAGGCCGCACGTCTGGCCCTCGTAGCTCTCTGGGATGGTGACCCTGGCCTGGTAAACCAGGTCGTAGCTCACAGTAAGACCGAAGCTGGTTTGCACCAGAATGTTTGTGCCATGTTGATACGCTCTAAGTCGCCCATCAGCCACGATCACTGGGAGGTTGTGGGACACACCATTCACCTGGAAGAGAGAGAACATTCCCTGTGAGCATGGGGGAGCAGGGCCACAGACAAGATTACTGACACACGGCATAAATCAGAATGACTCCGGATTTCACTTTGGGATGACTTGTCCTCACTTTCCAAGGTCTTCACATAGTCTCCCTAGTCCACATCTCTTCTCTCCTCTCCCCTTCACCACATCTCCCTCCTGGTTCTCTCTTTACCATCCCTATTTTCTCCAAACACGGTTGGCTTGCACCTCATTTTCATGTGAGCTCCTGCCCACAGAACACTCTCCTACTTCTTGTCTATCTCCCCTTCTCTCCTAAACACCCACTTCCCTGGTGACACCTCATTCCTTCACCCCGTGCCGCCTTCTCCTACCTCGACCAATTTACCACATCTTGTATTTGTCCACATTATACTGGTCACTATCCTCCGATCCCACTGAAGAGTGCCAAAAGAAACTACACCATCCGCCCAAGAAACTCCGTGCTATAGCTCAGGAACTAATCTACTCAGACACACCCCCAGAGCCTCAACCAGGGGTATTCTATCTGCTACCCAAGATCCATACACCTGGAACCCCTGGACACCCCATCATCTCAGGCATTGGCACTCTTACAGCAGGATTATCTGGATATTTGGACTCTCTCCTCAGACCCTACACAACCAGCACTCCTAGCTCTCTTAGAGACACCACCGACTTCCAGAGGAAACTATCATGCACTGGTGATTTTCCTGAAAACACCATCCTGGCCACCATGGGTGTAGATGCTCTTTACACCAATATTCCACATGAGAATGGACTAGAAGCTGTCAAGAACAGTATCCCTGATGAGGCCATGACACACCAAGTGGCTGAGTTTTGTGACTCTGTTCTCACCCACAACCATTTCAGATTTGGGGAAAACTTATACCTTCAAGTCAGCGGTACTGGTATGGGTACCCAAATGGCCCCACAGTATGCCAACATTTTTATGACTGACTTAGAACAACGCTTCCTCAGATCTCATCCCCTAGTGCCCCTGCTCCACTTGCGCTACATTGATGACATCTTCATCATATAGACCCACGGGAAGGAGGACCTTGAAGAATTCCACCTGGATTTCAACAATTTCCACCCCATCAACCTCAGCCTGGACCAGTCCACACAAGAGATCCACTTCCTGGACACTACAGTGCAAATAAGTGATGGTCACATAAACACCACCCTATACCGGAAACCGACTGACTGCTACATGCCTCCAGCTTCCATCCAGGACACATCACACGATCCATTGTCTACAGCCAAGCCCTAAGATACAACTGAATTTGCTCCAATCCTGCAGACAGAGACAAATACCTACAACATCTCTATCAAGCATTCTTAAAACTACAATACTCACCTGGGGAAGTGAGGAAACAGATTGACAGAGTGAGACGGGTACCCAGAAGTCACCTACTACAGGACAGGACCAACAAGGAAAACAACAGAACACCACTGGTCATCACATACAGCTCCCAGCTAAAAACTCTCCAGCACATCATCAACGATCTACAGCCTATGCTGGAAAATTATCCCTCACTCTCACAGACCTTAGGAGGCAGGCCAGTCTTTGCTTAGGGACAGCCTCCCAACCTGAAGCAAATACTCACTAGCAACTACACACCACACCACAGAAACACTAGCCCTGGAACCAATCCTTGTAACAAACCTTGTTGCCTACTCTGTCCCCATATCTACTCTAGCGACACCATCAGAGGACCCAACCACATCAGCCACATCATCAGGGACTCATTCACCTGCCCGTCTACTAATGTGATATATGCCATCATGTGCCAGCAATGCCCCTCTGCCATGTACATTGGCCAAACCGGACAGTCTCTACGTAAAGAATAAATGGACACAAATCGGACATCAGGAACGGTAACATACAAAAGCCAGTAGGAGAACACTTCAATCTTCCTGAACATTCTATAACAGATTTAAAAGTAGCCATACTTGAACAAAAAAACTTCAGAAACAGACTTCAAAGAGAAACTGCAGAACTAAAATTCATTTGCAAATTTAACACCATTAATTTGGGCTTCAATAGGGACTGGGATAATAGGGACAAAAGCAACTTTACCTCTCCTGGAATTGACACCTCCTCATCAGTTATTGGGAGTGAACTACAGGCAACCGGACTGTATCGGCCCTGCCAACACTGGTTGTCCACTTGTGAGGTAACTCCTTTCTCTTCATGTGTTGGTATAATAATGCCTGCATCTGTAATTTTCACTCCATGCATCTGAAGAAGTGGGTTTTTACCCACAAAAGCTTATGGCCAAATAAATCTGTTAGTCTTTAAGGTGCCACCAGACTCCTTTTAAAAGATCAATTAAACCTCCAGGATGAAGATGGTAGCTGACAACTTCGTTCTTTTGGAACAATAAGGGTAAAGTTTGCCTGTGCAGGAGACGGAGCTTTACTGGTGAGCAGTTCGAGACTGGGGAATGAACTCCCTCAGGAACAAAGGACCCTGACAAACCTTACCACTTCATCCCCAAGTGCAAGGTGCGTTTCTCTGACCTGTTGTCTCTAACACACACACACACACACACACACACACAAGGCAATGTGTGTGCACATTTATATCTTTTAAAAGTAAACCCAATACAAAACCCTCCCCTGCGCGTATATCTCCTCCTGGGGATAGGATGAGAGAGTTGGTCAAGTTACTTAGTGTGTTCCTGGAAGGTGCTCAAATACTACATGGATGTGCATGGTATAAGAATTTGTAAGAGGGTGGCTTGTCCTTTAAGGCCAGTAGGCCAGCCAACCCTGATTACTAAGGAGGCACACCTGAGCAGGAACCACCTGATTCCCCTATAAGAGCAGCGGGAGGAGGAAGATGGGAGGCTGGCCCTGCAGAGAGAGTTCTCAGGGAGAACAGAAGAGAATCAAGAGGCTGATGAGAGTGAATAGACTCCAGCAGGGAAACTTAAAATTTGGGGAGCACGACTACAGACAGGAAAGACCTTGCAGTGACCTGGTATGGAGAAAAATGGATGGACTTGAAAACTTTATTTTGTATGTTTGCTAATTTAATAATCCAGACCCTAAGGAGGCCAGCTGTTATTCAATTTGTCTTGTGAGCTATTGAGGAGCCCAAGAGGGGAAGCTGAGGCAGACCACCTGCAGCACAAGTTTTGCCATGAGGGGGCATTAGGGAGTTGGCCAAACTACAAACAAACCTGTGTA
The DNA here is from genome assembly GCF_020497125.1 of Mauremys mutica. Taxonomy (NCBI): domain Eukaryota; kingdom Metazoa; phylum Chordata; order Testudines; family Geoemydidae; genus Mauremys; species Mauremys mutica. Next base: position 16,385,879 of record NC_059088.1, read on the forward strand.
GACTAGAATAAAATCTCTGTTCATGAGAATGTGAAGAACTTACCATGATGAGCCCGTGTTTGTTTTGCAGCAGGGTGAGTGTGATCCCATACACCTGAATGGACACCAGCTTGGCCACGGACATGTTGCCGGTGCCCCAATCTTCGTTCTCTACGCTGATAGTGAATGGGGTAAGGTCACGGACATCGGTGCAGGTCTTGGCCAGGATGTAGGTGCAGGTGCCTTGGAAGTCAAAGGGGACCCCATCGAAAGAGAGGTAGTGGGGATGGCCAGAGGCAGAACAGGTCGCAGATCCAAATGGGTGGCATTTCTGGATTCCGTCCACCACCCCGCATTGCTCACCAGTGCCGCAGGAGAATGCCTTACACACAACTTCCCCACCAGCCTGACACACACACTGCTCCTTGCATGAACCACTCGGATGGAAGGTCTCCCCGGCCTGGTAGTAAAGTCCTCTCTGGAGGCATCCGCACTGGGAAATGGGGACGCAGTGGTCACCACTGAGAACAAAGCCCTCGTCACACACGCAGCCTTCCTTACACCGGGTTGTGCATTGCACCGGGGCATAGAGGTGGCTGCACGTCAGATCGCAGCTGGTGCTGCAGAATTCATAGTGACTGTTTAGGGGACAGGACGGAGCTGTAATTAGAACAAATAGTTAGCTCATGTAGTGCATTAGCAATGTGTGCAATGAACCATCACAGAACATGCAATTTCATTCAAGCTCCTACTTTTCTATTTCCTTGGTTTGGTTAATTAATAAAAGGCACCATCTGTAATCCAGTTCCAGGTCTCGTTATCTGGTTGCTCCAAAAAAAACAGGCAATGGGATACAGGCAATCTCTTTCCTAAGGCTAGGCTTCCAATTTGGAGCAAGGTCAAGGTTTAAAGACTGGAGGACCCATGGACCTGGAATAGTTCTGCAGAGCTTTTCACCACTAGCTCTTTGATTTGAGTCCAGGTCAGTAGTGCCTAAAACTCATTCCCAGATGATGAGTTATGGGAAATGAGTTGGTGGGTTCCCAGACCAGTTCCTAGTGGACAGACATCTCAATTACTAAGACTCCACTGACTCCCAGCTCTGATTATGTCCAGTCTCAGCAGATAAGCCGAGGACAAGATGGGCCATGAAGGGCACCACTACATCTTTAGCAAAGCTTTTGATACCATCTCCCACAGTATTCTTGCCAGGGAGTTCAAAAAAGTATGGATTGGATGAATGGACTCTAAAGTGGATAGAAAGCTGGCTAGATTGTCAGGCTCAACAGGTAGTGATCAACGGCTTGATGTTTAGTTGGCAGCTGGTATCAAGCGGAGTGTCCCAGGGGTTGGTCCTGGAGCCAGTTTTATTCAACATCTTTATTAATGATCTGGATGATGGGATAGATTGCACCTTCAGCAAGTTCACAGATGACACTAAACTGGGGGGAGTGGTAGATACGCTGGAGGGTAGGGATAGGATACAGGGGGACCTAGACAAATTATAGAGGATTGGGCCAAAAGAAAACTGATGAGGTTCAACAAGGACAAATGCAGAGTCCTGCACTTAGGACAGAAGAATCCCATGCACTGCTACAGGCTGGGGACTGACTGGCTACAGAAAAGGATGTGTGAATTACAGTGGATGAAAAGCTGAATATGAGACAGTAGTGTGCCCTTGTTGCCAAGAAGGATAAGGGCATATTGGGCTGTATTAGTAGGAGTATTGCCAGCAGATCGAGGGAAGTCATTAGTCGCCTCGATTCGGTACCGGTGAAGCCACATCTCAAGTATTGTGTCCAGTTTTGATCCTCCCAAAACAGAAAAGATGTGGACAAATTGGAGAGAGTCCAGTGGAACGAAAATGATTAGGGAGCTGGGGCACATGACTTATGAGGAGAAGCTGAGGGAACTGGACTTGTTTAGTATGCAGAAGAGAAGAGAGGTGGGATTTGATAGCAGTCTTCAACTGCCTGAAATGGGGTTTAAAAAAGGATGGAGCTCAGCTGTTCTCAGTGGTGGCAAATGACAGAACAAGGAGCAATGGTCTCAAGTTGCAGTGGGGGAGGTCTAGTTTGGATATTAGAAACACTATTTCACTAGGAGGGTGGTAAAGCACTAGAATGGGTTACCTAGGGAGGTGCCTGTGCTGTACCCATACTTTGGGCTCCTTTGTTAATTAAGAAATATTCTACATCACTTGATGAGCTCAGCATTTAAACCAACATCTACCAGCCAACATGGAAGAGTGATCCCCATGGGGCAGGCAGTGGTGAACACGGGGGACTCACAGCAGAATTTCGTAGTCCTCCAAGGATGCACCATAGCTCCAGCTTCCTGACATGCCTCAGCATAGCCAGCAACCGCCTGGCAGACGTTATTCTCCCTCCCACTGAGGACGCAATAGCCGTGTACACAGTCAACGAAGTATCCATGCGGGTCCACTTTGCTGTGACATCCAGTGAAGGGGCCACTCTTGTGGAGGATGATCCCACACTGCCCTCTGCTACCTCGTTGTTGTTTTTCAATAGCCTCTACACTTGCGCATGGTGGTATCATTACTGCAGAGCATCCCGGGATGTTGCCCACCTTCCAGCTCTGGCCAAAGCTGACTGGGCTTGGTGCCAGCATGCCATCCCTCATGAGCATGTCATCCTCCCCGTCACTGTTGAAGTTGCCACACAGACCACACACGGCTCCCGCGTAGGTGACTGGCAGAGTGACCGTGGTGCGTCCTGACCACCCGGCAAAGGTAACAGTGAGGCCAAAGTCTGCCTGGATCACTGTGGCCCAGCCATTTCTATACACAGTGATTTTCTTATCGATGAGGTTGAAGGGAAGATTCATCAGGAAACTGTTCACCTGTTAAAGCAAGACACATGGGATATGAAACATCGCTCACCTGTGGTGGAACCTCTCACCCCAGCACAGAGCTCTGGTCTATGATTACAATAAATAAGCCACTTCTGTTCCAATAATCATCAACTCTGGCCTGCTTCCTTCCCTACAGCTTGCCTGAATCCCAGCTCTAACCAGACTTGAATTTCCCCTGGCATTAGCTATTGCAGGTCCCTCCTCTCTGTCTTACTTGAGCCCCAGCTCTCCAGGATCCCACCTCTGCTGGATGCTATTGACACTGTGAGGGAGTGCTCACCCCATACCTGCCCCTGAAAGGGTTAAGGTGGCTAGATGGGCCAATTAACCACCTAAGATGCACCTGGAGGAGGAGCCAGGGACCAATGAGAACTAATTAAAGGATGAAGCTCACCTGAACAGGAACAGGTTGGGCTGGTATAAAGCAATGTAGCTGATGGCAGAAGGGGGCTGCAGGGAGGAGGTGTCTGCAGTTACTCTCTGAGGCTAGGGAGAGGGGAGGCTTGGCTAGGAGGGAAGGGTGTACCCGGAGAAGGGCGGAGAAGGAGACTGATAGAGGCAACATAGGAAGTAATCCAAGGAAACAGAAACAAGGCATGGGACAGGACAGACCTTAGTTGCTGGTTTTAGGGTCCCTGGGCTGGAACCCAAAGACGAGGGTGAGCCCATGTTCCCCTACCAGCCACTGGGGATGTGGTACCATTGAGGGGCAGTGAATTGGAAGACTGCCTGGGACAGTTGGTGACACTTAGTACACAAACCTCCCAGAAAGGAGAAACTACAGTGACCTTTCCGGAGGCCAAGCCACAAGGAGGGAGCCATCAAGTTCCGGTAGAGAGAGTGTCATAGAGTGAGCACTCGCAGGAAGGGGCTTCAGAAAGGCAGAGCTAATTCCAAACTGCAGCCACAAGGAGGTGCCCCATTGGGGATGAGAGCACACTGTGAAAGTGTGGACACTTGTGGACACTCTACTTGTGTTGTGATAGACCCAGGCCAGTTGAGACAGCAGAGTGGTAGAAGGGAGATATACTGGCCACTGGATAAGCAGTTTTCTGTTCCCTGAGTGACCAGAGCAGGGGCTGCTCCAGGCTAATGAGAACACCTGACTCCAATTAAGCTGCTAAGAGTCAGGTGAGACTGTTAAGCACCTGACTCTAATTAAAGCCCCTCTGATACGAGAGGAAATGCGTGCGAGGAACTGGGAGCAAGAGGCGTGCAAGAAGCTGAGAGTGAGTAGCCATACTGCTGGAGGACTGAGAAGTACAAGCGTTATCAGACATCAGGAGGAAGGTCTGGTGGTGAGGACAAAGAAGGTGTTGGGAGGAGGCCATGGGGAAGTAGCCCAGGGAGTTGTAGCTGTCATGTAGCTGTTACAGGAGGCACTCTAGACAGCTGCAATACACAGGGCCCTGGGCTGGAACTCGGAGTAGAGGGCAGGCCCGGGTTCTCCCGACACTCCCAACTCCTGATCAAACACAGGAGGAATTGACCTGGACTGTGGCTTCTACCAGAGGGGAAGGTCTCTGGGCTGTTTCCCGACCCACAGGGTGAATCTGTGAGGTGAGCAAATCCGCCAATAAGCACAGGACCCACCAAGGTAGAGAAGGAACTTTGTCACAGTGGATGAGAGGGAAGCAATAGATGTGGTATACCTTGAATTTAGTAAGGCTTTTAATACTGTCTCACATGACCTTCTCATATACAAACTAGGGAAATACAATCTAGACGGAGCTACTATAAGGTGGGTGCATAACTGGCTGGAAAATCGTTCCCAAAGAATAGTTATTAGTGGATCACAGTCAAACTGGAAGGGCATATCAAGGGGGATCCTGCAAGGATCAGTTTGGGGTCTGGTTTTATTCAATATCTTCATCAATGATTTAGATAATGGAATAGAGAGTACACTTATAAAGTTTGTGGACAATACCAAATTTGGAGGGATTGAAAGTACTTTGGAGAATAGCATTAAAATTCAAAATGATCTGGACAAACTGAAGAAATGGTTTAAAGTAAATAGGATGAAATTCAATAAGGGAAAATTACTCCTGGGGGAATTCTTCCCCCCAAAATTAAAAATTCTGCACACAATGTTTGAAAATTCTGCAAATTCTGCATACCTTATTTGTCAAAATAACACAATATAATCATGCCAGTTTCAATTATTTAGGTAATTTTTCAAAATATCTGTCAGAATGTCTGTAAAAATACAGACCAAAAAAAAAAAGATTCTGGTAAAGTTATTTTTGACAAATAGATTCCTTACTAGGCATATTCATACAGAACTTTGTGTAACACAGTTCTGTATTGTAATTTAAATAAATTTCCTGCACCTGTCAGAAGCAGAGCAAAGGCTTGGGGAGTCAGGGGTAACGGAGGACCTCAGGGAGAGAGAAGGAGCCTAGGAGTGAACCTGGAGAGTGTTGGCTGTGGGTGGGAGGTTTTTCTTTGGCGGGGGCAGTGGGTGGGATTGTTAGGGTGTTGGGAAGCCTCCCCATGAAAACCTTGGATGACCCCAAGCCTCTGCCATTCAGTCAGGCACATCTGCCCCTGTCCCTACACCCCTCATCCCCACGGGTCTCTGCATCAATCCCCAGGCTCAACACTGTCACCCAACTAGCTCCTGAGCCCATGCTTCAGGCTGTCCCCCCACAAGTAATTCTGTGTGAGACACCCCTCCCCCAGCAGCCCTGTGTGCCCACTCTGTCCTAAACTGGCTCCATGGGCAAAGTGCTGCTCATGGGGGAATTCTGCATCACTGGGCATAGAATTTAGTATTTTCCCACAGAAAATACATTTGTTTTGGTGCCACAGCGGCCTCGGATGGGCAAAAGGCAGAACTGCAGAACTTCTTAGGCAAAATGTTTATGTGGGAAAATACAAAATTATGCGAGACAGATATTTCCCCAGGAGTAACAAATGCAAAGTACTCCACTGAGGAAACAACAGTGAGTTGCTCACATACAAATGGGAAATGACTGCCTAGGAAGGAGTACTGCAGAAAGGGATTTGGGGGTCATAATGGATCACAAACTAAATATGATTGAACAGTGTAACAGTGTTGCAGAAAAAGCAAACATCATTCTGGGATGTATTAGCAGGAGTGTTGTAAACAAGGCACACGAAGTAATTCTTCTGCTCTACTCTGCGCTGATTAGAACTCAGCTGAACACTTCAATCTCCCTGGACATTCTATAACAGATTTAAAAGTAACTATTGATGAACAAAAAAACTTCAGAAACAGACTTCAAAGAGAAACAGGAGAAATAAAACTAACTAAAACTAAAATTCATTTGCAGATTTAACACCATTAATTTGGGCTTGAATAGGGACTGGGAGTGGCTGGCTCATTACAAATGCAGCTTTGCCTCCCCTGGAATTGACACCTCCTCATCTATTATTGGGAGTGGACTACATCCACCCTGATCAAATTGGCCCTGTCAACACTGGTTCTCCTCTTGTGAGATTCTCCCTTCTCTTCATGTGTCATTATATAATGCCTGCATCTGTAACTTTCACTCCATGCATCTGAACAAGTGGGTTTTTTACCCACAAAAGCTTATGCCCAAATAAATCTGCTACTCATTAAGGTGCCACCAGACTCCTTGTTGTTCAAATACATAAAAGGTTGTTACAAGGAGGAGGGTGAAAAACTGTTCTCCTTAACCTCTGAGGATAGGAGAAAAAGCAATGGGCTTAAATTAAAGGTTTAGGTTGGACATTAAGAAAAACTTCCTAGCTCGCAGGGTTGTTAATCACTTGAATAAATTGCCCAGGGAGGTTGTGTACTATCCATTACTGGATATTTTTAAGAGCAGGTTATACAAATACCTGTCAGGGATGGTCTTGATAATGCTTAATCCTGCTATGAGTGCAGGGGACTTGACTAGATGACCTCTCAAGGTACTTTCCAGCCCTACGATTCTATGATTCAGACACCTTCTCACATATCCGAAGTGTAACGACATCACCCCAATCCTTAAATATCTCCATTGGCTCCATGTTTATAGAAGAATGTGCTTACAATTCACCCTATATTTCAAAATCCTTCCATGCACTGTCTGCAAGTTTTCTGGATCACACAGGTGACTTTCCCCAAAAGTTTTGGAGAGATTAGAGACAATTTGAGAAACTCACCAGGACTTTCCCAGAGAATTGATTGCTGACCCTAAGGTTGGTCTGATACACCTTGATCTGTACAGGAGCGGTATTGTTCTCCTGGAAGTAGACTTCAAAGTCCACCAGTCCCTCCGCCTTCTTGCACAGAGCCGTGAGCTGGTAGAGGCAGGTGCCTTGGAAGTCGTATCTCTGTCCATCAAAGGTGGAATAGTGCAGATTGCTTGTCACAGAGCAGGTGGCGTAGCTGGAGGAGTAACAGCCCCGTACGCTATTCACTAGCCTGCACCTCTCCAAGTGTTTGCACGTGGCGGCCACGCATTCGACTTGTCTAGTGGTTGCATTGCATATGCACCGTGTCCCACATGCCTCATCGACCCAGAAACTCTCATTGGGGGCATAGGGACGCCCCTCAAACAGACATCCACAGTCACCCATGGGTATGCATTTGCCCTGGCTCAGCACAAAACCATCCTTGCACTGGCAGCTTTCCACACAGGGGTCTTGACAGCTGCTGGGGGCTGACTGGTCCACACACGTGGCTGGGCAGGCTGTTCCACAGAGCTGGTACTGGCTGTTCTCCAGGGGGCACTCCATGGCTGGGGAGTGAAGGACCCACAGATTTAGCAGCATGTTCTTTCCAAGCAAAAGCAGTATTTAAAATAGACACAGGGGGATGTATCTTGTGGGGCTCTGAGAGCCCTCGAATCCCAGTGACCTGAACAGGAGGTGAGGGTGCTCTGCACACTGCAGGAGGTGATCAGGATCAGGTCCAGGGTAGGAAGAGTAACTTAAAAACTGGCATCATTTTACCCCAACTATCCATATGTTATCAGTGGGCGTTACATACTCACAGTGACAGGCACCTTAGCAATTCCACAGACAGATAAATACTGTGGGTACAATAGAACCCAGGAGTCCTGATTTCCCAATCACTGCTCAATCCCAAACCACTCGATCACGCCCTTGCCCAAAACCAGGGCTAGAACTCAAGAGTGCTGAGCCCCAGGCTCCCCGGTCTAACCAGGAGACCATAGGACCTTGGCATACAAATCTGTACTCACGGCATCTGGCCAGCTGCCTCCATTCCCCAATCCTGACCCCCTCCAGCTGGCAGGCATCTGCATAGGCCTTCAGGGCCTCACACAGGACCTTTCTGTAGCCCTCATTGTGGCACAGATCATACACGCAGTTGTCCAAGTAGACTGTAGGATCCACCTTGCTGTGGCACTGACTGAAGGGCCCATCTGAAACCTTGGTTATCAGGCCGCACGAAGCCTCCTCCTTGTACTTTCTGGCTATGCTGGAAGCACAGGGCCTACAACCTCCAATGCAATCGTGCCAGCAAAACTGATCCTCATCTTCCAGTGCCCAGCTTTTCCCCAGGGCGGTGACACTGGGAGCAAGGTCCCCATCCGGAGTCTGGAAGTCATCAGAGGGGTCCCCGTTATAGTTGCCGCACAGGCCACACAGGCTGTCGGAGAAGATCCTGGGGACAGTGACCCTCAGGTGGTTGTTCCAGTCATAGTACACACTGAGGTTGAAGTCGGTGCGGAGGACGAGGGAGGTGCCGCTCTGATAGATCCGAAGGGCCCCTTTGTTCAGGGAGATGGGTAAGTGGGCCCTGGTGTTATTCACCTTCACAGTGAGAAAGAAAGGGCAAAGGTCACAATCGAGTGCACTAGTCTGTCATTTCCAAAGTGGCCCCTACTCAGATTAGCAAGGGGTGCAACCTGGGCCGAAATCCGAACCAGAATTTCTTTAAAATCTCATATTAATGGAGCTGGGTGGAGAAATGTAATTCTTTTTGGAGGATTTCAATGTTTTGAAAGTTGTTTAATAATGGAACCACACTTTCAAAAGTCGAAACTGGGATCCTAAATTCTTAACTTTCCTGCACAGTAAATATCTTGGTTTTAATAAAGACACTGGCGTTATAGATTATTACAGCAATCTGTAACCCAATAACCCACCCTTTTTGTCCTGTGACGTCAGTGGGTTTAACTACTTATGTTAAACAATCTGTTCCACCTTGTATTTAGCTATGACACTCTGAGGGCTCCTCTACATTTGGAAAGCTGCAGCTGTGGAAAATCCACACCCCTGAGCAACACAGTTACTGACCTATCCCCCGGAGCAGGTAGTGCTATGTTGACAGGAGGGCATCTCCTATTGACAGAGGTACCACCTGTCAGGGCATGGCTACACTACAAAATTAAGTTGACCTGATTTACATCAGCATAAAGCCACCATCGCTTGTGCATGTCTACTCTTTGCTTCTTGTGTCTGTGCGATGTGCGTCTTCACCAGGACTGTCAGTGTGGAGCATTGTGGGATGGCTTCTCAAAGCCAGTAACAGTCCATGTAATCAATGCAGTACCTACATTGATATGGCATCGACCTAACTACATTGACATTGACTCTACACCTTTCATGGAGGTGGAGTTATTAAGTCGATGTAGCAGGGACAGTTATTTCGGCAGGAGCGAAATTTTAGTGTAGACCAGGGGTCAGCAACCTTTCAGAAGTGGTGTGCCGAATCTTCATTTATTCACTCTAGCTTAAGGTTTCACGTGCCAGTAATACATTTTAACGTTTTTAGAAAGTCTCTTTCTAGAAGTGTATAATATGTAACTAAACTGTTATTGTATGTAAAGTAAATAAGGCTTTTAAAATGTTTAAGAAGCTTCATTTAAAATTAAATTAAAATGCAAAGCCCCCCAGACTGGTGGCCAGGACCCAGGCAGTGTGAGTGCCACTGAAAATCAGCTCGCGTGCCACCTTCGGCACCCGTTCCATAGATTGCCTACCTCTGGTGTAGACACTTACATAGTTAGGTCGAGGTCAACTGCTTTACATTGACTTAGCACTGTAGTGCAGACTGGGCGGAGTACCTACGCCAACAAGAGAACCTGTCCTGTTGGCTTAGGTAGCATCTTCACTAGGAGCTACAGCTGTGCAGCTGCACTGGTGCAGCTCTGTAAGTGTAGACAAGCCCTTACGATGGCTTAGCTACATTGCTGGAGTGTGGATTTTTCACACCCCTGAACAGGCGCCGACTCCGTGGGTGCTCTGGGGCTGGAGCACACATGAAAAACAAATAGTGGGTGCTGAGCACCCACTGGCAGCCCTGTGTATCAGCTCCTCCCCCTCCTTCCCAGGGTCTCTTGCCCACCGAGATCAGCTGTTCCACGGTGTGCAGGAGGTGCTGGAGGGGGGGGAGGGGGAGGAGAGGGGTTGGAAAGGGTTGCAGAGGGGGTAGGGGTTTGGGGGAAGAGGTGTACAGCAGTTGGAGCCCCCCCCGAACCAAAATTTGGTGCCTATGTGCCCCTGAGCGACACATCTGGGTCAATCTAATTCTCTAGCATAAACCAGCCCTGAGTACCCTTCCCAGATCTGAAGAAGGGCTCTGGGTAGCTGGAAGACTTGTCCCTTTCACCAACAGAAGTTGGTCCAATAAGAGACATTACCTCTCCCACCTTGTCTCTCTAACGCCCTGGGACCAGCATGGCGACCACGACACTGTAAACAGTTCAAAGGTTGGAATTTTGAGGGCGATGGGGCCTCATCAGTTAGCGCCATTAGGAAGTGGCTACAGGGAGGGAGCTGTTACCTAGAGTCATTAGGAAGTGGCTCCTGCAGGGGAGGGGGCCATATCTTTGGTTGCCAACTTTCTAACTGCAGAAAACTCAACACCCTTGCTCTGCTCCCTGCTCTGAGGCCCCGCCCCACTCAGAGGCCCCACCTCCATTCCCTCCATCCTCCCTCCCTCTGTCGCTTGCTCTCTCCCATCCTTACTCACTGACTCATTTTCATTGGGCTGGGGCAGGGTGTTGGGGTGCAGGAGGGGGTGAAGGCTGTGGCTGGGGATGCGGGCTCTGGGGTGGGTCCGGGTGTGACATTCCCCTGGTGTTATGCGAACTGGTTATCTGCTAGGTCACTCCAATCCTTGACTCTGGGAGCCAGGCTTATTCTGCTCTGCTGTGAGAACCCCCACTCCTGGGCTGTTCACACACAGCCTCTGGCATGTAAGCAACTCCTTGGACTGTGCAACCGAATGACACTAGCCAATATCTCCGGTCCCAGACACAACCCTAGGAACCTCCATCTTTCAGTGTCCAGTTATGTCCGGTGGATACTACAAGCTTATATGAATTCATCAATTTAACAAAGAAACTGATATGTCCCAGGCTTGTTATCCTAAGGGGAATCTCTGACACGCTTCAACCCAAACACACTGCTTCAGGTAGAGTAAACAAACAGATTTATTAACTACAATGGTAGATTTTAAGTGATATTAAGTGATAGGCAAAAAGTCAGAGTTAGTTACCAAAATAAAATAAAATATAAGCACGCAGTCTAAACTCTCAACCCTATTAGACTGGGCAGCATCTAGATGAAGCCATTTTTCTCACCCCACTGGGTACTGCAGTCGTTAATATACAGGTTTGTTCCTTAAACCTGGGCCTATCTCCTCTGCTGCAGTCTTGTATTCTTCTGTGTCTTAGTTGCTTGTAGGGAAGGTGGGGGCAGGAAAAGGGCCCCGTCTGTGTCCACTCTGTCTGTTTTATACCCTCAGTCCATGTGCTTGGGGAGCACAAGGCCAGGCATGTCTGGAGAGCATTGCTGAGTCTCTCCAAGCAATTTCCCTGGTGTGGCCTCATGCAGGTGAGTCATTGCATTGTAGCTCCCTTGCTGGACAATGTCTGTTGCTGGGTTGTTTGACACCCTGCCCAGGCATTGGTTATTTTCCTTGCTGTTGCCTCTGGGGAGCTAATATCTGGCTGATTGCCCAACTTACAGCATGTTTTAGTGACCACCATACAACACAATTCTCATAACTTCATACGCATTAATGATACACATATATGGATAGAGAAGTGACTTTCAGAAGATCATGACCTTTCGTCTGATACCCTACTAGGCATGCTTTATATGTAAGATCACAATTATATGAAAATGAGGAATATGGGGGTTACAGCATGCTCCCCCAAGTTATAGAATGTAACACTGGAGATGAGGGATTTGGGATGCAGGAGTGGGCTCCGGGCTGAGGCGCAGGGGTTCGGAGTGTGGGAGGGGGCTCTGGGCTGGAGCAGGCATGCAGGAGAGCGTGAGGGCTCCATCTGGCAGTACGGATTCTGGAGTGGGGCCAGGGATGAGGGGTTTGGGGTGCGGGAGGGAGCTCTGGGTTGGGGTGTGGGGCCAAGGGGTTTGGAGTGTGGTAGGAGGCTCCGGGCTTGGGCAGGGAGTTGGAGTGTGGGAGAAGGTAGGGGCTCTGGGCTGAGGCCAGAAATGAGGAGTTCAGGGTGTGGGAGGGGACTCCAGGCTGGGGCAGGGGGTTGTGATGCAGGAGGGGTTGTGGGGTGCAGGCCTGTCATGGAGCTCCATGTGCTGCCCCCGTCTGCAGGCCAGGGGGCTCTGTGCACTGTTCCCACCCACAGGCCCTGCCTTCGCAGCTTCCATTGGCCACAGTTCCTGGCCAATGGCAGCTGGAGAGTCGGTGCTCGAGGCGGCACCTACACGTGAGGGCAGTGCATGGAGTCCCCCTTGCTGCCCCTCTGCGTAGGAGACAGAGACACATGCCGTCTGCTTTCCGGGAGTTGTGCTGAGCTGGGCATGGTGCCTGCCTGCCCCTCTGTGGCCAACTGGACTTTTAGCAGCTGTGCTGACCAGAGCCGCCAGGGTCCATTTTCGACTAGATTTTCAAATTGAAAACCAGACGCCTGGCAACCCTAGTGTGTCCGTTAGAGCTGTTAGGGAGCAGCACCTGTGGGGTTGAGGGCTGTGTCGGTTATAGTCACTAGGGAGCAGCTCCGGGGAGGGGGCCTCATCAGTTAAAGCCATTGGAGAGTGGCTCCTGCGGGAGAGGGGCCCGCATCGGATAGAGCCGTTCGGGATCAGCTCCGGGGAGGGCCGCATTGGTTAGAGCCATTAGAGAGTGGCTCCCGAGGGGGAGGGCTGCGTTGGATAGAGCCGTTCGGGAGCGGCTCCCAAGGGGGAGGGCTGCATTGGATAGAGCCATTCGGGAGCGGCTCCCAAGGGGGAGGGCTGTGTTGGTTAGAGCCGTTCGGGAGCGGCTCCTGAGGGGGAGGGGCCCATGTTGGATAGAGCCATTAGGGAGCAGCTCCTGAGGGGGAAGGGGCTGTGTCAGTTAGAGCCATTGGTGAGTGACGCAATTCCCGGGGGGGTTGTTTTGACCCTTGTCTCTGACTCCTGGTTCCTGACTCCAGATCTGGCTACTAGCCTTGACTGCCACTGCTCCAGGCAGTAGGTCTGACAGCCCATGTCCCAGTTGCTGACATTAGCCCCAAGCACACTGCTTCAGAAGTGGGTCAGCGCCCCCTGCTGGCCACCTGCACCATTCTATGACACACAGCACCTGGTATTGCCATGATGCAAATTGGGGTCAGCACTGACTCCAAGGAGAGAGTGCGCCCTACTGGGATACCCCTACATCTGAACATAGTACAGCACCCCCTAGTACATTGCCGTGGCTTCAGGGACAGCACCAATTCAGGAGGAGAGCACCCTCTACTACTTAAACAATTCTACCCCTGCAACACCTTGGGTAAATGTTCTCAAGGTATCCTCTCTAAGTACTGACCACGCCCAGCACTTACCCCCACAAAGCCGACCTCAGCCCTGGCTGCTGTGACGGTGACTCCATCCACCTGGACAGTTACCGACCAAATGTAGACAACCTGTGTGTTACCACTGTTCTCGATCTTGGCCATGATATGGAAGGAGGGCAGGACGGAGTCATCTCTACAGGTCTTGGCCACCGTGTAGTTGCAGGTGCCGTGGAAATCATACACCCGTCCATCGAAGGTGTGGTAATGCAAGTAACCCCCAGCCCAGCATGTGGCCTGAGAGACTGGCACACACTCTGGCTGCCCATTTATCATCTTGCAAATAGTTCCTTCCCTGCAGCGAACCACATTGCAGGATGGAATAACTAGTGGGGAAAGACAATAGAAATACAAGAGACACCAGACAAATCAGTTATACATGAGAGCAGAGAGGGGGCTGAGAGTGGTGTGAAAATTGGGATGAAATTTAATGTCGTTGGAATCCTTCTTAATATAGCCTGTTTGTGAAGTGGACCAAATGATCGATCGATCTATCTATCTAATCCCCATACACATTTCCTTTGTACAGTTCCCAAACCTCCCACAAGTCCTCTGCTGGGAAATCTCTCTGCAGGGTGAGACCATAGCAGTCTTTGAGCCAGCAGAGCCAGCTCCTATGTCACCCTCCCCACAGCCTCTAGTGTAGGTGGTGAACACAGAGGGCCATGTGACAGGGAGTATGGAGCAGAGCCCTGAAATGCAACCCAAACCTCATGGGAGCTGACTACAAGTGTCATGTCCGGGTCAGGTTGAGTAGGAAATCAACGGGACCCTCTTGGGATTGGGTCAAGTCAGCTGTTCTCCTTCTGCCTGTGGGTAGGGTTGCTAGGTGTCCGGTTTTCTACCAGAAAGTCTGGTCGAAAAGGGAACCTGGCCCTGTCCGGTCATCACTGCTGACCGGACACTAAAAGTCCAGTTACCTGCAGTAACCTGCCTCTGCCACCCAGGGGAGGGGGAGAGCAGAAGCTGCTGCTGGAGCCTGGAGAAGCACTCAGCCACAGCTCCGGCGGAGAAAGGTACCAGCGAACCAGCAGCTCCCGATCCTGCCCCGAGCATGGCTCTCCTTCCCCATCCTGCCCCAGTCACCCCCTCACCCCCAGAGCCCTGCTCTCTCTCCAGCGTCCTGCCCCAGTCACCCCTCCCCCCCTAGAGCCCTGCTCAGCTGTCGGGGGGAAGTGGGGTGGAGAGAGCAGTGAGCGACAGTGGGTGGGGAAAGAGGATCAGGGGACAGGGCCTTGAGGGAAAGAGGTGGAGCAAGGGGCAGGGCCTTAGGGGAAGAGCTGGAGCAGGGAGCAGGGGAGGTTCCGGCGCTCAGTGTCCAGTTTTCACAAATGAGGGAGTTGGCCACCCTACCTGTGGGGCCAGCCTGGAGGTGGCTGCATGCCCAGCTCCTACTAGCACTGCCACCTGGCTGCCTTATGCATACTGTGGAGTGAGGGAGCAGCCCCAGAGCGCACGCACAGCAGCCAGGGATGGCGGATGGCAGGAACAGGGTACATAGCCACCGCCATGCCAACCCCATGGGTGGGAGGTGGCCATGGCGCTCATTCAGTTTCATTGGAAGTGTCAGGCTGGGTCAGAAAATGACCTGACCTTCTTGGGCTTGGGCTCCTCAAATATTACGCCCAAGCAGACATCCAGCATGGAGCAGACAAGGAGAGTGGCTGAGAGGTGATGGGCTCTGACACTGCCCAGCTGACTGATGGTCCCTACGGGACTGTATGTACCCAGGCTGTTCTGTTTATAGCAGCCCCCAGGCTGTGCCCACGGAGAGAATCACGGAATGTGCTCAGCTCCCTGACAGTTGCCCACCCGATTCTGCTGGAGAGACCCAACAAGTCTTCCCATCTTTCCAGTTGAAATTTTATACTATTTGAGGTCAGAGTTCCAGGCTAAATGAAGGGGGAGAGAGAGTGAGAAAGGTGAGGAAACATAACCACAGCTGCTTACTTGCTGCCTGTACAATAACCCTTCAGGACATGTTTCAAACAATGACTGTCCTGTACCTTTGCTGATGCAGGCCCTAACGCCATCTCTAATCTGGCAGATTTCTTCTCGGGAGCAGCTGTGGGCTTTACAAGTCACCCCTCGAGCAGGAACGCAGGTGCAGCTTTGATGACACTCGTTCATCAGGACCGTCTCATTGGGCTGATGGAACATTTAGAAAACAGGAAATAACAGAATATAACTGGAAACAATTATTTAAAATAATTTTTGACAGCGCTAAACCATGAGCTGTGGATGTGGTTTTCTAACAGATGTGCTCTCAGAATGATATTGGGGCAGCTCTCTGGCCTGGGTTATGCAGGAGGGCAGACTAGATGATCGCAATGGAGTCTTCTGGCCTTAGAATCTATTTATCTATAAATGTATGCATTGTGTCATAATATTATTTCCTCTTGCCTTTAGAGAGAAAGGCTGTCTAATGGGCTGAGGACTGGGATTAAGGCCAAGAACAATTCCTAGATTTTAACCTCCCATCTGCTACTCACTCACTAGATGGCCTTGAGCAAGTCACTGTGCCTATCTGTGCTTCAGTTTCCCCACAACAGGCACAGGGCATTAAATCTTCCGGCCTTTTTTTGGCATTTTGAGCATTAGATGCTAGCAGAGAGGGAAGCCATCCCGGACGGACCAATGCTCTGATCCAGTATAGCAAACCCTATATTCTTGACCAGTGTAGGGATTAAGATGTGGACAGATCAAAAATTAGATCAGACCCAGAATCTCTAGGAGGGGGCGGTACCTTGTAATATCTCCCACGCTCGAAGCACCCACAGCTTTCTAGAGTCACACAGCCCTGGCCATCGAAGAAGAAGCCATCGTCACACTGGCAGCCTTCAGCACAGGTCTCTGGGCAGTCCATGATATCTCCAGTGCAGGTGGTGGTGCAGAGGTCAGCGCAGACCTCATAATGGCTGTTGACTGGGCAGCTCACAGCTTAAATAGAGAGAGAAATACTGTATGGCTGGAAAGATCTCACACTACGGTATAGAGGGACAGACATGAAGGAGAGGAGAGCAGAAGAGGGAGGCGAGGAACAGGGCACCTTTAGAAGGAAACATGAGATTATTGGTTCCCACCCAGAAGAGTTCCAGAAGAAACCCAGGGGCGTGGAACAAGATGCCCAGTAACACTGACCCCCTCCCTTCCCCAGGGCATCCCAGAGCTCTTACACTATCAGCACACTTACCACAGAAGGATGCGCTCCTCCAGGGCAGGATGGGGACCCTGGCCTCTTGGCAGGCTGTCATGTAGCTGTGGATGCTCTGGCACAGAACCTGTGCATCCCCATTGCCCAGGCACAGATCATACATGCAGTTGTTCTGATACACGCTGGGGCTAACCGTGCCGTGGCAGGCCGCGAAGGGGCCATCGGGGTCTTTGAGCAGCCCACAGGAGTTGCGCCCTTTGAAGACCTCCTTCTTCTCTTCGCAAACTGGACAGCTGTTTCCAGCACATCTGTCTGTGCAGGATGCTCCTGGGATCTGGACTTCCCAAGCAGAGCCAAATGCTGCTGCATGAGGGGCTGTGCTGCCATCAGGGAGCAGGAACTCTTCATCTTCCTGTCCGTTGTAGTTCCCGCACAGGCCGCACGTCTGGCCCTCGTAGCTCTCTGGGATAGTGACCCTGGCCTGGTAAACCAGGTCGTAGCTCACAGTGAGGCCGAAGCTGGTTTGCACAAGAATGTTTGTGCCATGTTGATACGCTCTAAGTCGCCCATCAGCCACGATCACTGGGAGGTTGTGGGACACCCCATTCACCTGGAAGAGAGAGAACATTCCCTGTGAGCATGGGGGAGCAGGGACACAGACAAGATTCTGCTCTCACTGACACACAGCCTAAATCAGTTTAACTCCAGATTTCACTTTGGGATGACTTGTCCTCACTTTCCAAGGTCTTCACATTGTCGCCCTAGTCCACATCTCTTCTCTCCTCCCCCCTTCACCACATCTCCCTCCCGGTTCTCTCTTTACCATCCCTATTTTTTCCAACTATGGTTGGCTTGCACCTCATTTTCATGCGAGCTCCTGTCACAGAACACTCTCCTACTTCTTGTCTATCTCCCCTACTCTCCTAAACACCCACTTCCCTGGTGACACCTCATTCCTTCACCCCGTGCCGCCTTCTCCTACCTCGACCAATTTACCACATCTTGTATTTGTCCCACATTCTACAGGCCACTATCCTCTGATCCCACTGAAGAGTGCCAAAAGAAACTACACCATCCGCCCAAGAAACTCCCTGCTATAGCTCAGAAACAAATCTACTTGGACACACCCTCAGAGCCCCAACCAGGGGTATGCTATCTGCTACACAAGATCCATACACCTGGAAACCCTGGACGCCCCATCATCTCAGGCATTGGCACTCTTACAGCAGGATTGTCTGGCTATTTGGACTCTCTCCTCAGAGCCTACGCTGCCATCACTCCTAGCTATCTTCGAGACACCACCGACTTCCTGAGGAAATTATCATGCGCTGGTGATCTTCCTGAAAACATCCTGGCCACCATGGACATAGATGCTCTTTACACCAATATTCCACATGAGAATGGACTAGAAGCTGTCAAGAACAGTATCCCTGATGAGGCCACAGCACACCAACGCCTGGTCTACACTACGCGTTTATTTCGAATTTAGCAGCGTTAAACCGAATTAATGCTGCACCCATCCACACAACGAAGCCCTTTATTTCGATATAAAGGGCTCTTAATATCCATATCTGTACTCCCCGACAAGGGGAGTAGCGGTGAAATCGATATTGCCATTTCGTATTAGGGTTAGTGTGGCCGCAATTCGACGGTATTGGCCTCCAGCAGCTATCCCACAGTGCACCATTGTGACTGTTCTGGACAGCAATCTGAACTCAGATGCACTGGCCAGGTAGACAGGAAAAGCCACGCAAACTTTTGAATTTCATTTCCTGTTTTCCTGGCATGGAGCACTGATCAGCACAGGTGACCATGCAGTCCCAAAATCAAAAAAGAGCTCCAGCATGGACCGTACGGTAGGTACTGAATCTGATCTCTATATGGGGAGATGAATCTGTTCTATCAGAACTCTGTTCCAATAGACAAAATGGCAAAACATTTGAAAAAAATCTCCAAGGCTATGATGGACAGAGGCCACAACAGGGACTCGACACAGTGCTGCGTGAAACTTAAGGAGCTGAGACAAGCGTACCAGAAAGCCAAAGAATGAAACGGATGCTCATGGAGGGAGGGGCGACTGATGACTGTAGCTATCCTACAGTTTCCGCACTCTCTGAAAACCATTTGAATTCTTGGCTGAGCTCCCAAAGCCTGAAGGGTCAAAAACATTGTCGCGGGTGGTTCAGGTTATATGTCGTCAGCCCCCCGCCCCCTTCCTCTATGAAATCAAAGGGAAAAAAATAGTTTCTCGCCTTTTTTCAATGTCACCGTATGTCTACTGGATGCTGCTGGCAGACACAGTGCTGTAGCGCTACACAG
This sequence comes from Mauremys mutica, assembly GCF_020497125.1. Taxonomy (NCBI): domain Eukaryota; kingdom Metazoa; phylum Chordata; order Testudines; family Geoemydidae; genus Mauremys; species Mauremys mutica. The sequence goes on from NC_059088.1 coordinate 16,404,950, forward strand.
CAGCATCCCCTTCCCTTCCCTTCCCTTGTCTTGTGGACGGCAGACGGTGCAGTATGACTGATATCCATCATCGTCGTCCCGGGAGTGCTCCTGGCTGGCCTCGGTGAGGTCGGCCGGGGGTGCCTGGGCAAAAACGGGAATAGCTCCTGGTCATTCTCTTCTTTAAGTTTTGTCTCCTGGGGATTCACTCCTGCCTGGAATATCATAGCAGCTGGAGGCTGCCCTCCCCCCTTTAATCTCTGCTTGCAGAGGCAATAAAGTCAGTGTTGTTTCTTATTCATGCATTCTTTATTATTTCATCACACAAATGGGGGGATAACTGCCACGGTAGCCCAGGAAGGGTGTGGGAAGAAGGAAGCAATGGGTGGGGTTGTTGCAGGGGCACCCCCTAGAATGGCATGCAGCTCATCATTTCTGCGGGATGTTTGGGGCTCCGACTCAGAGCAGCTGTTTGCCTCTCTGGTTCTTTAGTAGGCTTGCCTGATAGTCTAGGCAGGACTGACTCTCCCTTTAGACAAAACTTAAAGAAGAGAATGACCTGGGGAGTCATTCCCATTTTTGTCCATGAGCCCCCGGCTGACCTCACTGAGTCCAGCCAGGAGCACCCATGACAGCAGCAGATGGTACAGTATGACTGGTAACCATCATTGTCAACTTGCAAGGCAACAGATGGTACAGTAGAGCTGGTAACCGTCTTTGCTAACTTGCAAAAGGCAAGGAGATGCTGCTGTGTAGCACTGCAGTACCATGTCTGTTAGCAACATCCAGTAGACATAGGGTGACAGTGAAAAAAGGCTGAACAGGCTCCATAGTTGCCATGCTATGGCGTCTGCCCAGGCAATCAAGGGAAAAGGGCGCGAAATGATTGTCTGCCGTTGCTTTCACGGAGGGAGGATTGTCTGATGACATTTACTCAGAATCACCCGCGACACTGTTTTTGCCCCATCATGTGCTGGTATCTCAATCCAGAATTGCAATGGGCGAGGGAGACTGCAGGAACTATGGGATAGCTATGGGATAGCTACCGACAGTGCAATGCTCTGGGAATCGACGCTAGCCTCGGTACATGGATGCACACCGCCGAATTACTGTGCTTAGTGTGGCCGCGTGCACTCGACTTTATACAATCTGTTTCCAAAAATCAGTTTCTGTAAAATCGGAATAATCCCATAGTGTAGACATACCCCAAGTGGTTGAGTTTTGTGACTCTGTCCTCACCCACAACCATTTCAGATTTGGGGAAAACTTATACCTTCAAGTCAGCAGCACTGGTATGGGTATCCGCATGGCCCCACAGTATGCCAACATTTTTATGGCTCACTTAGAATAACGCTTCCTCAGCTCTCGTCCTCTAGTGCCCCTCCTCCACTTGCGCTACAATGACATCTTCATCATATAGACCCACGGGAAGGAGGACCTTGAAGAATTCCACCTGGATTTCAACAATTTCCACCCCATCAACCTCAGCCTGGACCAGTCCACACAAGAGATCCACTTCCTGGACACTACAGTGCAAATAAGTGATGGTCACATAAACACCACCCTATACCGGAAACCGACTGACTGCTACATGCCTCCAGCTTCCATCCAGGACGCATCACACGATCCACTGTCTACAGCAAACCCCTAAGATACAACTGAATTTTCTCCAATCCTTCAGACAGAGACAAATGCCTACAACATCTTTATCAAGCATTCTTAAAACTACAATACTCACCTGGGGAAGTGAGGAAACAGATTGAAAGAGCGAGACAGGTACCCAGAAGTCACCTACTACAGGACAGGACCAACAAGGAAAATAACAGAACACCACTGGCCATCACATACAGCTCCCAGCTAAAAACTCTCCAGCACATCATCAACGATCTACAGCCTATCCTGGAAAATGATCCCTCACTCTCACAGACCTTGGGAGGCAGGCCAGTCCTCGCTTACTGACAGCCCCCCAACCTGAAGCAAATACTCACCAGCAACTACACACCACACCACAGAAACACTAGCCAAGGAACCAATCCCTGTAACAAACCTTGCTGCCTACTCTGTCCCCATATCTACTCTAGCGACACCATCAGAGGACCCAACCACATCAGCCACACCATCAGGGACTCATTCACCTGCACATCTACTAATGTGATATATGCCATCATGTGCCAGCAATGCCCCTCTCTGCCATGTACATTGGCCAAACCGGACATTCTCTACGTAAAGAATAAATGGACACAAATCGGATATCAGGAATGGTAACATACAAAAGCCAGTAGGAGAACACTTCAATCTTCCTGAACATTCTATAACAGATTTAAAAGTAGCCATACTTGAACAAAAAAACTTCAGAAACAGACTTCAAAGAGAAACTGCAGACCTAAAATTCATTTGCAAATTTAACACCATTAATTTGGGCTTGAATAGGGACTGGGAGTGGCTGGCTCACTACAAAAGCAACTTTACCTCTCCTGGAATTGACACCTCCTCATCAGTTATTGGGAGTGAACTACAGCCACCCAGACTGTATTGGCCCTGCCAAAACTGGTTCTCCATTTGTGAGGTAACTCCCTTCTCTTCATGTGTCAGTATAATAATGCCTGCATCCGTAATTTTCACTCCATGCATCTGAAGAAGTGGGTTTTTACCCACAAAAGCTTATGCCCAAATAAATCTGTTAGTCTTAAAGGTGCCACCGGTCTCCTTTTAAAAGATCAATTAAACCTCAAGAATGAAGATCGTAGCTGACAACTTCGTTCTTCTGGAACAATAAGGATAAAGTTTGCCTGTGCAGGAGATGGAGCTTTACTGGTGAGCAGTTCGAGGCTGGGGAATGAACTCCCTCAGGAACAAAGGACCCTGACAAACCTCACCACTTCCTCCCCAAGTACAAGGTGCATTTCTCTGACCTGTTGTCTCTAACACACACACACACACACACACACACGGCAATGTGTGTGCACATTTATATCTTTTAAAAGTAAATCCAATACAAAACCCTCCCCTGCACGCACATCTCCTCCTGGGGATAGGATGAGAGAGTTGGTCAAGTTACTTAGTGTGTTGTTGGAAGGTGCTCAAATACTACATGGATGTGCATGGTATAAGAATTTGTAAGAGGGTGGCTTGTCCTTTAAGGCCAGTAGGCCAGCCAACCCTGATTACTAAGGAGGCACACCTGAGCAGGAATCACCTGATTCCCCTATAAGAGCAGCGGGAGGAGGAAGATGGGAGGCTGGCCCTGCAGAGAGAGTTCTCAGGGAGAACAGAAGAGAATCAAGAGGCTGATGGGAGTGAATAGACTCCAGCAGGGAAACTTGAAATTTGGGGAGCACGAATACAGACAGGAAAGACCTCGGAGTGACCTGGTATGGAGAAAAATGGATGGACTTGAAAATTTTATTTTGTATGTTTGCTAATTTAATAATCCAGACCCTAAGGAGGCCAGTTGTTATTCAATTTGTCTTGTGAGCTACTGAGGAGTCCAAGAGGGGAAGCTGAGGCAGACCACCTGCAGCACAACCTTTGCCATGAGCGGACATTAAGGAGTTGGCCAAACTGCAAACAAACCTGTGTAGAATAGAATAAAATCTCTGTCCATGAGAATGTGGAGAACTTACCATGACGAGCCCCTGTTTGTTTTGCAGCAGGGTGAGTGTGATCCCATACACCTGAATGGACACCAGCTTGGCCACGGACATGTTCCTGGTGCCCCAATCTTCTTTCTCTACGCTGATAGTGAATGGTGTAAGGTCACGGACATCGGTGCAGGTCTTGGCCAGGATGTAGGTGCAGGTGCCTTGGAAGTCAAAGGGGACCCCGTCGAAAGAGAGGTAGTGGGGATGGCCAGTGGCAGAACAGGTCGCAGATCCAAATGGGTGACATTTCTGGATGCCGTCCACCACCCCGCATTGCTCACCAGCGCCGCAGGAGAATGCCTTACACACAACTTCCCCACCAGCCTGACACACGCACTGCTCCTCGCATGAACCGCTTGGGTGGAAGATCTCTGCAGCCTGGTAGTAAATTCCCCTGTGGAGGCATCCGCACTGGGAAATGGGGACGCAGTGGTCACCACTGAGAACAAAGTCCTCGTCACACACGCAGCCTTCCTTACACCGGGTCATGCATTGCACCGGGGCATAGAGGTTGCTGCATGTCAGATCGCAGCTGGTGCTGCAGAATTCGTAGTGACTGTTTGGGGGACAGGACGGAGCTGTAATTAGAATAAAGAGTTAGCTCACATAGTGTGTTAGCAATGTGTGCAATGAACCATCACAGAACATGCAATTTCATTCAGGCTCCTACTTTTCTATTTCCCTGGTTTAGTTAATTAATAAAAGGCACCATCTGTAATGGGGTCCCAGGTCTGTTGAATTGGTTGCCTCACAGAGGCCAGGAGATGGGATACAGAAATCTCTCTCCTATGATGGCTTCTAATTCGGTTTATTGTTTCACTACTGGCTTTTTGTTTTGAATCCTGGTCAGTACCAGTTAAAATTCATTCCCAACTGATGGCTTGTGTGGGATGAGCTGGTGGGTTCCCAGCCCAGTTCCTAATGAACAAACATCCCAATTAGTAGCCATCCTGAGTTTCAGCTCTGATTATGTCCCAGTCTCAGAAGGGAAGGCAAGGATTGGACTGGCCATGGAGAGCAAACTACATTCCTAGCAGTGTTTCCCTTGCCCAGGATGCAGCTGTCAAGGCCACTATGAGTGCTGAACCCAGCCTGTTGAGAGAGACCTTTGTCTGTTAAAAATGTTCTGCAGTGTTTTAGATCCACATCTACCAGTCAAGAAGAATTAATGATCCCGAAGGGGCAGGCAGTGCTGAACACAGGGGACTCACAGCAGAATTTTGTGGTCCTCCAGGGACGCACCATAGCTCCAGCTTCCTGACATGCCTCAGCATAGCCAGCAACGGCCTGGCAGATGTAACTCTCCCGCCCACTGAGGACGCAATACCCGTACACGCAGTCTACGAAGTATCCATCGGGGTCCACTTTGCTGTGACATCCTCTGAAAGGGCCACTCTTGTATAGGATGAGCCCACACTGCCCTCTGCTACCTCGTTGTTCTTTTTCAATAGCCTCTACACTTGCACATGGTGGTATCATTACTGCAGAGCATCCCGGGAGGTCGCCCATCTTCCAGCTCTGGCCAAAGCTGATGGGGTTTGGTGCCAGGGTGCCATCCCTCATGAGCATGTCATCCTCACTGTCACTGTTAAAATTGCCACACAGACCACACACGGCTCCTGCGTAGGTGACTGGCAGAGTGACCGTGGTGCGTCCTGACCACCCAGAATAGGTAACGGTGAGACCAAAGTCTGTCTGGATCACTGTGGCCCAGCCCTTTCTATATACAGTGATTTTCTTATCATCGAGGTTGAAGGGAAGAGTAATCAGGAAACTGTTCACCTGTAAAAGCAAGACACATGGGATATGAAACATCGCTCACTCGTGGTGGAACCTCTGGCTCCAGCACAGAGCTCTGGCCCATCTACTGCTGCTGAAAACTTCTTCCAGGCTGACCTGCTCCCTCCTTTACGGCCTGCCCGAGTCCAGCTCCCCAGACTGGAGAGGATCCTCCAACCAGACTTTCCTTTTTTCTGACACTGGCTATTGCTGTTCCCTCCTCTCTGAGCCCCAGCTCTCCAAGTTCCTACATATGCTGGATACTATTGACACCTTCTCACACAGACAACGTGTAACCACATCACTCCAACCCTTAAGTTTCTCCAATGGTTCCCCATTCACATCAGAATCCAATTAATATTTGACCTGTTTTTTTAAAATCCTTCCGTGCACTTTCTGCAACCAACTTCTGATTTTACAGGCGACTGTCCAAAAATATTTTAGAGACTAGATGTGATTTCTGAAACTCACCATGATTTTCCCAGGGAATTGATTGCTGACCCTGATGTCGGTCTCATAGACCTTGATTTGCACAGGAGCGGTATTGCTTTCCTGGAAGTACACCTCAAAGTCCGCCAGTCCCTCTGCCTTCTTGCACAGACCCGTGAGCTGGTAGCGGCAGGTGCCTTGGAAGTCATATCTTTGTCCATCAAAGGTGGCATAGTGCAGATTCCTTGTCACAGAGCAGGTGGTGTAGCTGGAGGGGTAACAGCCCTGTACGCCGTTCACTAGCCTGCACCTCTCTGAGTGTTTGCATGTAGCAGCCATGCAATCGACTTGTCTGGTGGCTGCGTTGCACATGCACCGTGTCCCACATGCCTTGTCGACCCAGAAGCTCTCATTGGGGGAATAGGGGCGCCCTTCAAACTGGCACCCACAGCCGCTCTTGGGTATGCATTTGCCCTGGCTCAGCACAAAACCATCCTTGCACTGGCAGCTTTCCACGCAGGGGTCTTGGCAGCTGCTGGGGGCTGACTGGTCCACACACGTGGCTGGGCAGGCTGTTCCACAGAGCTGGTACTGGCTGTTCTCCAGGGGGCACTCCATGGCTGGGGAGTGAAGGATCCACAGATTTAGCAGCCAGTTCTCTCCAAGTAAAAGCAGTATTTAAAATAGACAGAAAGGGACGTATCTTGCGGGGCTCTGAGAGCCCTTGTATCCCAGTGACCTCAACATTGGCCAAGGGTGCTCATTATGTGGCAGAAGGTGCTTAGCACCTTACAGGATCAGGGCCACAGTTGGAAGAGTGACTTAAAAACTGGCATCATTTTACCTCAGCCATCCATGTGTTATCAGTGGACGTTAGATACTCAAAGTGACAGGCTGTGATGAAGGGAGGAATGTACGTACTATTTTTATAACCTCTACGTGTACCTCAGTTTTCCCATTGTACCTTTGTTACCCAGTGTGTCCAAAATGATTGTTTGCTCCCAGGGCAAGCTAAGGCCATGTCCACATGAGCACTTATGTCAGCAACACTTTTGTGACTCGGGTGTGAAAAAACACACCCCTGACCGACATAAGTTTTGCTGACATAAGCACTTGTGTGCAGAACGCTATGTTGGGGCGGATGATGCTCTCCTGCCGACAAAGTTACCGCTGCTTGTTGAGCTGGTTTTGTTATGTCGATGGGAGAGCTCTCTCCCATCGGCATAATGCGGCTACATGAGTGATCTTACAGCAACATAGGTGTATCAATACAGCTGTGCCGCTCTAAGCTTGCTAGTGTAGACATGGCCTAAGAAACATCGGTATGAATGTCACCTAGCTGTCTCAGCTGGATGGGTCACTAAAAAGGACTGGCCGAGAGGGACCCCATATCAGTGGAGAATCCAGAAGATAATGACAAATGCAGTCACAAGGACATGGACACCTAGTAATAAACGACTCCAAGGTGGATGGATTTCCTCAGCAAGGACATGGAGCAAAAATCTCCCAGCTCGAGAACAAAGGACTGGGAAATGTGATGTGGGCAAATAAGGGTTGGCTGCTGGCAGGAGTTGGGACTCTCACCTGGAGTCTGACCAAAGAGCTCAGACGGAGATCTGGTCTACACTACAGAGTTAGATTGATGTAGGACAGCTTATGTCAACCTAATTCTGTAGGAGTCTACACTAAAATATAGCTCCCACCTCTGTAACTCGCCACTACACTGATTTAATAACTCCACCTCCGGGAAAGGCATAGCACTTAGGTCGATGTAGTTAGGTTGATGCAGTGTCTGTGTAGACAGAGCATTGATTATATTGACTGTTTCTGCCTTTCAGAAGCCATCCCACAATGCCCCACACACACTCACAGTTAAATTGGTGCAAGACCTCCTGGTGAGGACGTGCACTGCCAACACAAGGAGCAGAGTGTGGACATGTAAAACCGATTCAATTATTGCTGTGTCTGTACATCACATAACTTAGGGCAAATCTAGACTACAAAACTACACGGGCACCTTAGCATTACCATGGACAGACAAGTACTGTATGTACAATAGAATCCAGGAGTTCTGATTTCCCAGTCACTGCTCAGTCCCAAATCACTTGATCACTATCCCTTCTAAATAGGGCTTCTGGGTGTCCAGTTTTCAACCAGAACACCCGGTCAAAAAAGGGACCCTGGCGCTCTGGTCAGCACCACTGACCAAGCCATTAAAATTCTGGTTGGTGGTGCAGCAGGGCAGGCAGGCTCTCTACCCACCTCCATGCAGCTCCTGGGAAGCAGCAGCATGTCCCTCTGGCTCTGGGGCAGCCACGGGGGCTCCGTGCAATGCCCCCAACCCAAGGGCTGGCTCCACAGTTCCCATTGGCCAGGAACAGACATTGAGCGATGTGGGGGCGGTGCCTAGAGACAGGAGCAGAGGCACAAAGCCCCATGCCCAACTCCAAGCAGGAGGGACATATCGCTGCTTCCCAGGAGCTGCCTGAGGTAAGCACCACCCAGAGCCCGCACCCCTCATCTCCTCCCATGTCCCAACCCCCTGCCCCAGTCCTGAGCCCCCTCCAGCACCCAGACTCCCTCCCAGAACCCACACCCTGCACCCCATCCCACTCCTACACTCCTTGCTCAAGCCCAGAGCCCCCTCCTGCACTCTGAACCTCTCAGTCCCAGCCCAGAGCCCCCTCGTGCACCCCAAACCCCTCATCTCAGGCTCCAGCCCAGAGCCCGCACCCCCAGCTGGAGCCCTCACACTCTTCTGCACTACAACCCTCTCACCAGCCCAGAGCCCCCACCCACACCCTGAAAACTTAATTTCTGGCCCCAGCCCGGTATCCTTACCCCAGCCCAGGGCCCTTACCCCCTCCCACTCCTGCACTCCAACCCCCTGCCCCATGGCGAGCAAGTGAGCAAGGGTTGGGGGGGAGAGCGAGTGACGTTGGGAGGGGGGAATGGAGTGAGTAGGGGTGGGGACTCAGAGAAGGGGCTGGGCAGGGGTGGGGCAAGGGTGTTTGGTTTTCTGTGATTAGAAAGTTGGCAACCCTACTCCCAAAACCGGGGCTAGAACTCAAGAGTGCTGAGCCCCAGGCTCCCCGGTCTAACCAGCAGAGCAGACCGTAGACCTTGGCATACAAATCTGTACTCACGGCATCTGGCCAGCTGCCTCCATTCCCCAACCCTGACCCCCTCCAGCTGGCAGGCGTCCGCGTAGGCCTTCAGGGCCTCACACAGGGCCTTCCGGTAGCCGTCGTTGTGGCACAGATCATAAACGCAGTTGTCCAAGTAGACTGTAGGATCCACCTTGATGTGGCACTGTCTGAAGGGCCCATCTGAGACCTTGGTTATCAGGCCGCATGAGGCCTCCTCCTTGTACTTTCTGGCTATGCTGGCGGCACAGAGCCTGCAACCTCCAATGCAATCGTGCCAGCAAAAATAATCCTCATCTTCCACTGCCCAGCTTTTCCCCAGGGCGGTGACACTGGGAGCCTGGTCCCCATCTGGGGTCTGGAAGTCATCGGTGGGGTCCCCATTATAGTTGCCACACAGGCCGCACAGGCTGTTGGAGAAGTCATTAGGGACGGTGACCCTCAGGTGGTTGTTCCAGTCATAGTACACCCTGAGGTTGAAGTTGGTGCGGAGGACGAGGGAGGTGCCGCTCTGATAGAGCCGAAGGGCCCCGTTGTTCAGGGAGATGGGTAAGTGGGCCCTGGTGTTATTCACCTTCATGGTGAGAAAGAAAGGGCAAAGGTCACAAGTGAGTGCATAGGTCTTTCATTTACAAAGTGACCTCTTGTCAGATATAATTTTTCACTAGTGTTTGCCTATTCTTCAAAATCTAAAAGTTTTCAGGAGATGGTTCCTTTTCAATGATGTTTTGATGGAAACCAAGCAGATTTCAAAGATGGACCTGGACTCAGGACTCCATTCCCCTTCCCAGAAAATTTAGTAATTTTTGGTTTTCATTCCATATTGGAATGAATTAATTTTCAAATAATTGAAATCCTCTCCAAAATGGAATTAACTTTCTCCAGTCAGCTCTATCTAGTATGAAGCTATAATTTATTATTGGTTCAGATTTGGGTCCAGATTCATTGAAAATTATGAGTTGGTTCCATTGCTATTTACTGGATTTTTTCCAATCAATTCCAATAGTGGACCCGTGATTTCCGTATTGCCCATTGTAGATGAAAGGGCTGGCGATAAGAATTGCTGGGAGCTGCTGTAAATGACAGGGACTGCACTGGTTAGAGCTGTTAGGGAGCGGCTCCACTGGGAGAGGAGGCTGTGTTGGTGAGAGCTGTTAGCAGCATCACTTGAGGGGTGACAGGTCTCAAGGAGCTGACTACAATGTCCTGGGGCTCCTGAGGTACCTCAGGTTGGAGATGGCTCTGTAGTACAAAGGCCCTGAGCTGCCTAGATGTGCCTCAGAGTTTCCCCATATCTTAGAGCTCAGGCAGTGTCCTCCTGGATCCAAGAGTGGGAATTCTCCTCAGGGGGGATCTCAGAGGAATCCTTGTTACTTGGGGAAGGCACCATGGCTTAGCTGGCTAAAGCACTTGTCTAGTAAACAGGAGATCTTGGGTTCATCTCCCAGTGGTGCCTTATTGTATGCCTTTAGGCGGAGGAATAGCTCAGTGGTTTGAGCATTGGCCTGTTAAACCCAAAGTTGTGAGTTCAATCCTTGAGGGGGCCATTTAGGAAACTGGGGGTAAAGATTTGTCTGGGGATTGGTCCTGCTTTGAGAAGGGGGTTGGACCTGAGGTCCCTTCCAACCCTGATATTCTATGATTAGAAACTGCTGGGGAATTTGCAGAAAGATGGACTCAGTGGAGCTGGGATTTCCCCTGCTCCTGCACGACATGCTATGGGATATGTCATGACTGAATGCTCCGATCTACATTTTATCCTATGTGCTTGTGACAGAGCTGACAGCTCCCCACACTGAGCCACACAACCTGCTCCCCTCAGCACAGCACCCTCTGGTGCCAGATTAGGATCAGTGCAATTCTGATGGGACAGCACCCCCGACACCACTCCCTGCCACTCAGCACTCGCTAGCGCCATGATAGGCATTGGGGTCAGCACTAACTGCAAGGGGAGAGTGCTCTGTACTTGGTACCCAGACCGCTCCCTACCACAGACCTCTCACCAGTGTCCTGCTGGGCATTGGGCTTAATACTAACTCGGGAGAAAGGTCCTGCTACTGAGACACCTACACATCTAAATAGTACAGCGCCCCCTATCAAAGTGCTGGTGCAGGGGGCACAGCACAGATACAGTGGCAGAGCACCTACTAAATCAATGATAATACCCACTGCAACACCTTGGGGTATTTTTTTCAAGGTACTGACCATGCCAGACGTTGTCTAGCTTGCAATTCTACGTGGAGGTCGGGGGTGCAGTTTCCTGCCCTCTATTTAGCAAAGCCTACAGGGTGGGCATAGGAGCAGGGTGGATGTGCGCGCCCAGCACTCACCCACACAAAGGCGACCTCAGCCCTGGTTGCTGTGATGGTGACTCCATCCACCTGGACAGTCACTGACCAAATGTAGACAACCTGTGTGTTCCCACTGTTCTCGTTCTTGGCCATGACATGGAAGGAGGGCAGGACGGAGTCATCCCTGCAGGTCTTGGCCACCATGTAGTTGCAGGTGCCATGGAAATCATATGCCCGTCCATCGAAGGTGTGGTAATGCAAGTATCCCCCAGCCCAGCACGTGCCCCGAGAGACTGGCACACACTCTGGCTGCCCATTTATCATCTTGCAAATAGTTCCTTCCCTGCAGCGAACCACACTGCAGGATGGCTTTGGAATATCTAGTGGGGGAAGACAATAGAAAGACAAGAAACACCAGACTAATCAGTTATATATTAGAGCAGAAAGGGAGCTGAAGGGGCTGTGAAAGCCAGGATGATATTTAGTGTTCTTGGGATCCTACTTCTTAATATAGCCTGTTTGTGAAATGGACCGAATGATCGATGGATCTATATATCCCCATACACTCTATGTATCTACTCCCATGCACCCTTCAAAAAACTCTCACAAGTCCCTTGCTGGGGAAATCCCTGCCTGGGTGAGACCTTTCCTGGCATAGAGCCATCAAAGTGGTCTCCTGTGTCCCCTTCCCCGCAATACCCAGCAGAGGTGGTGCAGCCCAGAGGGGCATGTTGTGGGCAGCATTGAGCAGGCAAAGGAGAGTGGCTGGGATGCGATGGGCTCTGACAGTGCCCAGCTGACTGATGGCCCGTATGGGGCTACAGCCAATAGGTTCCATTTTGAGCAGCCCCCAGGTTTTAATAAGCTCCCTGACAGCTGCCCACCCTACTCCGCTGCGCATGCCAGAAGCAGGATGCTGCAGACACTCTGACCCAACAAGGCTTTTCATCTTTCAAATTGAAATTCTATAATATTATGGCTCAGGGTTCATGGCTAAATAAAGGGGAAGAGAAAGTGAAAAGGGTGAGGAGACATAATCACAACTACTTTACTCACTGTTTGTGCAATAACCTCTCAGGCATGTTGCAATCAGTGACTGTCCTTTACCTTGGCTGATGCAGGCCATAATGCCGTCTCTGATCTGGCAGGTTTCTCCTCTGGAGCAGCTGTGGGCTTTGCAGGTCACCCCGTGGGTGGGAATGCAGGAGCAGCTTCGCTGGCACTTGTTCATCAGGACCACCTCACTGGGCTAAGGGGACGTTTGGAAAAGGGGAAATATTGCAATGGAACTGGAAACAATTATTTATAATATTTCTGGCAGTGCTAAACCCAAAGCTGTGTGGTGAGGTGTGTGAATGTGCATATTGTGTCATAACATTATTTCTCTATCTAAAGGTTGTCTGATAGCTTTCTTTGATAGGGTACAAGCCTCATGGGTAGCGGGGAAGCAGTAGATGTGATATATCTTGACTTTAGTAAGGCTTTTGATACTGTCTCACATGACTTTCAAATAGACAAACTAGGGAAATACAACCTAGATGGAGCTATGATAAGCTGGGTGCATAACTGGTTGGAAAACCATTCCCAGAGCGTAGTTACCCATGGTTCACAGTCATACTGGAAAGGCATAATGAGTGGTGTCCCGCAGGGATCAGTTCTGGGTCCAGTCCTGTTCAATATCTTCATCAATTATTTAGATAATGGCATAGAGAGTACACCTGTAATGTTTGCAGACGATACCAACCTGGAAGGAGTTGCAAGTGCTTCAGAGGATAGGATTATAATTCAAAATGATCTGGACAAACTGGAGAAATGGTCTAAGGTAAAGCGAATGAAATTCAATAAGGATAAATGCAAAGTACTCCACTTAAGAAGGAACAATCAACTGCACACATACAAAATGGGAAATGACTGCCTAGGAAGGAGTACTATGGAAAAGGATCTGGGGGTCATAGTGGACCACAAGCTAAATATGAGTCAACAGTGTAACCCTGTTGCAAAATAAGTTAACACCATTCTAGGATGCGTTAGCAGGAGTTTTGTAAGCAAGGCACAAAAAGTAATTCTCCTGCTCTAGTCTGCACTGATTAGGACTCAGTTGGAGTATTTTGTCCAGTTCTGGGTGCCACATTTCAGGAAAGATGTGGTGAAACTGGAGAAAGTCCAGAGAAGGGCAACAAAAATGATTCAAGGTCTAGAAAACATAACTTATAAGAAAAGATTGAAAAAATGGGTTTGTTTAGTCTGGAGAAGAGAAGCCTGAGAGGCAACATGATAAAAGTTTTCAAATACATAAATGGTTGTTACAAGCAGGAGGGAGAAAACGTGTTCTTCTTAACCTCTGAGGATAGGACAAGAAGCAATGGGCTTCAATTGCAGCAATGGAGTTTTAGGTTGAATATTAAGAAAAACTTCCTGTCAGGGTGGTTAAGCATTGGAATAAATTGCCTAGGGAAGTTGTGGAATCTCCATCATTGGAGATTTTTAAGAACAGGTTAGACAAACACCTGTCAGGGATGGTCTAGATAATACTTAGTCCTGCCATGAGTGCAGGGGACTGGACTAGATGATCTCTCGGGGTCTCTTCCAGCCCTATGATTCTATTATTCTAATGGGTTAAGTGCTGGTCTGACAACCAGGAACAACCCCTAGATTCTATTCTGCCATCTGCTCCTGACTCACTGTGTACCCCTCTCTGTGCCTCAGTTTCTCCATAACAAGCAAAGTGCATTTAATCTTCTTGCCTTTTTTGGAACTTTGGGCATTGAGTACTAGCAGAGCTGGCATGCCAGGTTGGATGGGCCAGTGCTCTGATCCATTATAGCAAACTCTTTCCCTGACTAGTGTAGGTTTTAAGATGTGTATAAAGCAAAAATTAAATCAGACCCAGACCACTTGCAGCTGTACCTTGTAGTATCTCCCCTGTTGGAAGCATCCACAGCTCTCCTGAGTCACACAGCCCTGGCCGTCAAAGAAGAAGCCCTCGTCACACTGGCAGCCTTCGGCACAGGTCTCCGGGCAGTCTACGATGTTTCCAGCGCAGGTGACAGTGCACAGGTCAGCACAGACCTCATAGTGGCTGTTGGCAGGGCAGCTCACAGCTTAAATGGAGAGAAGAATTATTGGCTGGGCAGATCTCATACCACGGGCTAGAAGGAGAGAGACATAAAGGAGAGGAGAACAGCACAGGAAGGAGGGGACAAGGACACCTGAGGTTGTTGGTTCACACTAAGAAGAATCTATGAAGAATCCCAGAAGTCTGGAATTTTGTTCCCATAAATGCTGTCTCCCTCTCCCCTTTTGTCCCACACCCAGTGCACCTTGGCTACCTGAGCTCCATCAGTATCACAGACTTACGGCAGAAGGAGGCACTCCTCCAGGGCAGGATGGTGACCTTGGCCTCTTGGCAGGCCGTCACGTAGCTGTGGATGCTCTGGCACAGGGCCTGGAAGTCCCCCTTTCCCAGGCAAAGATCATACAGGCAGTTGCTGAAATACACGCTGGGGCTGACCGTGCCGTGGCAGGCAGTGAAGGGGCTGTCAGGGGCTGTGAGCAACCCGCAGTAGTGGCGCTGTTTGAAGACGTCCTTCTTCCTCTCCTCACAAACTGGACAGCTGTTCCCAGCACATCTGTCTACACATAATGCTCCTGGGACCTGGACTTCCCAAGCAGAGCCAAATGCTGCCACATCAAAGGCTGTCCTGCCATTGGGGAGCAGGAACTTGCTGTCCTGCCATCCACTGTAGTTCCCGCACAGGCCACATGTGTGGCCCTGGTATCGCTGTGGAACGGTGACTCTGGCCTGGTATACCAGGTCATAACTCACAATGAGGCCAAAGTCAGTTTGCACCAGGATGTTAGTATCATGCTGATATGCTTGGAGCCGTCTGTTGGCCGTGATCACCGGGAGGTTGTGGAACACCCCATCCACCTGTCCAAGACAGAGCATTCCCCTGTGAGAAGTGGGAGTGGACACTGGACAGGGGTGGGGACAACACGTTTTCAGATTCTGCTCTCGCTCACACCATGGAGTAAACCCAGAATGACCCATGACTCCAGATTTCACTTTGGAATGACTTATCCTCATCTTCCAAGCTCTTGACATTGTTACCCTGGCCTACGTCTCTTCTCTCATCTCCCCATCCACCCACCTGCCTCCCTCCTGATCCTCTCTCTTTTCCATCCCTATCTCCTCCACCCATGTTTGGCCCACACCTCCTTATCATGACAACCCTGCACTCAAAATAGTTTCCCACTTCTTTTCCATCTCCCCCTCTCTCCTAAACCCCACTTTTCTCATGAATCCTTCTCCATTGACCAGTTCCCTCCCTCTGCTGTCTGACCAATTCCCTATGTGTCAAGTTCTATTTGTTCCAAGGTAAACTACAGGCTTCTCCGGGGAATTGATCATGGCACAGATTCTTCAACAGAGAGGCCAACTGAGTTCCCATAGAAAGGAATTTCATCCCATGTTTGCAAAATATAAGGTATGTAGAGGGGTTTCCCAAATAATGAATATTAATAAAGATGGGGTATGAATCAAGAAGAGAGGCAGAGAAGATGCATCTGAGCTGCAGGATGCTCAGCTTGCCTAACAGAAGCTCTCACATAGTAACACCCATGAGTAATGCTTTCTACCATCTCCAGTTTATTGCTGGGGAAATTCTGTGCCATGCGCAATGTAGAGTTTGTGCAGAAATTAATGTTGTGTGCACAGAATTTCCTTCCTTCCCCCGAAATGGGCTGCAGAGCTGCTGGCCACCACTGGACCCAGCAGAGCCCAGCTCACAAACAGAAGACCAGGAGGAGGGGGAAGGAGCTGGAGGCTTCCCAGTTCTCAGCATGGCCTTAAGGAAGGAGGTGTGCAGAAACTCCATACAAGTCCGGAACTCAGCATCAGGCTGTTTCTCCCTCTGGATCACTGGGCTCTGAGGGGTAGGAGGTGCGGGTGTCTGGCTTGGGGGGAACCCCACAGTGGGGGTCTGGGGGAAGAGGTGTGGGTATCTGGGCTGTGGCTGGGCTCTGGGGGAGGGGAGGGAGCAGAGAAACAGGATACTGAATTGTCATAGGGGCTTCTTTAACTCTGTACTCCTGGTGGAATTTTTGTGTAGGTCTGTATTGTTACAGACATACTTGCTGACAGGTATTTTGAAATAAATTTCCAAAATAATTGAATCTGGCATGATTATATAGTGTTATTTTGACAAATAAATATGCAGAATTTTGCAGGATTATAAAATATTGTGTTCAGAATTTTTAATTTTTTGGCACATGTAGTGAGGCGGGCTGGCCTCCCAAGGACCAGGATTGGGAGGACCCCCCACTGAGCCCTGGTGGGCAGAACCAGGGCCTAGTTGCTCCTCCCCTAGGAAGTGTGTGGGAGGAGCAGGAAGTATAAAAGGTGGCCCAGAAAGCTTAGTAGGGAGGCAACCACCAGAGAGATCAGACGCCTCCTGTGGCCTCCCGAGCTGGTAAGCAGTGGAGGGTGTTGAGGGAGCAGAAGACTGGCCTGGGCCACCAGGGCTGCAAGCTGATTCAGACCCGGAGGAAGCAGACAACTGGCCTGGACCACCCAGAATGCTTGCTTGCTGCTGTCAACCATGACCCCTCCTCACAGCAACAGGATATACCAAGAAAGGGAGTATGGAAGCGGCCCAGGGGTAGCAGACCCCTGTCTAGCCACAATGCTGACAGAGGGTGAGTCAGCGTGTTGCGGTGTGGATCCCTGCTGACCCAGTGACAAAGCGCTTTGTCACTGTCAGGGCCCTGGGCCGGGACACAGTGGAGCAGGTGGGCCTGTGTCCCACCCGCCACCCCAACCTGGGGGGTGGCAGTCTCCCCTTCCTCAGACCAGAAGCCTGAGCCTCAGACTCTTTTCTGCCCCGCCTTGATCCAGGGCCTGGGCTAACTGACTGACTGTTTCTCATCCAGCCTGAGCACAGGCCTGGGCCCCAGGTATGCGCGGAGGCCGCTTCGTTCCCCACAGCAGCCGACATATCAGTTAATGTAGTGAGGCTGGGTAGCCTCCTGAGGAGGACACCCACACTGAGCCACTACACTGCAGAATTCACCTGGAGTACCAGCTGGCTGTGAAATTCCATCCCATCCTGGCAGAGGATAACCTGGCTTCAGTTATTTATGCCTTTGTCGCCGCTTGGCTGGACTGCAACAAGTGATATACCTGTGAAAAGAGCCTTCAGCTCTTACTCCAGCTGGTGCAGAATGCTGGAGTTTATCTCCTCAGAAGCACTGTCCACTGTGAACACATCACACCTCTCCTCCGCTCCCTACATTGGCCCCCACAGAACATCAAATCCCATTCAAGGTTTCAGTCCTTACCGTCAATATGCTCAATTGCCTTCCAACAAGGGGAGATACTATGTAATTGATTGGATCAATTTCCATGATGAAGACCCTTGTTCCAAAGCTCCTCAAGGCTTGAGCATAACCTTTGCCAACATCACCATAGCCTGCCTGTGATCGGGTGCTCTCAACACACCAGCCTCAAAAGGGCAAAGGAAGCTGAGTAAGGAACCAATTAGTGTGATAGGCCACACGTGAGGGGATTAGGCTGGAGGAGCAACCTCTGATTGGAGGAAGAAGTTCAACTGAGTGGGTGTGACCTGGGCTAGTATAAAGCCAGGAAGCTGGCAACAGAAAGGGTGGTAGCGAGAAAGTCTGCAGCCACCGTCTGTGTATTAGAGAGGGAAGGAGGGAACGTAGGGAAGGAGTCGGACCCCGGAAGCCTGGCCCTGAGGGAAGAGCATACCCAGAAGAGAGAAGGATGGAGAAGAAAGCTTGTGGGAGGCAGAGGAGGAAGCAGCCCAGGGAGACAGCAGCAAGGCTGGGGACTAATTAGACTATGGCTGCATGTTGTAGAGTCCCTGGTCCAGAACCCAGAGTAGTGGGCAGGCCCAGGTTCTCCTACCAGCCACTGACAGAGTGGCATTGCCTGGACAGGGGGTTCAGAGAGACCCTATACCCTGGAAGGGGCAACCACATAGTGAACTGGCCAGAGGATGAGTCACAAAGAGGAAGTTGCAGCTCCTGGAGCCAGAGAGGGGTCCCAGAGTGAGAGAGAGGACAATGGGGAGAGAGAGAGACCAAAGGGGAAGGCATTAGATCTGGAAGAGAGCTAATCCCCAGGACAGTCAGAAGGAGGCACCACCTACAGTGAGTAGAGCACCCTGTGACACTGCCCAGCAATCATGACATCTGTGACAAGGTTAATGCCATCAATAGAAACTCTCAGCGGCCATAAAGGTTATCAAATTTATTCTTGGTGACAGAGTCATTTATGTTGACGGTTAGCATTTTCAGGGTCCAGTTGGCCTTTATCTTATACAGATAGTCATTTCCTCTGAGATGCCTTTAATTCAAGGAGATGTGGGTATTTGGAACAAGCCAGGGTGGTCAAGTCCCTACCATTATCTAAAATCATACTCAAGTGTTGCTGATCCTTGAAGTAGAGGGTATGTTAATGATTGATAAAAGCTCAGGATGACGTCTGTGATCAACAGCTTTGCTCCTCTGGCACAACTGGACTTTCACTTTCTGCAAATGGGAAATGACTGCCTAGGAAGGAGTACTGTGGGAAGGGATCTGGGGACTATGGTGCTAAATATGCATTTAACAGTGTTGCAAAAAAAGCGAACATCATTCTGGGGTGTGTTAGCAGAAGTGTTGTAAGCAAGACATGAGAATTAATTCTTACGCTCTATTCCATACTGATAAGGTCTCAAGTGGCATATTGTGTCCAGTTTGGGGGGAGGGCACATTTAAAGAAAGATGTGGATAACTGGATAAAGCCCAGAGGAGAGCAACAACAATGAATAAAGGTCTAGAAAACATGATCTATGAGGAAAGATTGAAAAAATTGGGTTTGTTTAGTCTGGAGAAAAGAAGACTGAGAGGGGACATGATAATAGTTTTCAAGTACATAAAAGGCTGTTACAAGGAGGTGGGTGAAAATTGTTCTCTTTAATGTCTGAGGACAGGACAAGAAGCAATGGGCTTAAATTGCAGCAAGGGAGGTTTAGGTTGGACATTAAGAAAAACCCTAGCTCTCAGGGTGGTTAAGCATTGGAATATATTGCCTAGGGAGGTAATGAAATCTCCAACACTGGAGGTTTTTAAGAACAGGTTAGACAAACACTTGTCAGGAATGGTCTAGTTATTACATAGTCCGATCTTAGTGCAGGACTACGTAATAACTATGCTGCATGCCTACTGAGGTCTCTTCCAGTCCAACACTTCTATGATTAAGAGTAAGGCTTATCTATACAAAACAGAGCTTTCCTGGAGGCCAGCCAAAGCCTGTAGAATGAACACCCACAGGAATTAAGGACCATCACAGATGCCACAACCTTCTGCTCAAAGTGCAAGGCACAAAGTGCATTTCTATGACATTGTGTGATGGGGTGCACTCATCATGCACTGGACGGAGAAGGGTTAATTCCTCATTGTGGGCTAAAGAAACCATGCCCCCACGTCCCTACAGGGCATGCTACAAGTGCAGCGCTAGTATAAAAGGGAGCAGATCAGTCTGGGCTCATTGCCGAGGAGGAAGGACACACCTCTCAGGCTCCAGTCTGGGAGCAGCTGGAGCCCCTGACCATGGAAGCCAGAGGTGCCAAGACCCAGACAGATGCCTGGATACCTACAAACACCCAAGAGGGATCGGATTCACTGGGAACTGCATGTGCTAAGAAGCCCTGACTACTGCTCCGAGAGACATTGAAGGAAGTATCCCAGCGGGGACTAGCTGTAGTCCTGTGGGAAGCTGGCATGTTTCAGTTGGAGTCCCACTGACTCAGTGGCCCTGTTAGGGCCCTGTGTCAGAATCCGGTGGAGCAGGGTGGGCCTGAGTCCCCGCACCCTGGCACCTTCCCCTCCAGATGGTTGCCCATAGGCTCTGGCCACTAGTCCTTACTGTGCTGTGGATAAGGGCAACCCCATTGGCTCTGGCCACAAGGCCTTACCATCCTTTGGGTAAGGACAATCCTATTGACTCTGGCCACAAGGCTTTATTGCCCCGCAAGTGAGAGCACCTTTCTGACTCTGGCCATTGGGCTGGCCAATCCTGAGAGAGAGGGCATCCGTATCGACCCTTACCATCAGGTCTTCTAGTCCTGAAGACAAGGGTAGCTGAATTGACTCTGACCACCATACTGTCCCGGAGGCAAAGTCAATTATGTCAACACTAGCCATTTGGCCTTATCCCCATGAGGCAGAGGGCAGGATCTGGAGAAGGCCTTACCATGATAAGCCCCTGTTTGTTCTGCAGCAGGGTGAGTGTGATCCCATACACCTGAATGGACACCAGATTGGCCATGGAGACGTTCCCGCTGCCCCAGGATTCTTTCTCTACGCTGATAGTGAATGGTGTAAGGTGATTGGCATCGGTGCAGGTCTTGGCCAGGATGTAGGTGCAGGTGCCTTGGAAGTCAAAGGGGACCCCGTCGAAAGAGAGGTAGTGGGGATGGCCAGAGGCAGAACAGGTCGCAGATCCAAATGGGTGACATTTCTGGATGCCGTCCACCACCCTGCATTGCTCACCAGCACCGCAGGAGAATGCCTTACACACAACCTCCCCGCCAGCCTGACACACACACTGTTCCTCGCATGAACCACTTGGGTGGAAGGTCTCCCCGGCCTGGTAGTAAAGTCCTCTGTGGAGGCATCCGCACTGGGAAAAGGGG
This sequence comes from Mauremys mutica, assembly GCF_020497125.1. Lineage (NCBI taxonomy): Eukaryota > Metazoa > Chordata > Testudines > Geoemydidae > Mauremys > Mauremys mutica. The sequence goes on from NC_059088.1 coordinate 16,425,916, forward strand.
ACACAGAGGTCACCACTGAGAGCAAAGCCTTCGTCACACACGCAGCCTTCCTTACACCGGGTCGTGCATTGCACCGGAGCATAGAGGTTGCTGCATGTCAAATCGCAGCTCTTGCTGCAGAATTCATAGTGACTGTTCGTGGGACAGGACAGAGCTGTAATTAGAACAAAGAGTTAGCTCACATAGCAATGTGCGCAATGAACCATCACCAGAAGATGCAATTTTGTTCCAACTCCTAATATTCTATTCCCTTGGTGTAGTTAAATAGTTGAAGGACCATCTGTAGTCCAGCCACCAGGTCTGAAGGACTGGCTGCCTCAGAGAGACCAGATGATGGATACAGACAATCTCTCTACAAAGCCTTAAGGTTCCAGTTTGGGTCTTGGATTCATGGTTTCACTACTCATTTTTTTGTTTTGAATCTGGTTCAGTAGTGGTTAAAATTCATTCCCAACTGATGGCTTGTGTGGGATGAGTTGGTGGGTTCCCAGCCCAGTTCCTAATGGAAAAACGTCACAATTCCAAGCCACCCAGTCCAGGCTCTGATTATGTCCCAGTCTCAGCAGGGAAGCCCTGGACTAGGTGGGCCATGAAGTACACTACATCGCTAGATAGTATTTCTCTGGTCCAAGGTACACCACACTGATGGCGCATGTAAAGGGGACAGCTCCAATGGCCACTACCTGTGTTGTACCCATCCTTTGGAGAGTGAACATCCTTGAAAAATGTTCTGCAGAACAGGATAAGCTAGTGTTTAGATCAAGATTTACCAGCTAACAAGAATTAACAATCCCCATGGGACAATCAGTAGTGAACACGGAAGACTCACAGCAGAATTTCGTAGTCCTCCAGGGTTGCACCATAGCTCCAGCGTCCTGACATGCCTCAGCATAGCCAGCAACGGCCTGGCAGACGTTACTCTCCCTCCCACTGAGGACGCAATAGCCGTACACACAGTCTATGAAGTATCCACGGGGGTCAACTTTGCTGTGACATCCTCTGAAAGGACCACTCCTATATAGGATGAGCCCACACTGCTCTCTGCTACCTCGTTGTTGTTTTTCAATAGCTTCTAGACTTGCACAAGGTGGTATCGTTACTGCAGAGCATCCCGAGAGGTCGCCCACCTTCCAGCTCTGGCCAAAGCTGATAGGGTTTGGTGCCAGCGTGCCATCCCTCATAAGCATGTCGTCTTTCCTGTCCACGTTAAAATTGCCACACAGACCACACACGGCTCCTATGTAGGTGACTGGCAGAGTGACCGTGGTGCGTCCTGACCACCTGGTATAGGTAATGCTGAGGCCAAAGTCTGTCTGAATCACTGTGGCCAAGCCCTTTCTATACACAGTGATTTTCTTATCATTGAGGTTGAATGGAAGGGTAAGGAGGAAACGGTTCACCTGTAAAAGCAAGACACATGGGATATGAACAATCACTCGCCTGTGGTGGAACTTCTCGCCCCAGCACAGGGCTCTGGCCCATGGTTATAATAATAATCTACCTCTTGAAATCTTTGTCCCATCTGGCCTGCTCTCTCCTCTACAGCCTGCCTGAATCCCTGCTCTCCAGACTAGGAAGGATCCTCCAACCAGACTTTCATTTCCTCTGGAATTGGCTATTGTAGTTCCCTTCTCTGTGTGCTACCTGAGCCCCAGCTCCCGAGGTTCCCACATATGCTGGATGCTATTGACACCTTCTCACACAGACAACGTGTAACCACATCACCCCAACCCTCAAGCTTCTCCACTGGGTGCCCATTCACATCAGAATCCAGTTAATATTTGACCTGTATTTTAAAATCCTTCTATGCTCTTTCTACAACCGACTTCTGATCATAGATTCATAGAATATCAGGGTTGGAAGGGACCTCAGGAGGTATCTAGTCCAACCCACTACTCAAAGCAGGACCAATCCCCAACTAAATTATCCAGAAATGTTTTAGTGACTAGATGTGGTTTCTGAAACTCACCATGATTTTGCCAGGGAATTGATAGCTGACCCTGATGTCAGTGTCATAAACCTTGATCTGTACAGGAGCAGTACTATTCTCCTGGAAATAGACTTCAAAGTCCACCAGTCCCTCTCCCTTCTTGCACAGGGCAGTTAGCTGGTAGTGGCAGGTGCCTTGGAAGTTGTATCTCTGTCCATTAAAGGTGGCATAGTGCAGATTCCTTGTCACAGAGCAGGTGGCGTAGCTGGAGGGGTAACAGCCCCTTATGCCATTCACTAGCCCACACCTCTCTGAATGTTTGCATTTAGCAGCCACACATTCAACTTGTCTAGTGGCTGCGTTGCATATGCACCATGTTCCACATGCCTCGTCGACCCAGAAGTTCTCATTGGGGGCAAAGGGGCGCCCCTCAAATAGGCACCCACAGCTGCTCTTGGGTATGCATTTGCCCTGGCTCAGCACAAAACCATCCTTGCACTGGCAGCTTTCCACGCAGGGGTCTTGGCAGCTGCTGGGGGCTGACTGGTCCACACACGTGGCTGGGCAGGCTGTTCCACAGAGTTGGTACTGGCTGTTCTCCAGGGGGCACTCCATGGCTGGGGAGTGAAGGACCCACAGATTTAGCAGCAAGTTCTTTCCATGAAAAAGCAGTATTTAAAATATAGAGAAAGGGACGTATCTAATGAGGCACAGAGAGCCAGGGGCAGCTCCAGGCACCAGCATGCCAAGCGCGTGCCTGAGGCAGCAAGCCACAGGGGGGCGCTCTGCCGGTCCGCTTGTCCCACGGCTTTGGCAGACCTCCCAAAGGCTGCCGCCGAATCCGCGGGACCGGGAACTCCTGTAGGGAAGCCGCCGAAGGCAGCCTGCCTGCCGTGCTTTGGGTGGCAAAATACCTACAGCCGCCCCTGCAGAGAGCTCTCCAATCCCACTCACTTCAAGAACAGTCAATGATGCTCATCACACTGCAGGAGGTGCCTGGCACCTTAAAGGATCAGGCCCATGAAGGGATGATTGACTTAAAAATTGGCATCATCTTATCTCAGACTCCCATGTGTCATCGGCAGATATTATATATTCACAGTGAGAGCCACCTTAGAAATACCATAGACAGATAGGCAGAGATACTGTAGGTACAGTACAATCAAGAATCCTCATATCCCAACCACTGCTCAAAGCACTAGGCCACACTCCCTCCTAAGGAGAATAGAATAGAATGCAGGAGTGCTGATCCCCAGACCCGTTTATATAATGTTGGCATTCAAATCTGTACTCACGACATCTGGCCAGCTGCCTCCATTCCCCAATCCTGACCCCCTCCAGCTGGCAGGAATCCGCGTAGGCCTTCAGGGCCTCACACAGGGCCTTCCGGTGGCCGTCGTTGTGGCACAGATCGTATACGCAGTTGTCCAAGTAGACTGTAGGATCCACCTTGCTGTGGCACTGGCTGAAGGGTCCAACTGAGACCTTGGTTATCAGGCCGCACGAGGCTTCCTCCTTGTACTTTCTGGCTATGCTGGCGGCACAGGGTCTGCAACCTCCAGTGCAATCGTGCCAGCAAAACTGATCCTCATCTTCCACTGCCCAGGTTTGCTCCTGCAGAATGATACTGGGCTCCTGATCCTCGGCTGGGGTCCAGAAGTCATCAGAATGGTCCCCATTATAGTTGCCGCACAGGCCGCACAGGCTGTCGGAGAAGTCATTAGGGACAGTGACCCTCAGGTGGTTGTTCCAGTCATAGGACACTTTGAGGTTGAAGTTGGTGCGGAGGACGAGGGAGGTGCCGCTCTGATAGATCCGAAGGGCCCCGTTGTTGAGGTAGATGGGTAAGTGGGCCCTGGTGTTATTCACCTTCGTGGTGAGAAAGAAAGGGCAAAGGTCACAATCGATGGCACTAGTCTGTCATTTACATTTCATTCTGACCTCTGCTCAGTTTAGCAATGGTCCCCACTCAAATTTTTCAGTGAATCTGCTCCCAAATCGGAGCCAGAAATAGTTTATAGCATCATGTCATGGAGAAAAGTAATTTTTTATGGTGGAGGATTTCAATATTTTGAAAATTGGTTCTGTCCCAATTTAGAATAAATCTAATCAATTGCAAAATTTTCTCTGAAGGTAAATGGAGACCCAGCTCTGGGGCAGTCCTGGCAAGATTCCAAAGAGCCAGGTCAGCAAGCTGGGAGAAAATCAGATGGGTTTTGGAATCTGCATGGTTTCCATCAGAACATCATTGAAATTGGACCATCTCTTCAAAGCCTTTTGACTGTGACAAACTTGAAAATACAGAAGAAAAACTATTTCATTGGGATTTCAAAAGGACTAAGACTAGGAATTGGTGAGGCCAACCATGGGGGTGTAGGACGGCTCTGGTTAGAGCTGTTAGGGAGCCACCCCTGTGGGGGAAGGGTCTACGGTATTGCCAATCTCAAGAGATTGCCTTCCTGGTGCGAAGGTTGCGGATCTCTCGAGGCATCTAGACAGACTTATGTGTAGTGCTGGGGAGGAGCCGGTGGTCGTGGTACATGTAGGTACCAATGACATAGGGAAGGGTAGGAGAGATGTCCTGGAAGCCAAATTTAGGCTGCTAGGGAAGAGACTGAAATCCAGGACCTCTATGGTGGCATTCTCAGAAATGCTCCCAGTTCCACGTGCAGGGCCAGGTAGGCAGGCAGAGCTTCAGAGTCTCAATGCGTGGATGAGACGATGGTGTAGAGAGGAGAGGTTTACATTCATTAGGAACTGGGGAAACTTCTGGGATTGGGGAGCCTATACAGGAGAGATGGGCTCCACCTAAACCAAAGTGGAACCAGACTGCTGGCACTAAACATTAAAAAGGTTGTAGCGCAGTTTTTAAACTAGGAGATGGGGGAAAGCCGACTGCTGCAGAGGAGCATGTGGATCGGACATAGACTTCTCTTAGGGGAGAGTCTAATGATAGAGAATCTCCAGGTTATAGCCAGGAGCAGAGGATGGAAGAGCATAATGTAAGGGCCAGATCACATGATAAACATTCACATAAAAAAGGATCTGACACATCAGAAAAGGGCAGACAAATAAACAGGGACAAGTTTTTAAAGTGCTTGTACACAAATGCCAGAAGTCTAAATAATAAGATGGGTGAACTAGAGTGCCTTGTGATAAAGGAGGATATTGATATAATAGGCATCACGGAAACCTGGTGGACTGAGAGCAATCAATGGGACACAATCATTCCGGGGTACAAAATATACCGGAAGGACAGAACAGGTCATGCAGGGGGGAGAGTGGCACTATATGTGAAAGAAAATGTAGATTCAAATGAAGTAAAAATCTTAAGCAAATCCATATGTTCCATAGAATCTATATGGATAGAAATTTCATGCTCTAAAAAAAATATAACATTAGGGATCTATTCTTGACCACCTGACCAGGACAGTAATAGTGATGATGAAATCCTAAGGGAAATTAGAGAGGCTATCAAGATTAAGAACCCAATAATAGTGGGGGATTTCAATTATCCCCATATTGACTGGGAACATTTCACTTCAGGACGACATGCAGAGATAAAATTTCTCGATACTTTAAATGACTGCTTCATGGAGCAGCTGGTACGGGAACCCACAAGGGGAGAGGCAACTCTAGATTTAATCCTGAGTGGAGCGCAGGAGCTGGTCCAAGAGGTAACTATAGCAGGACCGCTTGGAAATAGTGACCATAATACAATAGCATTCAACATCCCTGTGGTAGGAAGAACATCTCAACAGCCCAACACTGTGGCATTTAATTTCAAAAGGGGGAACTATGCAAAAATGAAGGGGTTAGTTAAACAGAAGTTAAAAGGTACAGTGACTAAAGTGAAATCCCTGCAAGCTGCATGGGCGCTTTTTAAAGGCACCATAATAGAGGCCCAACTTAAATGTATACCACACATTAAGAAACACAGTAAAAGAACTAAAAAAGAGCCACCGTGGCTTAACAACCATGTAAAAGAAGCAGTGAGAGATAAAAATACTTCCTTTAAAAAGTGGAAGTCAAATCCTAGTGAGGCAAATAGAAAGGAGCATAAACATTGCCAACTTAAGTGCAAGAGTGTAATAAGAAAAGCCAAAGAGGAGTTTGAAGAACGGCTAGCCAAAAACTCCAAAGGTAATAACAAAATGTTTTTTAAGTACATCAGAAGCAGGAAGCCTGCTAAACAACCAGTGGGGCCCCTTGACGATCGAGATACAAAAGAAGCGCTTAAAGACGATAAAGTCATTGCGGAGAAACTAAATGGATTCTTTGCTTCAGTCTTCACGGCTGAGGATGTTAGGGAGATTCCCAAACCTGAGCTGGCTTTTGTAGGTGACAGATCTGAGGAACTGTCACAGATTAAGTGTCACTAGAGGAGGTTTTGGAATTAATTGATAAACTTAACAGTAACAAGTCACCGTGACCAGATGGCATTCACCCAAGAGTTCTGAAAGAACTCAAATGTGAAGTTGCAGAACTATTAACTAAGGTTTGTAACCTGTCCTTTAAATCGGCTTCGGTACCCAATGACTGGAAGTTAGCAAATGTAAAACCAATATTTAAAAAGGGCTCTAGAGGTGATCCCGGCAATTACAGATCGGTAAGTCTAACGTCAGTACTGGGTAAATTAGTCGAAACAATAGTTAAGAATAAAATTGTCAGACACATAGAAAAACATAAACTGTTGAGCAATAGTCAACATGGTTTCTGTAAAGGGAAATCGTGTCTTTCTAATATATTAGAGTTCTTTGAAGGGGTCAACAAACATGTGGACAAGGGGGATCCAGTGGACATAGTGTACTTAGATTTCCAGAAAGCTTTTGACAAGGTCCCTCATCAAAGGCTGTTACATAAATTAAGCTGTCATGGGATAAAAGGGAAGGTCCTTTCATGGATTGAGAACTGGTTAAAAGACAGAGAACAAAGGGTAGGAATTAATGGTAAATTCTCAGAATGGAGACGGGTAACTAGTGGTGTTCCCCAAGGGTCAGTCTTAGGACCAGTCCTATTCAATTTATTCATAAATGATCTGGAGAAAGGGGTAAACAGTGAGGTGGCAAGGTTTGCAGATGATACTAAACTGCTCAAGATAGTTAAGACCAAAGCAGACTGTGAAGAACTTCAAAAAGATCTCACAAAACTAAATGACTGGGCAACAAAATGGCAAATGAAATTTAATGTGGATAAATGTAAAGTAATGCACACTGGAAAAAAATAACCCCAACTATACATACAATATGATGGAGGCTAATTTAGCTACAACAAGTCAGAAAAAGATCTTGGAGTCATCGTGGATAGTTCTCTGAAGATGTCCACGCAGTGTGCAGAGGCGGTCAAAAAAGCAAACAGGATGTTAGGAATCATTAAAAAGGGGATAGAGAATAAGACTGAGAATATATTATTGCCCTTATATAAATCCACGGTACGCCCACATCTCAAATACTGTGTATAGATGTGATCTCCTCACCTCAAAAAAGATATACTGGCACTAGAAAAGGTTCAGAAAAGGGCAACTAAAATGATTAGGGGTTTGGAGAGAGTCCCATATGAGGAAAGATTAAAGAGGCTAGAACTCTTCAGCTTGGAAAAGAGGAGACTAAGGGGGGATATGATAGAGGTATATAAAATCATGAATGTTGTGGAGAAAGTGGATAAGGAAAAGTTATTTACTTATTCTCATAATACAAGAACTAGGGGTCATCAAATGAAATTAATGGGCAGCAGGGTTAAAGCAAATAAAAGTTTTTCACGCAGCGCACAGTCAACTTGTGGAACTCCTTACCTGAGGAGGTTGCAAAGGCTAGAACTATAACAGCATTTAAAAGAGAACTGGATAAATTCATGGTGGTTAAGTCCATAAATGGCTATTAGCCAGGATGGGTAAGGAATGGTGTCCCTAGCATTCTGTTTGTCAGAGGATGGAGATGGATGGCAGGAGAGAGATCACTTGATCATTGCCTGTTAGGTTCACTATCTCTGGGGCACCTGGTATTGGCCACTGTTGGTAGACAGATACTGAGCTAGATGGACCTTTGGTCTGACCTGGTACAGCCGTTCTTATGTTCTTATGAGTTCAAAAATCATGAGTCAGACCCTAAAACTCATGAGATTGGCCCCAAGAAATAAAGAGCTTTTTTTAAAAGGACTACACTGTGATTTTTGTCCTGTCTTTTGATGTTAGAACTCTCCCTGTCTGTGACAATTCATGTTGCCCACTTCCCTACATTTATAGGGGAAGGGGATTTTGGTCTCTGTTGCAGGATCTGACACCCCCATGTTTGCCTGTCCCCTGTGCAGTAATTAATCCTGTCCCCCAGTTCCTCCCTTCTGTTCTCTCTGCACCCATTCCCTATCCCATCAGTTCAGCCACCTCAGTAACCTCCCCATTGCCAACCCTCCATTGATCCAGCCCCCCTGCCCCACATCCCCATCAGTCCAACACCCCCAGTTCAGCTCCCCATTCTCCACCCCAGCAGTACAGCTCCCCTAAGTTTAAATATATGGAGACATACCCATCGCATAGAACTGGAAGGGACCCTGAAAGGTCATTGAGTCCAGGCCCCTTCCGTCACTAGCAGGACCAAGTACTGATTTTGCCCCAGATCCCTAAGTGGCCCCCTCAAGGACTGAGCTCACAACTCTGGGTTTAGCAGGCCAATGCTCAAGCCACTGAGCTATCCCACCCACCCAAGTTCAGCCCCACCAGTCCCCCCTCAGTTCAGCCCCAGCCCCACGGCGGACTCCAAGCACCAGCGGAGGAAGCACGTGCCTGGGGCAGCACATGCTAAGGGGAGGCATTCCGGCCATTCTTGGGGCGGCAGAGTCTGAGCTTTTTTGCTTTGGCAGTTCGGGCAGCAGCCGAAGCGGCTTTTTTATTTTTTGCTTGGGGTGGCAAAAATGGTAGAGCCGGCCCTGCCCAGCCCCCGCCCGCACCTCATCAGTCCCAGACTCCTGCCTGCACAATTCAGCTCCCCCCTCCTCCTCCCAGCCCCTCCTCTGCTCCTCCTGGGATGCTGGGGAGGAGCATAGGAGCTGTCCTGTCCCGTTGCTGATGGGACAGGGGAAGGGAGGGAGCAGACCCACCCTGGGCAGCTGGGCTCTTTGCTCCCCCGAATCAGAGCGGTGAGCGGTGAGGAGCGACTTTGCTGGCTCCCAGCGGGGCTGGACTTCGCCAGGGGGCTGGAGCGTCTCACACCATCACCAGACGAGCCCCAACCCCCGGCCAAACCCCGGCACTTGTGAAAAAACCACAAGACTGGCAATGCTGGGCCTGTGTCAGCTAGAGCCACAGGGATCAGCTCCTGTGGGAGAGGGGCCGCGCTGGTTAGAGCTATTGGGGCGCGGTTCCTGTGGGGGAGGGGCCGTGTCGGTTGGAGCCGTTAGGAAGTGGCTCCTGTGGGGAAGGGGGCCACGTCAGTTAAAGCCATTGGGGAACGGCTCCTGTGGGGGAGGGGGTCACGTCATTTGGAGCCATTAGGAGCAGCACTTGAGGGACAAGAGGTCTCAAGGAGATGTCTAGAATGTTCTGAGGCCCCTGAGGCACCTCGGTTAGAGCAGGATCTGTAAAGCAGAGCCCCGACCTGCCTAGATGTGCCTTAGTTTCCCCGTATCTTACAGCTGAGGCAACATCCTCCTGGATCCAGGAGTGAGGATGCTCCTCAGGTGGGGCCTCAGAGGGATCCCTGTTACATTAGAAATTACCAGGGAACTTGTGGAAGGATGGACTCAGCGGAGCTGGGATTTGCCCACAATTGCTGGGGTACTGGCCCTGCTCCTGCATGACGCGCCAAGGGAGACATAATGCCCAAAGTCCTCAGGTCTACAGTTTATCTGGCGTAGTACAGCAGATCCCATGTGCTTGTGACAGAGAAGACACCTCCCCACACCAAGTCACCCACTCCTCTCCCCTCAGCGCAGCACCTTGTGGTACTATGCTGAGGAATTGGGGTCAGTGCAACTCTGAGGGGACAGCGCCCCGACTGACCCCTTCCCCCAGTCACTCTGTGCCACACAGCACCCGCTAACACCACACTGGGCAATTGTGCATAGCAGCGGGGTGGAGCCCAGCACTCACCCTCACAAAGCCGACCTCTGCCCTGGCCACTGTGATGGTAACGCCATCCACCTGGATGCTCAGCGACCCAATGTATGAGATCTGGGTGTTCCCCCTGTTCCCATTCTCAGCCGTGATGTCAAAGGAGTGCGGGTCGCAGTCACACCCACAGGTCTTGGCCACGGTGTAGGTGCAGGCGCCATGGATGTCATACAGTCGGCCGTCGAAGGTGTGGTAATGCAAGTAACCCCCAGCCCAGCACGTGGCCGCAGAAACTGGCAAACACTCTGGCTGCCCATCTATCATCTGACAAACTGTTCCTTCCTTGCAGAGGACCACACTGCAGGATGGCGTCGGAATATCTAGCCAGAAAGACAATTCAAAGACAAGCAACAACATACTAATCAGTTATATTTAAAAGCAGAGAAGGACTGAGGGAGGGTGGAAAAAATATGAATTAAACTGAGTCTCAACAGAATCCCACAGCCTGTCTGTGAAATGGACAAGATGATTGATCATTCTTACCTTCCCTTTTTTTTTTTAAATGAATGATGGTTATTAGGGTAGTGCCTAAGGCCCAACTGAGAATGGGACCCCACTGTGCTAGATACTGCACAAACCCAGAGCAGCAGATGGTCCCTGCCCCAAAGGGCTTACAATTGAAATAGACAAGACAGACACTGGGTGGGGAATGAGGGGTAATGTACAAGCAGAGTGAATAACATGATAACAGTCAGCATGTCAGGGCCATAATTTTTATTATTTTATTAATTATTTTATTTGAGTGGTTTTACTTAGGAGGGATCAGCTGTATGAAAAGTGAAGAGGGGAACAGGGCTGAGATGAAGAGGGTAAGAGGGGTAGTTGTGGAGTGAAGATGCAATCTATCTATCCCCCACACTCACCTCTATACTACCTATCCCCACTTCCCCCCTCTACATCTATGTATCTATTCCCCACCCACACATCTATCTATCCTCCCACAACTATCGATCTAAATATCTAGCATCCCCTCTATAGCTATCTGTCCAGCTATCCCCCCAACATCACTTACTATATCTTTCTGTCACCCTCTCTGTATCTGTCCTTTGTGACGGACTCAGACCAGAAGGATACAAGAGAATAGTGGAAGGCAGGTATATCAGCCTCAGAATGAGCAGGTAGCTGTTCCCTGGATAGCCAAACAAAGGCTACTCCAGGCCAATCAAGACACTGGAGGGATGCCAATTTAACCAGTTAAGGTCTTTAGGCTAATGTCAGCACCTGACCTCAATTAACTGGCAAAGGGGCAGTTAAGGCCATTAGGCTAATGGAGACAGCTGGAACCAATTAAGGTCCCACTCACACTGCTTAAGAGCTCTCCTTTCTATTCTCTTGAGAGAAGCCCAGGTGAAATAAGCTGAAGGAGAGGAAGCATTGCTGAATCCTGAGGTAAAGGTGAAGCTAGGAAAAGGGGACTACAGGGAAGTGGCCCAGGGAATCAAAGCAATGTCAGTACTGAAGGGAAAGCCACCAACAGCTGCTACCATTAGGGTCCCTGGGCTGGAACCTGGAGTAGAGGGTGGGCCCAGGTTCCCCCCTTTCCCCCATGTGCTACAGAGATCCCCTTGAGAGGGGAAGCAGACTTTGGTCCAGGCAGGAGGACAAACTGCACCTACTGAGCTCCAAGGAGCAACGGAGACCGTGGGTATTCCACCTTCCCACCTCCCATACTGGCCTGTGATGAAAGTAGCTCCATAAGCTGTGATATTTGCCACTGTACTGAGAAAGGGAGGTCATATTGAGGGCCTTAGCGAGCTTCTGAGGCCACTGAATCCACCTGGAAGTATTGGATCAACCAATACAGGCTTGGAGATTTGTCACAACATTTATCTACCAACTCCCTTTATATCTGTCTATCCATTTATCACCTACCACACCCTCTATATTAATCTATCAACACACAAACATCTATGTAGTACCATACATATGCCCTTTGCACCAGTCATAGACTTGTAGGACAGGAAGGGACCTTGAGAGGTCTTCTAGTCCAGTCCCCTGCACTCAAGATAGGACTAAGTATTATCTAGACCCACCCTCATGGGTGGCACAAAGGAAACAGAAACTTCTGACTAGTCCCCTGCTGGGAAATCACTGACATGGGTGGGACAATAGCAGGTGTACAGCCAGCAGAACAAGTTCCTAAATCTCTGTCCCCGCAACACTCCGTGCAGGGGGTGGAGCAGAGAGGAGCATGTCATGGGCAGCACAAAGCAGGCAAGGAGAGTGGCTGGGATGTGATGGGCTCTGACAATGCTCAGCTGACTTATGACCCATAGGAGACAACAGTCGGTGAGCTCAATTTAGAGCAGCCCCCAGGCTACACCCAGGGAGAAGAACCCGGAGTGTGATCAGCTCCCTTAAAGCTGTCACCCTGTTCTGCTATTCACAACTGAAGCTCAACAGGGCAGAGACTCTGACCCAACAAGTTTTTTCATCTTTCAAGCTGAAATTCTGTAATATTATGGGTCGGAGTTCAAGGCTAAATAAAGGTGGCGAGAGAGTGAGAAGTGGGAAAGACATAACTAAAACTACTTTACTCACTGCTTGCACCGATAGCTGCTGAGCCATACCCAGATTTGGATGCAATCCCAATGCTCAGAAGTCCAAAAGGAGATGTGGGGTGCTCCATAGTTTCTCTCTTAAACCCTTTGCCAAGGTTGTATTCAGCCCAAGAGAACCCTGTGCCTGGAATTGGCCTCCATGCAATGACTCCCAAGGGTTCCTTATCAATAGTGATGCCACCAGATTCTGATGTTTTGGCTGTTATAATTGCGTAGTTATCATACTGGTCCTGTCCATGGATGTTATAGATCTGGCAATAGCCAGAGACATCTGGGATCATCAGCAGGAAGGGATCATATGCTATTTTCCCTTTGCTTCCACCGGCACAGAAGAAGACGACTTGGATCCCAGCACTAGCAGAGATGTACAAGGGATTAGGGAATTTGATTTCAAATGTCACAACCTGCCCAGCAACCAGGTTCCTTGTGGCTCTCGCCCTCCCAGACTGATAATCAATGCGAGTGTGTTGGGAAGCAGCCACATACACCAGGTCAAATTTGGGCTGGAAGGATAAAGGAGGTACAATGAATGTGGTGCCCCAGTCAGACACCGGCAGGAGCTGCTCACTCACGTAGTCACATTTGGTGTGCTTTGCAACACATACATGTCCACTATAGACGGCCACAGGATTCTGGGACACGATCCTGGTGCCGGATAAGTCATCATGGCTTTGCAGCTGGACAGCCTGGTAAGCTCCAAGTGAGATGACCAGTTTTGTCCCTGCTCTGTAGGCTTTTCTTTGGAAAGTAACAGCCCCTTTGAGGTAAACGTCAACAATGGTGGGATCCTTCCAGGCTACTACAGCAAATTGCTTATTGAGACCATCTGGATTCCCCACTGGAGTCACCACATAGTACTCTGTCCCGAGCTTCTCCACAGGATACACTACAGTGGTGTCCGCCGTATAGGCCTTGTAGTTCAGAGCAAGGATGGAAATCTCATGATCAGCACGGATGATGACCGTGTGATCAAATATGTTGCTTCCTGCCAGCTCCACAAACGCTGGGATCATCACAGATACTGTCTGTTCTGGATTTGCAGTGACCGTAGTAAAAAAATCTGTTTTATTTACTGAGATGGTGACGAACGTCCCAGGGATGTAGCCAGTGATGAACAACTTGAAGTCTTTACTGCCATAACTTGGTAAGTGATTCTGCATGAAGACTGTGATAAATTCTGTCCCTTGGGGGCCTGAGCAAGAGGTACTGGGAAGATCTGGAGGTTGAACAGTAGGGGCAGCACCAGAAATGCCTAGATAGAGGAGACAAATACAAAAGAGCATCACAAACCAGGACACCAACATTTTATGAGGCCTGCTCTTGTCGTTTGGTGCCAGCCTTCCTAGGACTGATAACAAGGAGCACAGACATGGGAATGGGAATCAGGGCTCCTGGCTTCTAACCCTGGCTCTGGGAGTGAATGTCATTGGTACGTTTTACAAGGCCAGCTGTACCTCATCTCTTTCTCTCGTCTCTCATATTCACCCTCCAGACGAATATGAGACCTAGCGCTGTCTACCTGGGGACTTAGGTCAGCTTTCCTATCAGACTCAGGGGTGAGGATTTTTCACTCCCTGACTCACATAGTTAAACTGGCCTGACTCTCTAGCATAGACCATTTTTGTCTCAGGGTCCATCTGCATTTCTCCTGAGAAGTGCTTTTCCCCAACCTCAACTGATCTTCCTGGGCAGCCAAACTTCACCCTAGTCTACGCACAGTGGTTGTCCCAGTATAACTATTTTCCTTAGGGGGGTGATTTTATACAAATAGTTATATGTATGGAACCAGTTATACTTATGCACCTCTACCCCGATATAACGCGGGTTTGGATACAATGCGGTAAAGCTCTGACACGCCGCTCTGAGCAGCGTGTTAAGGGTGCCGGGCTGGGGCCGAGGCTGAGGGGTTGGATAAGGCTCAGAGAGTCTCGGGGGTGGTCAGGGGCTTCCCCCCCCCACAGTCTGGGAGGCAGGAGCTGGGGGGGCCACTTTTGGAGGCCCCGCAGTCCCAGAGTGGCCTGGGGAATTAGTGGGGGGCCGGGAAAAGCCCGGTCTGCTTCCCTCGCCCTGGCCCCAGCCATGTTGCTTGGGGGTGGGGGTTTGGGGAAGGGATCCCCCCCCTCGCACTCACTGGCAGCGGTGGAAGTGGAGCAGCCTGGCCCCAGCCCACTCCACTCTGCCAGCTCCCAGCCACGGCAGTCCACTTCCTGCCGCAGGTGAGTGGGGGACCTTTTCCCCAAGCCCCCCCCACCCCCAGCAACAAAGCTGGTCAAGGCAAGGAAAGCGGAGTGGGCTGGGGCTGCATCACTCCGCTTCCCACCACAGGTGAGTGCGGAGGGCATCCTTTCCCCAACCTCCCCGCACTCACCAGCGGCAGGAAGCGGAGCGCCATGGCTGGGAGCTGGTGGAGTGGAGCAGGCTGGGGCCACGTTGCTCCGCTTCCCGCCGCTGCTGGTGAGTGCCTGTCAGGGCCTAAGGCCCTGTCAACATGAGAAAGTTTTACCAGTTGGATCAGTAAAATACCTGTGTAACTATATTGTAAAACGTGCCAGTGTGGACACCTGTATCCCAGAATAAGTATCTTTCAGTTTCATTTACACCCCTTCCCAAGCGACATTAGTTAATCCAAAAAAGGGCGCTCTATAAGGCCACTACAGATTTCAGCCTGCGTAGCTCTGTTAGTCAGGAGTAGGAAGAGGTGTCACACTTGATGAATATAGCTATGCCAGCAAAAGCCTCTAGTGTAGATACAATTTATGCCAACAAAACTGCACTTTTGCTGGTACAGGTTATTTCACTTGGACCAGATTTATATTACTATGGTTGGTCTACACTAGAAAATTAGATTGACCCAGTTATGTCTCTCAGGGGTATGAAAAATCCACACCCCTGAGCAACATACTTAAGTCCCTGTGTAGACAGCGCTAGGTGGACAACAGTGGGAGAGCCCCTCCCATTGCTGTTGATCTACACTGTGCCACTGTAGTGTTTTAAGTGTAGACATCGCTGAGTGTAGTGTGGAGATCAGAGTTTAAAGTGTAGAGTTTTGCTGGCATAAGTGTATCAGCTCGAAGTGTACAAAAATCACACACTTAATTGATCCAGCTATGCCAGCAAAAACCCCGGTGTAGACACACTTTGTACTGGCAAGATTCCTTTTGCCTGAATAGTTTATGTTGCTCAGGAAGGTGGTTTAACTAAATCAACAAAAGAACTCCTCTTGCCAATATAAGCAGCATCACTACTAGGGGGTTTGCCAATATGGCTGTACTGGCATAACTGCACCGAAAAAGCATTTGTTGTCCAGTAGCCCAAGGGCTAGTCTGTAACAAGCTATATTGGCAAAAGCCCTGTTTTGTTGGTATAATCCAGGTCCCTCCTAGGAGTTCTTCGCTAGTACAGCATACTGGTACAGCTATACCAGCAAAGTGCTCCTAGTGTGGATCTTGCCTAAGAGTGTCTATTCAGGGAGTTATACCGGTATAACTTTGTTGGTTTGTATTCAAACCTCAGGTTATAATATAATAGTAAAGCTTATTTTTGGCCAGATACTTATACTAGTACAGCCCTTTGTGTGTCACTGTTATAGCTGTAAAAAGTTGCTTCAAACCAGTATAGCTTATTCCCTTTCCTGTATAGAAATAGCTGCATACAACAGGCCAGAGATGTCCACCCAATAATTCCTGCATCGTGTGGCTGAGTCAGATTCCCCTTTCTGCATACGTTTGTGTGTATGCCCTTTGCAGATGACACTAAACTGGGAGGAGTGGTACATACGCCAGAGGGTAGGGATAGGATACAGAGGGACCTAGACAAATTATAGAGAATTGGGCCAAAAGAAATCTGATGAGGTTCAACAAGGACAAGTGCACAGTCCTGCACTTAGGATGGAAGAATCCCATGCACTGTTACAGAGTAGGGACTGAATGGCAGTTCTGCAGAAAAGGACCTAGGGGTTACAGTGGACGAGAAGCTGGATATGAGTCAACGGTGTGCCCTTGTTGCCAAGAAGGCTAACATCATTTTGGGCTGTATAAGTAGGGGAATTGCCAGCAGATCAAGGGATGTGATCATTCCCCTCCATTCAGCATTGCAGAGGCCTCATCTGGAGTACTGTGTCCAGTTTTGGGCCGCAGAAAGATGTGGAAAAATTGGAAAGAGACCAGCGGAGGGCAACAAAAATTAATAGGGAGCTGGAGCACATAATTTATGAGGAGAGGCTGAGGGAACTGGGATTGTTTAGTCTGCAGAAGAGAAGAATGAGGGGGGATTTGATAGCTGCTTTCAACTACCTGAAAGGGGGTTATAAGGAGGAGGGATCTAGACTGTTCTCAGTGGTAGCAGATGACAGAACAAGGAGTAATGGTCTCAAGTTGCAGTGGGGGAGGTTTAGGTTGGATATTAGGAAAAACTTTTTCACTAGGAGGGTGGTGAAGCACTGAAATTGGTTACCTAGGGAGGTGGTGAAATCTCCTTCCTTAGGGGTTTTTAAGGTTAGGCTTGTCAAAGCCCTGGCTGGGATGATTTAGTTGGGGATTGGTCCTGCTTTGAGCAGGGGGTTGGAATAGGTGACTAGGTCCCTTCCAACCCTGATATTCTATGAATTCTGCCCCCTTCGTTGAATGTTTTGATGATGAATGTTTTGACCACTCTTCATCCAAGCCCTGGTCTACACACAGATTTTGTACTGATATAACTGTTGGTTAGGGCTGTTATGCCAAATTAGTAATACCAACCCCTAATGTGGACACAGTTCTTTCAACGTGAAGGTGTCTTACTCCTCGTCTACACTACAAAGTTTTGCCAGCATAGCTGTCAGTTAGAAATGTGAAAAAAAATCACACCACTTAGCTGACCTATTTTAACAAAACACCTAGTGTAGACTTAAAACTATGCCAACAGAGGAGTGCTTCTGTTTGTATAGTGCGACAGACCCAAACCAGTGAGGTACAGGAGTCTGGTAGAGGGCAAATATACTTGTCACTGGCTGAGTAGGTTTCTGTTCCCTGAGTGACCAGAGCAGGGGCTGCACTAGAGTAATCAGGAACCTGCTAGAACCAATTAAGGCAGCCAGGCTGATTAGAACACCTGCAGCCAATCAAGGCAGGCTAATCAGGGCACCTGGGTTTAAAAAGGAGCTCACTCCAGTCAGGCAAGGAGGAGCCAGAGGAGAGGAAGTGCATGTGAGGAGCTGGGAGCAAGAGGCACAAGGAGCTGAGAGTGAGAAGGAGAGGGAGAGGGAGAGGCTATGCTGCTGGAGGACTAAGGAGTACAAGCGTTATCAGACACCAGGAGGAAGGTCCTGTGGTGAGGATAAAGAAGGTGTTTGGAGGAGGCCATGGGGAAGTAGCCCCGGGAGTTGTAGCTGTCATGCAGCTGTTACAGGAGGCACTCTAGACAGCTGCGATCCACAGGGCCCTGGGCTGGAACCTGGAGTAGAGGGCGGGCCCGGGTTCCCCCCAAACCTCCCAACTCCTGATCAGACACAGGAAGAGTTGACCCAGACTGTGGGGAAGATCACTGAGGTGAGCAAATCTGCCAATAAGTGCAGGACCCACTAAGGTAGAGGAGGAACTTTGTCACAATAGCTAATGTTGTTCAGAAAAATGTAAAGCAGATCTCTTTCTTCTGCTTTACCACTAGTGGTCTCTTCCAACATAACTATACTAGTCAAGGTGCTGTAAGGGCTGGTCTACACTAAGAAGTGGGGTCGAACTAGGATACGCAAATTCAGCTACGTGAATAGTGTAGCTGAATTCGAAGTACCCTAGTTCGAACTACTCACCCGTCCAGACGCCGTGGAATCGAAGTCCGCGGCTCCAAGGTCGACTCTGCCACCGCCGTTTGCAGTGGTGGAGTGCCGGTGTCGACCGCGGCGCTTCCGGAGTTCGAACTATCGCGTCCAGATTAGACGCGATAGTTCGAACTCCGAGAAGTCGAACTCATCGCGTCGACCCGGCAGGTAAGTGTAGACTAGCCCGTAGACAAGCTTATGCACTTATTCCCTTTCCCTGACAAGAAACTGGGAGAAGCACCTTGATACTGACGTAACTGTATCCACACTAGGGAGACTGAGTTTCTTTAGCTATACCAGTATGAAGTGGTACAACCAGTTTGGGCAATCTAGGTGAATGGTTGGGGCTACTGTCTGTGTGGTTTGGTCCATATCCTTTTAATGATTCTCATTTGTGATTCTTATTGATGTATCTCTATGGCAGAAAAGGGGGACCAGTTCCTGCCTGCTTCACAGGGGATTTGTTTACCAGACACCCCCTGCAGGTTCAAAATACTCCTGAAGCAGAGGACAAAAATCATATTTCAGTTACCAAATGTATATTTGGTATATTTGGTAACTACCTATTTTTCAGTCATCTAGTGCTCAGAGCATGAGCTGACTGTATTAGTAGGAGCATTGCCAGCAGATCAAGGGAAGTGATTATTCCCCTCTATTTGACACTGGTGAGGCCACACCTGGAGTATTGTGTCCATTTTTGGTCCCTCCACTACAGAAGGAATATGGACAATTTGGAGAGAATCCAGCGGAGGGCAATGAGAATGATTAGGGGCTTGAGGTACATGATTTACGAGGAGAGGCTGAGGGAACTGGGGTTATTTAGTCTGCAGAAGAGAAGGGGGGGGATTTGATAGAAGCCTTCAACTACCTGGAGGGGGGGTTCCATAGAGGATGGAGCTTGGCTGTTCTCAGTGGTAGCAGATAACAGATCAAGAAGCAATGGTCTCAAGTTGCAGTGAGGGAGGTCTAGGTTGGATATTAGGAAACACTATTTCACTAGGAGGGTGGTGAAGCACTGAAATGGGTTACTTAGGGAGGTGGTGAAATCTCCTTCCTTAGGGGTTTTAAGGTTAGGCTTGACAAAGCCCTGGCTGAGATGATTTAGTTGGGGATTGGTCCTGCTTTGAGCAGGGGATTAGACTAGATGGCTTCCTGAGGCCTCTTCCAACCCTAATATTCTATGACTGAGAGGCAGGTATCCTGGGTTCTATCCTTTGACTCTGAGAGGAGTGTTGCCCAATGGAGGGGTTGGGAAGGAAGGGAACAGGGAAAGATGGTGGAAGGCAGGCTGGGAGGGTGAGAGAAACTATCAAATATATTGTACTTACCACCAATAGCTGTTGATCCATAGCCAGCCTTCTCTTTAATCCCAACACTCAGGACACCAAATGGGGAGCTGGGGTTCTCTATGGTGTGATTTTTAAACCCACTTCCCAACTTGTATGTAGTCCAAGAATATGCTGTGCCTGGAATAGGCCTCCACCCAGTAAACTGTAGTGGTTCCGCATCAATAGTAACATCAGCAGTCTCGGACGTCTTGGCTACAATCATAGCATAGTTCTCAAACAGGTCCTGTCCATGGATGTTATAGGTCTGGCAGTAGCCAGAGACATCTGGGATCATCAGGAAAAAGGGATCGTACACGATTTTCTCTTTGCTCCCACCAGTGCAGAAGAAGGCGACTTGGATCCCAGCACTAGCAGAGATGTACAAGGGATTAGGGAATTTGATTTCTAATGTCACAACCTGCCCAGCAACCAGGTTCCTTGTGGCTCTCACCTTCCCAGACTGATAATCAATGCGAGTGTGTTGGGAAGCAGCCACATACACCAGGTCAAAATTGGGCTGGAAGGATAAGGGCGGTACAATGAATGTGGTGCCCCAGACAGACACCGGCAGGAGCTGCTCACTCACATGGTCACATTTGGTGTGCTTTGCAACACATACGTGTCCGCTATAGACGGCCACGGGATTCTGGGACACGATCCTGGTGCCGGATAAGTCATCACGGCTTTGCAGCTGGACGGCCTGGTAAGCTCCAAGTGAGATGACCAGTTTTGTTCCTGCTCTGTAGGTTTCTCCTTGGAAAGTTACAGCCCCTTTGAGGTAAACTTCTACAATGGTGGGATCCTTCCAGGCTACTACAGCAAATTGCTTATCAAGACCATCTGGATTCCCCACTGGAGTCACCACATAGTACTCTGTCCCGAGCTTCTCCACAGGGTACACTACAGTGGTATCAGCTGTATATGTTTTATAGTTCAGAGCGAGGATGGAGATCTCATGGTCAGCACGGATGATGACCGTGTGGTCAAATATTTTGCTTCCTGCCAGCCCCACGAATTCTGGGATTTGTATCCATGTTGTCTCTCCCAGATTTGCCCTGACATTGAACCTAATACCTGCTTTGTTCACGGAAATGGTGACTAACGTCCCCGGGGTGTAGCCAGTGATGAACAACCTGAAGTCTTTACCACCATAACTTGGTAAGTGATTCTGCATGAAGACTGTGATAAATTCTGTCCCTTGGGGGCCTGAGCAAGAGGAATCTGGAATTTCTACAGGTGACACTGCGATGGAGATATTAGCAACACCTGTAGAGACAGAAAGACAGAGGAGATAGGCATAAAACCCTGCCCCAATTCTGTCCATTCCTACCTTATGAGACACCCTGTTCTTATTCAGTATTAATTTTATTATGGAGACTTTATTACGGCAGTATTCCAGCCCCAAACATGAAGAAATCATGAGTCACCTTCCAAAAAATCATGAGATTGGCTTCAAATCCTTAGTTGGTTTGTTTTAAATAATTTTAGTGCTCTGTTTCTCTGCCTCCTGTTTTCTGAACTTGAGGTCACACTTTTTCCAATGTTTTATTCACAACCACTTTTTTTTTAAATGGAAGCTGAGATTCTCCTATAATTCATTGATTTCAGTAGCTGGGTCTTAAGAAACCTGTCAAATACTCTTCTGCATGGGCATGTTGATAGGGGCTAGAGTGGATTGAAAATGAAACAATCTGACTCTTGGATATTTCCATGACTAAAAGTATCACATTCTCTCTGCCCTACTCAGTCCATTAAAATTGTTCCTTTTCCTGAGTATTCAGACGACCGCCTCACATTCATAAGAATGTTCACAAATTTCCAATGTCTCACAAAGTTGAGTAGAATAAGACTTACCTAACATGCATGCTCATGACTCTCTCTAGTGTCAGAGGCTACAGGACCTGTTACTGTCTCACAGCTAAAGGAGTTCAAGTGGTACAGGCCTGTGCTCTTGGTACTGAAGGTAAGCAGGCCATTTGTCTGGTTTTAAGCCAGACAGTTCTGTTTCTGGGGCTTGTCCTCTGTCCGGTACTGAGGTAAAACCAGGTATGGTTTTGTCTAGTATCACAGACTGGGGATGCCATTTTGAAGAGCACACCAGTCCATCCCTGCCAGCGTGACCTTGCATGCACTGTGCATGACAGGTCATGGCAGCAGGCCCATGTCATTCCTGGAAGTACCAGAATGTTTGTTATTCTGGAGATGCTCAGTAGCTACCCTAGCTGAAGGTCTAAGGTTTGATCTCCTCCATCAAATACCTGCATATGTGGCTGCTGTTAAAGTCCCATTTTCCTACCCCCTCTGAGCCAGTCAGCCCCCTACACACACAAGAGGCTAGATTTGAAATGGTGCCCAAGGTGAAAGGCCCTTTGTCCTGTCTCTGCGCCAGCCAATCCCCTGAACCTGGGGCCAGACTGAAAACGTTGCCCTCGAGGTGAAAGTCCCTATATGCCATTCCCTGAGCCAGCCAATCCCACTACCCAATCTGGGGCCAAGTTAGAACCAGCACCCTAGAAGCGAGAGGCCCAGTATCCCATTCTATTAGCCCCTGAAATGTTGACCTCAGTATCTATCTATGATCACTCAGACAGTCAGTGACAACTCTGGGAACAGAGCCCAGACCACCTGCAAAGCTTCTGGCCCAAGGTTCTTCCTTTGTCTAGTTCTGCAGCTGCTTCTACCAGCTGGAATCTCTGGAAATTCAGGCAAGGGGGAAAGGAGGCACCATCTACTGCCCCCAGAATGGGAGGGGGTTTCTCTTCTGCACAGTTCTGGGTCCAGGGGGTGCTGTGCGGAGTGGTGGCCCCAACTGGGTCCCATTTTACCCCCACCCCCAGCAGAGTCACTGTCCCTGTTTTCTCAATTTTGCCTCTTTCACAAGTTTTGTCCTCCATCAAATCATCTACAGTCACTCTTCCTTCTCTCATTAGCAAGGCTAGTCTAAGTCTGCCTTGAAAGGATTAGGTCAAATCCCCTCTATGTGTAACAAAAGGAAATGTACACAGCAGTTCTTTAATCAGCAGCTGACAACAATGGACATGTTCTCCCACATACTTCTTCCTGAGACCTTCTCATTCTCATTTTGCCCTTTTCTTGTTTCCTCCCTTGTGGGTCACTCCATCAGGCACTATCTTCAATGGATTATTTACCACTTCCCTCCACTTCTCTGTTGCTGCTCCCCAGAGGTGTGTCTTTGGTCACCTTCATTTCCCCCCTCTGCTCTCTAGGGCCCAGGTTTTTACAGGAGAAACTTAAGCATTGCCTAGAGATCTAAGGACTTAGGAACCCATCAACTGTCAATGGGATTTTGGCCCCCCTCAGTGCCTACATCGCTTTGGAAAATGAGATTTAGACTCCTAAAAAAGTTAGGTGTTGCAATGCTGAGTGCAGTGACACCTAAATACCTTTACAAATCTGGGTCAAGGTGACTATATGAATGCCTGTCACCAAGGCCTCAGAGCACTGCCATGGTGTCTGAGAAAACAGGCACACCCTTGGGTGATACCCTCTGCTCCCAGGGTCTTTCCTGTCCCTGCTGTGTTGATGACTCTCATGTCTATTTCTACCCCCTTGAACTTTCCACCTTCTCCCCACACTTGTCTGTGTCCTACAGCCCCTTATGGACTTCACACCATTTCCTTCAACGAAACAGAGCATCAACCAAACTCTTTAACAGTCTTCCCACTCTGCCTCCCTGCCCTCCGTCACTGTCAACACATTCATGCAATTCCACACTCACTCAAGCATTCATTAAATTTTAATAACAGAAGGACCCAAACCAACCCTTCCCTCAACACATACACTCCCAAAGCCTTGAGACAGTTTATATCCAGCTTTGACTGTTCTGGTTCCAGCATAGCTCTGAGAATAAACTTGCTCCTTCTCTAGCAGCTTCTCTCTGAGGATCTCAAAGGACTTTACAAACATTCATTCATCAAGATGCCATCCCCTTCCTGTGACACACAGAAGTATTAGCATCTCCCTGTATGGAGAGGGAAACTGAGGCATTGCCTTGGCCAAGGTCACCCACTAGGTCAGTGGCACAGGCAGATGAAATGGGGATAGATCACTTGATGATTACCTATTCTGTTCATTCCCTTGGAAGCACCTGGCATTGGCCACTGTCAGAAGACCGCATACTGGGCTAAATGGACCTTTGGTCTGACCCACTATGGCCATTCTTATGTCAGAGAAAGGGGGTTTCTTTATATATCCAGAGAGAGAGAAATTGGCAAGGACACTGGACTTATGGTGTGTGGTGCACACATCAAGACTTATTATTTTGCACAGAGGCCTAGAGGTCTCTTGCTTTCAACCTCTTCTCCTCCCCATCTCTTCAAACACAGATGCACCCAGCATCCCGTTCTGAATTCTGGGCAATGCAGTCCAACTGGTGATTTCCTGTGCTAAGAAGCATTATAATGAGGACCACCACTAGAGGGCTTTCAAAGCAGGATGTTCTCAGACTATTGCTAAAGCACAGAGTCAGTGGACTAGAATTAGTAAGCAGGAGCAGCAAATGGGAGTTTTGAGAGCTTCCAAGGGGAGCAGTGGGGGCAAAACACCTAACTGGCTTCAAGACTGAATTTGATAAGTTTATGGAGGGGATTGTATGATGGGTCTGCCTACAATGGGGATCAATATGAAAATGGAAAGGTGGATAAGGAACTGGTTAAAGGGGAGACTACAACGGGTTGTACTGAAAGGTGAACTGTCAGGCTGGAAGGAGGTTACTAGTGGAGTTCCTCAGGGATCAGTTTTGGGGCCAATCTTATTTAACCTTTTTATTACTGACCTTGGCACAAAAAGCGGGAATGTGCTAATAAAGTTTGCGGATGACACAAAGCTGGGAGGTATTGGTAACACAGAGAAGGACCGGGATATCCTACAGGAAGATCTGGATGACCTTGTAAACTGGAGTAATAGTAATAGGAGGAAATTTAATAGTGAAAAGTGCAAGGTCATGCATTTAGGGATTAATGACAAGAATTTTAGTTATAAACTGGGGACACATCAGTTGGAAGTAACAGAGGAGAAGGACCTTGGAGTATTGGTTGATCACAGGATGACTATGAGCCGCCAATGTGATGTGAAAAAAGCTAATGAAGTTTTAGGATGCATCAGGATATCTTTCCAGCAAAGATAAGGAGGTATTAGTACCATTATACAAGGCACTGGTGAGACCTCATCTGGAATACTGTGTGCAGTTCTGGTCTCCCATGTTTAAGAAGGATGAATTCAAACTGGAACAGGTTCAGAGACGTGCTGCTAGGATGATCCGAGGAATGGAAAACCTGTCTTATGAAAGGAGACTCAAAGAGCTTGGCTTGTTTAGCCTAACCAAAAGAAGGCTGAGGGGGGATATGATTGCTCTTTATAAATATATCAGAGGGATTAATATCAGGGAGGGAGAGGAATTATTTAAGCTTAGTACCAATGTGGACACAAGAACAAATGGATATAAAGTGGACACTAGGAAGTTTAGACTTGAAATTAGATGAAGGTTTCTAACCATTAGAGAAGTGAAGTTCTGGAACAGCCTTCCAAGGGGAGTAGTGGGGGCAAAAGACATATCTGGCTTTAAGACTAAGCTTGATAAGTTTATGGAGGGGATGGTATGATGGGGTAGCCTAATTTTGGCAATTAATTTGGCAATTGATCTTTGATTATCAGCAGGTAAGTATGCCCAGTGGTCTGTGATGGGATGTTAGATGAGATGGGATCTGAGTTACTACAGAGAATTCTTTCCTGGGTGCTGGCTGGTGAGTCTTGCCCACAGGCTCAGGGTTTAACTGATCGTCATATTTGAGGTCGGGAAGGAATTTTCCTTCAGGGCAGATTGACAGAGGCCCTGGAGGTTTTTCGCCTTCCTCTGCAGCATGCTGGAGGATTCTCTGCAGCTTGAGGTCTTCAAACCACAATTTGAGGACTTCAATAACTCAGACATAGGTTAGGGGTTTGTTATAGAAGTGGATGGGTGAGACTGTGTGGCCTGCATTGTGCAGGAGGTCAGACTAGATGATCATAATGGTCCCTTCTGACCTTAAAGTCTATGAGCCTATAATGGCATGTAGCCGATCTGGGACTGCTAGTGTAACTCACACACCACCTGGGTGTGGTGTTCTATCCCATCTAGTGGCAGAGAGAGAGAGAGACAGACAGACAGACACTGCTCTACAACCTTAGCTAACAGCCAGTTGGCTTTTAGCTCATGCTATAGAGCAGGGCTGGACAAACATTTTGGCCTGAGGGCCACATCGGGGAATAGAAATTGTATGGTGGGCCATGAATGCTAACAATTAGAGTTGGGGTGTGGGAGGGAGTGAAGGCTCTGGTTGGGGGTGCAGGCTCTGGGGTAGGCTGGGGATGAGGAGTTTGGGGTGTAGGAGGGTGCTCTGGAGTGGGACTAAGGGGTTCAGAGGGCAGGAGGGAGATCAGGGGTGCAGGTTCCGGCTGAGGATGCAGGCTCTGGGGTGGGGCTGGGGATGAGGAGTTTGGGGTTCAGTTTGGCGAGCAGGAGGGGGATCAGGGCAGGGGGTTGGGGCATGGGGAAAGGCTTGGAGTGCAGGCTCTGAGCGGTGCTTACCTCAAGCAGCTCCCAGAAGCAGGGGCATGTCCCTTCTCTGGCTCCTACGCGTGGAGCAGCCCCCGATCCTGCTAGAGCACCAGAGTGGGGCCATGCGGCTGCTTCCAGGAGCCATGTGGTGAGGCCCCCAACCTGGCCCCCCAGCTGGAGCACCGGAGCGGGCCCGAGCCGTGTGGTGGAGTGCCCATGCTGGAGCGCCGGAGCCCGCTTCTCAGCGGGAGCTCACAGTCTGGCTTAAAATGGCTTGTGGGCTGGATGTGGCCTGCAGGCTGTAGTTTGCCCGCCCCTGCTGTCGAGGCTCATGCACTAAGCTCTAGATGTCCCCAGGTTAATCTCACCCACCAACAACCAGATCTATCAGCATTACAAGTGAGGGCTCATCCAAGATTTCAACTGGGAAGTCTCTGAAGCTCAGGACTCACTTCCTCAGCTAGGGGAAATATATAACCCACTCACCTCCAGGGTGGGGTGTTCTGTTCCATCTAGTGGTACTGAGACCACTTAGAGAGAGAGAATGAATTTGCTCTACAGCCTTAGCTAACAACCAGTTGATTTTTAGCTCATGCTGTAGAGGCTCAAGCACTAAGCTCCAGAGGTCCCTGGTTCGATCCTGCCCACCGACCACTGGGGTCTGTTGGTGTTACACTAGCAGCAAATATCTCCAATAGAGAAAGGTAGGAGAGACATCCTAGAGGCCAAATTTGGGCTTCTATGAAAGAGATTTAAATTCGTGACTTCCATAATAGCATTCTCTGATATGTTTCCAGTTCCACATGCAGGGACAGTTAGACAGGCAGAACTGCAGGGTCTCAATTCTTGGCTGAGACAGTGTAGGGAGGAGGGATTTTGGTTTATTGGGAACGAGGGAGCCTAATCAGGAAGGATGGGCACTGTTTAAACCAAAATGGAACCAGATTGCTGGCATGCGAAATTAAAAAGATCAGAGGAGTTTTTAAACTAAGGGGTGGGGGAAAGCCGATGGGTACTGAAGAGCGCACAGTTTGGACAGAGACATCCCTTAGGAGAGGAACTATTAACAGGGATTCTCTATATCCTAATAAAGAGGAGAGGATAGATGTTGGTAAAGGACAGGCAGGAACTGAAGAGAGAGAGTCAAACAAAAGAGTTCTATTCAATTACATCACATACTGGCAGGCAACTAAACATTGACAAATTTTACAAGTGCTTATATACAAATGCCAGAAGTCTAAATAGTAAGATGAGTGATTTTGTCTGTGGTATTAAATGAGGATGTTGATATAATAAGCATCACAGAAACATGATGGAATGATGATACTCAAGAGGATGCAGTTTTACTAGGGTACAAAATATATAGGCAGGGCAGAGTAGGTCAAGCTGGTGGGGGAGTGGCACTATATGTGAAAGAAAGCACAGAGTCAAATAGAGTAAAAATCTTAAATAAATCAGACAGTATCACAGAATCTCTATGGAGAGAAATTCCATGCTTGAATAATAGGAGTAAGAATACACTACCAACCACCTGGCGACGGTGAAATACTCAGGGAGATTAGAGAAGCTACAAAAACAGAAAAACAAATAAAAATGGGGGATTTCAACTCTCCCCATATTGACTGGGTACATATCACCTCAGGACAGGAAGTAGAAATAAAATGTCTAGACACCATTAATGACCACTCCACAAGGGGAGAGGCAATTCTTGATTTAGTCCTAAGTGGTGCATAGGATCTGATCCAAAAGGTAACTGTACCTGAACTGCTTGTTAATAGCAACAGTAACTAAATTAAATTAACATCCTTCTGGGGGGTAAAATACCTAAGAAACCCACCACGCTAGCATTTAACTTCAAAAAGAGGAACAATATAAAAATGAGGAGGTTAGTTAAAATGAAATTAAAAGGAACCATCACAGTAGTGAAATGCCTGCAAGCTTCATGAAAACTTTTTAAAAATGCCATTATAGAGGCAAAAACTATATTTATACCCCTAATAAAAAAACAGTAAGAGGACCAAAAATGCCACGATGGCTATACAGCAGAGTGAAAGAGGTAGTTAGAGATAAAAAGAGATCCTTTAAAAATTGGAAGTTGAATCCTACTGAGGAAAATAGAAAAGAGCATAGACTCTGGCAAGTCAAGTGTAAAAGTATAATTAGGCCAAAAAAGAATTTGAAGAACAGCTAGCACACGACAAAAACTAGCAGCAAAAAATGTTTAAGTACATCAGAAGCATGAAGCCTGCCAAACAATCAGTGAACGATTAAGGTGCTAAAGGAGCACTCAAGGAAGACCAGGCTATTGTAGAAAAGCTAAATGAATTATTTACATCAGTCTTCACTGCAGAGGGTTGGTGAGATTCCCACACATGAGCCATTCTTTTTAGGTGACAAATCTGAGGAACTCTCCAAGATTGAGGTGTCACTAGAGAAGGTGTAACGTTGACAGACCCTGGTTATCGGTGGGTGGGATTGAACCTAGGATCTCTGGAGATAAAGACACGAGCCTCTACTGCATGAGCTAAAAGCCATCCGGCTCTTAGCTCAGGCTGTAGAGTGGACTCATTAATCTCTAAGTAGTCTCAGTGCCAGTAGATGGGACATAACGCCACACACAGGAGGTGTGTGGGTTACAGAGGCTTTGGAACAAATTGATAAATCAAAGAATAATAAGTCACCAGGACCAGATGGTATCATCTAAGAGTTCTGAAAGAACTTAAATATGAAACTGCAGAACTACTAACTGTTGTATGTAACCTATAGCTTAAATCAGCCTCTGTACAAGATTACTGGCAGATAGCCAATGTGATGCCAATTTTTTTAAAAGGCTCCAAAGACAGCCCTGGCAATTACAGCTTGGTAAGCCTAGCTTCAGTACTGGGAAAATTGGTTGAAACGATAGTAAAGAACAGAATTATCAGCTACATCGATGAACATTGTATGTTGGGGAAGAGTGACACAGCTTTTTACAAAGGAAATCATGCCTCATCAATCTATTAAAATTCTTTGAGGGGGTCAACAAACATGTGGACAAGGCTAATCCAGTGGATATAGTGTACTTGGACATTCAGAAAGTCTTTGACAAGTTCTCTCATGAAAAGCTCTTAAGCAAAGTCAGCAGTCATGCGATAAGAGGGAAAGTTCTCTCATGGATCAGTAACTGGTTAAAAGATAGAAAACAAAGGGTAGGAAAAAACAGTTTTTATAGTGGAGAGAGGTGAATAGCGGGGTTCCCTAAGGCTCTGTATTGTGCTGTTCAACATTAGCTAAATTAGCTGTTACCACTCAAGAAAGAGATCCTGGAGTCATTGGAAATAATTCTCTGAAAACATCTAGTCAATGTGCAGCAGCAGACAAAAAATCTAACAGAAGGTTAGGAGCCATTAGGAAAGGGATAGATAGTAAGACCAAAAATAACATAATGCCACTATATAAAGCCCTGGTATGCCCACACCTTGCATACTGTGTGCAGTTCTGGTCATCCCATTCCAAAAATGGTATATGAGAATTGGTAAAAGTACAGAGAAGGGTGATATGATAGAGGTCTATAAAATCATGAATGGAAGGAGAAGGTGAAAGAGGAAGTGTTATTGACCCCTTTATAAAATACACAAAACAGAAGCGACCCAATGAAATGAATAGGCAGTGGGTTTAAGACAGACATAAGGAAGTACTTTTTCACACAATGCACAGTCAACCTGTGGAACTTGTTGCCAGGGGATGTTGTGAAGGCCAAAAGTATAACAGGGTTCAATAAAGAACTCAATAAGTTCATGGAGGATAGGTCCCTCAATGCCTACTGGCCAAGATGGTCAGGGAACGCAACCCTGTGCTCTGGGTGTCCCTAAACCTCTGACTGCCAGAAGCTGGGATTGAAGGACAGGGGATGGATCACTCAGTAAATTGCCCTGTTCTGTTTACTCCCTCTGAAGCATCTGGCACTGGCTACTGTCAAAAGAGAGGATACTGGGCTAGAGGGACCATTCATCTAACCCAGCATGGCTGTTCTTATGTCTAGTCATATCTGTGATGAATTTCTATGAGTTTTTAGCCAATTTGTGATATCATGTGGAAAGAGACAAGGCAAAATCTATGGCTCTGGGTGAGCTTTGCTTGAAGTTTTGGGTTCATTGCTAGTTCCACCTGCTTCATCACAAAACTCAGGAGGAATAACTGACATGAAAAGGCTGAACTTCACGCAGAGATAGTTTATATGGAAAGACATACAAATGTCTGTGATATTGTTGAATACTCACTCCATAGCATGAATATCCAGGCCCAGAGGTGCAGGATGATATTTGCGAACCCCATGGCTAAAAACAGAACAAAAATACATCTGAAATTAATTTAAGAACACAGCTACATTTTGTGTACCTTTGTAAAATGTGAACAGAAGCTTCCAGGCCTGTGCATTGTATACAAAGAGTGCAGCATAGTGACTCTCTGAGTGAGTAAATCTTTCACCGGCTCGTTCATAACTATAACATTCTAATAATTGAAATTGGTTGGAAAAAACCCATGAAATACATAAACATTTGGAATTTAAAAATAATTTTAACCAGCAGCAATAGTGTAGGTTAGTGGTATAGAGGAGAGACCTCAATATTGAGGTACAAACAGATATTCATAAAATTCTTATAACTGTTTTATTAGGTCATTACAAACTTGTTTGCACCTTTACTGAATATTAAGATACATCTACAAGTACTTTAGCGTCAAGGTGCTTATAACAATCCCATACTATGATTAGGGGGCTCCACCCCTTCCGCCTCCTTTCCCCCTGGGGCCCTGCATCCCTGATCCTCCTCTTCCTCCAGGGCTCCACCCCCTGCTCTTCCTTTCCCCCCAGGGCCCTGCAGCCCTGCAAATCCTCTTCCCATGAGGCCCTGCCCCCTTGGCCAGTCTGAAAGCTGGAGCCCAGTGACTATCTTCCCCCACCGTCCCCCTACATGGAGCTGGGCAAGCCACTGGCCCGAGCCCCTCTTCCCTCCCCACCATGGAGCTGGCCCGAGCCCCTCTTCCCCACCATAGAGCAGGTCTGAGCCCCTCTTTCCCCCTGCCCCATGGAGCTGGCCCGAGTCCCTCTCCCCCACCATGCAGAGCTGGCCTGAGCCCTTCTTCCCTCCCCCATGCAGAGCTGGCCCAAGCCCCCCTCTACCCCCACGCGGGACTGACCAAGGCCCACCTGCTCACCCCAGCCCCGGACCCCCAACCCCGCTAACCCCACCAGCACCCTTTTGGCAAAACTGGGCATTTGTCCCATTTGCTCTTGCCAGCTGATGATCAATTGGCAAGAGCAAATGGGACAAATGCCCAGTTTTGCCAAAAAAAAGTCAGGACATCTGGGGAAGGGCTTGAAAAGGGGACTGTCCCAGCCAAAACCGGATGCATAGTCACTCTAGGCTGTAGTAAGAGCCACCCAGGGAGCCCAGCAGCTGTGGGGAGCCCTGGACCCACCATCTGCCTTGGGTGGGGGACGGGTGCCCAGGAGTAGCCCCCAGCCCATGTCCCTGCCCACCAGAGTGTGCCTCCAAGGGAAAATGGAGGGTCCAGGACTCTCCAGAGTGGCCCAGCTTCTGGCCAGGGCAGGGTGTGGGGCTTTGGGGGGGGAGGGTAAGGGAGGGCAAGGGGTGAGACCTCATGGTGTGGGGTTGGGGGGCCCAAATGTTCTTTGTGCCCAGGGCCCCAATACATTTTAATCCACCTCTGGGTACACCACAGGTTGTGATAGGCATGTGTAGGATCCACGAAAATTGAAAAGTGTGTTGTGTGGGGTATTGATCATTAGAGGCCTGCACGGATACAAAAATGAGGATCCACATCCGATTTCCATCCACCAGACTCAATCCACAATCTGACCGCGATCTGCTAGCCGTCTTTTACCTGTATCCGCAAGGTCACCTGCAACAGCAAACCGTCTCAGGAGGGAAGGGAGCGAGTGGGGGGTCTTGCAGGGAAGAGGCAGCGCAAGGGTAGGGATTAGGGGTAAGGGGCACTGCAGGGGCAGAGACTCAAGGAGAAGGGGCGGCGCAGAGGGGGAACTTGAGGGAAGGGGCGTTGCATCACATGCTGCTCCCAGGGGCTCGCAAGTGACGGCGCACAGCAATAATAATAATAATATACGCAGCAGCAGTCCCCGTGGCTGGGGGTGAGCCCTACTGCCCAGGAGCCGGTGGGCCAGACCCAGGACTGGGAATGCGGCCAGTGCTGCTGGCCGGGCCATGGTGGGGATGCTGGTGCTGCCTGAGGGCCCGAGCTGCTGGACAGGAAGCGGTGCGGCAAGCGGGTGCTGAACAGCCCCAACTCCGACCTACCGCCCAGCCCCAGCCACTGGCTGCTGCTGCTGCTGGCCCCGAGCGTACTGCGCCCCCCGGGCTGCTTGAGCTGGATGCCATGGGCCAGGCACTGCTGGTGAGTAGAGCCCTGCATGGTGGTATATGCATCTGATCCACTATCCACAAAAATGGTCCATGGCTCTCCACATCCACTGCAGACTACGTGGCTCTGGGAAGAAGGATATATGAGTTTGAGGTGCAAGTTGTGTTCTCGTCCATCCTCCCTGTTGAAGGAAAAGGCCCAGGTAGGGACCGTCAAATTGTGCAGGTGAATGCATGGTTACGCAGGTGGTGTCAGAGAGAGGGCTTTGGATTCTTCAACCATGGGATGTTGTTCCAGGAGAAGGATTGCTAGGAAGAGAAGGCATCCACGTAACAAAGAGAGGGAAGAGCATCTTCGGAGGCAGGCTGGCTAACCTAGTGAGGAGGGCTTAAAACTAGGTTCACCGGGGGATGGTGACCTAAACCCAGAGGTAAGAGGGGGAGTGGGATACCAGGAGGAAACACAAGGAGGAGGGTACAAGACGGGAAGCCTCCTGATTCATACGAAGAAAGTAGAGCAATCAGCTAGTTATCTCTTAGGTGCATGTACATGAACGCAAGAAGCCTGGGAAACAAGCAGGAAGAATTGGAAGTCCTGGCACAATCAAAGAACTATGATGTGATTGGAATAACAGAAACTTGGTGGGGCAGTTCACATCACTGGAGCACTGTAATGGATGGGTATAAACTGTTCAGGAAGGACAGTATGGGAGTAAATGTGGAGGAGTTGCACTGTATAGAAGAGAGCAGTATGATTGCTCAGAGCTCCAGTTTGAAACTGGAGAAAAGCCTGTTGAGAGTCTTTGGGTTAAGTTTAGAGGCAAGAGCAACAAGGGTGATGTCATGGTGGGCGTGTGCTATAGACCACTGGATAAGAAGGATGTGGTAGCCGAGGCTTTCTTTGGACAACTAACTGATGTTTCCAGATCACAGGCCCTGGTACTAATGGGGGACTTCAATCACCTTGACATCTGCAGGGAGAGCAATACAGCAGTGCACAAACAATCCAAGAAGGTTTTGGAAAGTGTTGGGGACAACTACCTGGTACAAGTGCTGGAGCAACTGACTAGGGACCATGCTCCTCTTGACCTGCTACTTACAAACTTGGAAGAATTGGTACAGGAAGTAGAAGTAAGTGACAATCTAGGCAGCAGTGACCATGAGATGGTTGAGTTCAGGATCCTCACAAAAGGAAGAAAGGAGAGTAGCAAAATATGGACCCTGGACTTCAGAAAAGCAGACTTAGACTCCCTTAGGGAACTGATGGGCAGGATCCCCTGGGAAGCTAATATGAGGGGGAAAGGAGTCCAGGAGAGCTGGCTGTATTTTAAAGAAGCCTTATTGAGGGAACAGGAACAAACCATCCCAAAGTGCAGAAAGAATAGCAAATATGGCAGGCGACCAGCTTGGCTCAACAGTGAAATCTTCGGTGAGCTTAAACTCAAAAAGGAAGCTTACAAGAAGTGGAAATTTGGACAGATGACTAGGGTGGAGTATAAAAATATGGCTAGAACATGCAGGGGTGTAATCAGGAAGGCCAAGGCACAATTCCACTTGCAGCTAGCAAGGGAAATGAAGGATAAGACGATGAGATAACTGGATCTGTGGATGAGGGGAAAGTAGTGGACATGTTATTCCTTGACTTTAGCAAAGTTTTTTATATGGTCTCCCACAGTATTCTTGCCAGCAAGTTAAAGAAGAATGGGCTGGATGAATGGACTATAAGGTGGGTAGAAAGCTGGCTAGATCATCGGGCTCAACGGGTAGTGATCAATGGTTCCATGTCTAGTTGGCAGTTGGTATCAAGCAGAGTGCCCCAAGGGTCGGTTATGGTGCCAGTTTTGTTCAATATCTTCATTAATGATCTGAAGGATGGCATGGACTGCACCCTCAGCAAGTTTGAAGATGACACTAAATTGAGAGGCGTGGTAGATACGCTGGAGGGTAGGGATAGGATACAGAGGGACCTAGACAAATTACAGAGGATTGGGCCAAAAGAAATCTGACGAGGTTCAACAAGGACAAGTGCAGAGTCCTGCACTTAGGACGGAAGAATCCCATGCACTGCTACAGACTAGGGACCAAATGGCTAGGCAGCAGTTCTGCAGAATAGGACCTAGGGGTTACGGTGGATGAGAAGTTGGATATGAGTCAACAGTGTGCCCTTGTTGCCAAGAAGGCTAACAGCATTTTGGGCTGTATAAGTAGGGGCATTGCCAGAAGATTGAGATGTGATCATTCCTCTCTATTCTGCATTGGTGAGGCCTCATCTGGAGTACTGTGTCCAGTTTTGGGCCCCACACTACAAGAAGGATGTGGAAAATTGGAGAGTCCAGCGGAGGGCAACAAAAATGATTAGAGGTCTGGAGCACATGATTTATGAGGAGAGGCTGAGGGAACTGGAATTATTTAGTCAGCAGAAGAGAAGAAGCGGGGGCGGCGGGATTTGATAGCTGCTTTCAACTACCTGAAAGGGGGTTCCAAAGAGGATGGATCTAGACTGTTCTCAGTGGTAGCAGATGACAGAACAAGGAGTAATGGTCTCAAGTTGCAGTGAGGGAGGTTTAGGTTGGATATTAGGAAATACTATTTCACTAGGATGGTGGTGAAGCACTGGAATGGGTTACCTAGGGAGGTGGTGGAATCTCCTTCCTTAGAGTTTTTAAGGTCAGGCTTGATAAAGCCCTGGCTGGGCTGATTTAGTTGGGGATTGGTCCTGCTTTGAGCAGGAGGTTGGGCTAGATGACCTCCTGAGGTCCCTTCCAACCCTGATATTCTATGATTCTATGTAACAAGAAGGGTTCTTCTTCGAGTGCTTGCTCATATCGATTCCAATAGGTGTGCGCGCGCCGCGTGCACGTTCGTCGGAAGATTTTTACCCTAGCAACACTCGGTGGGTCGGCTGGGCGCCCCCTGGAATGGCGCTGCTATGGCTGCGGATATATACCCCTGCCGACCCATCCGCCCCTCAGTTCCTTCTTACCGTCCGTGTCGGTCGTTGAAACAGTGGAGCGCAGCTTAGCTGACCTCCACTTCCCTAGCTACTCGTCGTTCTCTCGTTAATTCTTGTATATATAGATCAGATTTATATAGTTGTAGTGAACTTTATTCGTTTGTAGTATAGTTAGTGTATATAGTTCAGAGGGGTTCGGGGATTATCCCCTTCCCCGCACCCGGTTCACCTAGTTTCAAACCGTGCTCGGCCTGACACAAGCCGATGCCAACAAGAGATTCCCCACGACTCCTGTCTTAAGTGCCTCGGGGAATCTCACCTAACAGATAAGTGCCGTGTTTGTAAGGCCTTTAAGCCGAGAACAAAAAAGGAGCAGGACTTTCATCTCAAGCAGCTCCTGATGGAGGCAGCTCTTACTCCTCCGCCCTCGGCACCGAGCGCTGGACAGTCTTCAAGAGGCGCTCCCTCGGCACCGGATCGCGCCGGTACCGCCAAGGCCGCTCGGCACCAATCCCTCTCCCCGAGGGTGAAGAAGCACAAGACTCCTGCTGCGTCTGATACCTGCCATGGCACCGACAATATCAGCACCGTCGATTCCGGCCACGCAAGAGCCGTCGAGTCCGGTGCCTGAAAGCTCCCCGGTGGGAGCCATGGTTGAGCTCACTATTCCCTCCATGCCGGAGACATTTTCCACGGCGAGGGAGTTGATTGCAATGACAGCGTCTGCGCTGCCTCAACCCCCAGCACTGCCGGTGCGGGTTATATAGTCGATCGGCAAGCCTGCCTTGATCAGACCACCCTCCGTCGGCACCGCAGAGTGGCACTGTTCACGATCGCGGTCCCACAGATGTTCTCGGTCCCGTCGCCAATCCAGGTCCCGACGCTGCTCGCAGTCCCGGCACCGTTCTCCATTTCGGTACCGGTCGTACTCGCGGCACTGGTCAGCGTCCCATTCGTCGGCTCGGTACACTCGGCACTGCTCCAGCTCCAGGCACCGTGACTCCCGTAGCCACTCCTGACGTCGAGCCTCGAGATCTTGGTCGACCTCCCGGCACCACTCCGGTCGCAGGTCCCGTTCTCGCTCCTGGTACCAGTATGCCTCCCGGTACTGATCCCCGGTGCCGCGTCGAGCGACGTCAGCTAGAGAGGGAGACTCTGCCCAGGGCTTTTCAGCTCCTCCATGGCCATCCAGACATGCATCAGTGTCGTCCCGTGCGGGCAGTTCATACGCGCAGGACTGTGATTCGGATGTGCCCACCAGAGTCTTCCAGGAGCCCCAGGCCCAGGATCCTGGCCCCCATCAGTGGTCATTCTGGACAACTTGGGTTACCACCAGGCCAAAGGCGTACCTGTGATCCCATCTCGCTCTGTTCCGTCAGAGCACTGGGTGCCAGAGGCGACAGTTAGCCGTCCCCCTCCGACCGGTACGGAGCAAGCCCCGGTTCAGCCACCGGACTCCTAGATCCCACCAGAACAGGAGGTCGTCCAGGAGCGCGAGCCCACACAGGACCTTTCTTCTTCCTCCTCCCCAGATGAGGCGGTGGCAGGAACGTACTCCTCGGGCCCTCCTCCAATCGACTTGAGGGCCCATCAGGACCTCCTGAGACGGGTGGCACTCAATATGAACCTCCAAGTGGAGGAAGTCTCGGAGATAGAGGATCCGGTCGTAGACATTCTGTCGGCTGACGCCCCCACTAGAGTGGCCCTACCATTAATTCGGACGATCCAGGCCAATGTGGATACCATCTGGCAGTCTCCAGCCACTATCCCACCCGCGGGCAGGGGAGTCGAACGCAAGTACATGGTACCCTCCAGGGGGTTCGAGTACCTATATGTACATCTTCCCCCCTGCTCCCTGGTCGTCCAGTCCGTCAATGAGAGGGAACGCCATGGCCAGCAGGCACCAGCCCCTAAATCGAAGGAGGCTAGGCGAATGGACTTACTGGACTGTAAGGTGTACTCGGCAGGGGCCCTGCAACTCCATGTAGGAAACCAGCAAGCCCTGCTTAGCCGCTACAATTGCAACACCTGGGCGGCGGTGGGCAAATTTATGGAGTCGGTTCCTCAGGACTCCCATCAAGAGTTTGCTGCCCTCCTGGAAGAAGGGAAGAAAGTGGCGAGAACTTCCCTCCAGGCCTCGTTGGATGCAGCTGACTCCGCTGCCAGGACTCTGGCCTCGGGTGTTGCCATGAGGCGCATTTCATGGCTCCAGGTGTCGAGCCTTCCCCCGGAGCTGCAGCATACTATACAGGACTTGCCCTTTGATGGCAATGGTCTGTTCTCCGAAAAAACTGACCCTAGGCTGCAAAGCCTAAAGGACAGCAGGATCACTATGCGCTCTCTCGGCATGCACACACCGGTGACTCAGCGCCGACCTTTCTGTCCCCAGCCTCACCGCCCTTACCCTGCGCCTAGACAAAGACAGGACTTTGCCAGCAGGCGTGGCCGAGGCGGTCGTAGGCGTCAGTCAGGACCCCAAGGGGGCCAAAATCAGGGTCCTTCTAAACTACCAATGGGGCCAAAGCCTAACTTTTGAAAGCACGCCCGAGGACAGCGTACCAGTTATTACCCAGGATCCGTTCCCTCCCTTTTACAACCGCCTCTCCTTTTTCCTCCCTGCGTGGTCCCATCTAACATCAGATCATTGGGTCCTACGCACAGTGGAACTTGGGTACCGCCTACAGTTTATTTCGTCCCCCACCTCCCACCCTCCATCCTTGTCCCTCTTTAGGGACCCCTCTCACGAGCAATTCCTCTTGCAAGAGGTGCGGACGCTCCTCACCATCGGAGCTATAGAGGAGGTACCAAAGGACGAAAGGGGCAAGTGGTTCTACTCCCACTATTTCCTAATCCCCAAGGCGAAGGGAGGTCTCAGACCTATCCTAGACCTGCGGGAACTCAACAAGTTCATGATAAAGCTGAAGTTCCGCATGGTATCCATGGGGACCGTCATCCCATCCTTGGATCCCGGAGACTGGTATGCCGCCCTCGATATGAAGGGCGCGTATTTTCACGTCGCCATTTATCCTCCACACAGAAGGTACCTCCGGTTTGTGGCCAACCGTCATCATTTCCAGTTTATGGTCCTTCCGTTTAGCCTCTCTAGAGCCCCAAGAGCATTCAAAGTGCATGGCTGTAGTCGCCGCCTCCCTCCGCCGCCGTCGGATACACGTTTTTCCATATCTAGACGATTGGCTCATTCGAGGGACCTCCAAGGCCCAAGTTACCAGTCATGTGGTCATCATCAAGGACCTATTCCTGCATCTAGGCCTGATGATCAATATAGAGAAATCCACTCTGATTCCCACACAGAGAATAGAATTCATTGAGGCCACCCTGGACTCCAATCTCGCCAGAGCCTGCTTACCTCAGCCTCGGTTTCAGGTGATGGTAACAATTATACAAGGTCTATGGACCTTCCCGACAACTTTGGCTCGCACTTGCCTAGGTCTCCTGGGTCACATGGCTGTCTGCACGTTCGTAACCAAACATGCCAGGCTTCGCCTCCGTCCACTCCAATCGTGGCTCACCTCGGTGTACCACCCGGGCAGAGAGAGCATAGACATGATCGTCTCGATCCCCCCGAGCATCCTAGGCTCCCTCGACGGGTGGTCGACGCCCTCCCTGGTGTGTGCAGGGATGCTGTTCCATCCACCTCACCCCTCGGTGTCCCTCACGACAGACGCCTCATCTCTCGGCTGGGGTGCTCACCTTGGTCAGTTTTGCATTCAGGGCCTTTGGTCAGCTCAAGAGCTGGCCTTGCACATCAATGTCCGAGAGCTGAGAGCAGTCTGCCTTGTGTGCCAGGTGTTTCAGCAGCACCTACAAGGCTGTTGTGTCTCAGTGTTCACAGACAACACAACGGCCATGTATTACATAAACAAGCAGGGAGAAGCACGGTCCTCCCCTCTTTGCAGGAAGCTATCCAGCTCTGGGACTTCTGCATGGTCCAATTGATAGACCTGGTACCGTCCTTTCTCCCAGGGGTCCAGAACAC
Organism: Mauremys mutica; assembly: GCF_020497125.1. Taxonomy (NCBI): domain Eukaryota; kingdom Metazoa; phylum Chordata; order Testudines; family Geoemydidae; genus Mauremys; species Mauremys mutica. The sequence goes on from NC_059088.1 coordinate 16,465,519, forward strand.
TCTGGCAGATCGCCTCAGCAGATCCTTCCTGTCTCACGAGTGGTCGATTCGTCTGGACATTATCCATTCCGTTTTCTGGAAGTGGGGCTTTCCCCGCATAGAACTCTTCGCTTCTCACGAGAACAGGAAGTGCCAGACGTTCTGCTCATTCCAAGGCCTCTCCCCGGGCTCAATCTTGGATGCTTTTCTGATGCTGTGGATGAGCCATCTGCTGTACGCTTTTCCACCGTCCCCGCTGGTTCACAGGGTCCTGCTAAAACTCCGCAGGGACAGAGCGCACCTGATCATGATCACTCCAGCATGGCCCAGGCAGCACTGGTACACCATGTTGCTAGACCTGTCGATAGCCAACCCGATTCCCCTGCCTCTTTGCCCAGACCTCATAACACAGGATCACAGCAGACTTCACCACCCAGACCTGCAATCCCTGCACCTCACAGCATGGCTGCTGCGTGGCTAAACCGATCCGAGTTACGTTGCTCTGCCTCGGTACTACAGGTTCTCCTAGGTGGCAGGAAACCTTCCACTCGGTTAACATATCTGGCCAAGTGGAAGCGTTTCTCCTGCTGGTGCGAAACGCACAATGTTACTGCCACCGAGGTCCCGATCCATTCCATCTTGGACGACCTCTGGTCTCTCAAACAGCAGGGCCTGGCGGTGTCATCATTGAGGGTACACTTGGCAGCCATCTCTACCTTTCACCCAGGGGAGAGTGGCCGCTCCGTATTCTCGCATCCTATGGTTTCTAGGTTCCTCAAGGGCTTGGAGCGCTTATACCCCCAAGTTCGCCGCCCCTTCCCAAACCTGGGTCTTCAACCTGGTTCTAACCAGACTTATGACTGCCCCATTCGAGCCACTGGCAACCTGCTCGCTGCTATACCTGTCCTGGAAGACAGTTTTCCTTGTAGCCATTGCATCGGCCAGACGAGTCTCCGAGCTTCAGGCTCTCACAGTGGACCCACCGTATACTGTGTTTCACAAGGACAAGGTGCAGTTGTGACCACATCCGGCCTTTCTCCCTAAGGTGGTGTCGGCCTTTCATATCAACCAGGATATCGTCCTTCCGGTCGTCTTTCCGAAGCCACACTTATCGCGAAGGGAGCAACAATTGCCCTCCCTAGACGTACGTAGGGCGCTCGCATTTTATATCGAGTGGACAAAGCCCTTTCGTAATGCCCCAACTCTTCATCGTACTGGCAGACCGAACGAAGGGCCTACCTGTCTCCTCCCAGAGGATTTCATCTTGGGTGACGTCGTGCATCCGCACCTCCTGTGACTTGGCCCATGTTCCATCGAGCCACCTCACTGCACAGTCCACCAGGGCTCAGGCTTCTTCTGCTACCTTGCTGGCTCATGTACCCTTCCAGGAGATATGTCGTGCAGCTACCTGGTCCTCGGTCCACACCTTTGCCTCACATTATGCACTGATCCAACAGTCCAGAGATGATGCAGCCTTTGGCTCAGCAGTTTTGCATTCTGCAACATCTCACTCCGACCCCACCGCCTACGTAAGGCTTGGAAATCACCTATTGGAATCGATATGAGCAAGCACTCAAAGAAGAAAAGACAGTTACTCACCTTTGTAACTGTTCTTCGAGATGTGTTGCTCATATCCATTCCAAACCCGCCTTCTTCCCCACTGTCGGAGTAGCCGGCAAGAAGGAACTGAGGGTTGGATGGGTCGGCAGGGGTATATATTTGGCGCCATAGCGGCGCCACTCCAGGGGGCGCCCAGCCGACCCACCGAGTGTTGCTAGGGTAAAAATCTTCCGACGAACGTGCATGCGGTGCGAGCACACCTATTGGAATGGATATGAGCAACACATCTCGAAGAACAACAGTTACAAAGGTGAGTAAACGTCTTTTTCTACAGGTATGTTAGAATCATAGAATCTCAGGGTTGGAAGGGACCTCACGAGGTCATCTAGTCCAACTCCCTGCTCAAACCAAGACCAAACCCAACTAAATCATCCCAGCCAGGGCTTTGTCAAGCGTAACCTTAAAAACCTCTAAGGAAGGAGATTCCACCACCTCCCTAGGTAACTCATTCCAGTTCTTCACCACCCTACTAGTGAAAAAGTTTTTCCTAATGTCCAAACTAAACCTCCCCCTCTGCAACTTGAGACCATTACTCCTTGTTCTGTCATCTTCTACCACTCAGAACAGTCTAGATCCATCCTCTTTGGAACCCCCTTTCAGGTAGTTGAAAGCAGCTATCAAATCCCCCCTCATTCTTCTCTTCTGCAGACTAAACAATCCCAGTTCCCTCAGCCTCTCCTCATAAGTCATGTGCTCCAGCCCCCTAATCATTTTTGTTGCCCTCCGCTGGACTCTTTCCAATTTATCCACATCCTTCTTGTAGTGTGGGGCCCAAAACTGGACACAGTACTCCAAATGAGGCCTCACCAGTGCTGAATAGAGGGGAATGATCACATCCCTCGATCTGCTGGAAATGCCCCTACTTATACAACCCAAAATGCCATTAGCCTTCTTGGCAACAAGGGCACACTGTTGACTCATATTCAGCTTTTTGTCCACTGTAACCCCTAGGTCCTTTTCTGCAGAACTGCTGCCAAGCCATTTGGTCCCTAGTCTGTAGCAGTGCATGGGATTCTTCCATCCTAAGTGCAGGACTCTGCACTTGTCCTTGTTGAACCTCATCATATTTCTTTTGGCCCAATCCTCTAATTTGTCTAAGTCCCTCTGTATCCTATCCCTACCCTCCAGTGTATCAACCACTCCTCCCAGTTTAGTGTCATCTGCAAACTTGCTAAGGGTGCAGTCCACACCATCCTCCAGATCGATAATGAAGATATTGAACAAAACCGGCCCCAGCACCGATCCTTGGGGCACTCCACTTGATACCGGCTGCCAACTAGACATGGAACCATTGATCACTACCCGTTGATCCTGACCATCTAGCCAGTTTTCTATCCACCTTACCCTCCATTCATCCAGCCCAGACTTCTTTAACTTGCTGGCAAGAATACTGTGGGAGACTATCAAAAGCTTTGCTAAAGTCCAGAAATAGCACATCCACTGCTTTCCCCTCATCCACAGAGCCGGTTATCTCATCATAGAAGGCAATTAGGTTAGTCAGGCATGACTTGCCCTTGGTGAATCCATGCTGACTGTTCCTGATCACTTTCCCCTCCTTTAAGTGGTTGAGAATAGCAACAAGAAGGTGGTCATGGAAAGTGTCAGTCCCTTACTGAATGGGGGAGGCAACCTAGTGAAAGAGGTTGTGGAAAAAGCTAATGTACTCAATGCTTTTTTTGCCTCGGTCTTCACAAACAAGGTCAGTTCCCAGACTGCTGCACTGGGCATAACAATATGGGGAGGAGGTGAGCAGCCCTCAGTGGTGAAAAAACAGATTAAGGACCATTTAGAAAAGCTGGACATGCACAAGTCCATGGGTCCAGATCTAATGCATCCAAGGATGCTGAGGGAGTTGGCTAATGTGAATGCAGAGCCATTGGCCATTATCTTTGAAAATTCATAGGTCCCGGACTACTGAAAAAGGTAAATATAGTGCCCATATTTTAAAAAGGGAAAAAAGAGAACCTAGGGAACTACATACCGATCAGCTTCACTTCAGTCCCTGGCAAAATTATGGAACAGGTCCTCAAGGAATTCATTTTGAAGCACTTGGAGGAGAGGAAGATGATCAGGAACAGTCAACATGGATTCACCAAGGGCAAGTCATGCCTGACCAACCTAATTGCCTTCTATGATGAGATAACTGCTTCTGTTGATATGGGGAAAGTGATGGATGTTATATATCTTGACTTTAGCAAAGCTTTTGATATGGTCTCCCACAGTACTCTTGCCAGCAAGTTAAAAACATAGGGATTGGAAGAATGGACTATAAGGTGGATAGAAAGCTGGCTAGATTGTCGGGCTCAACGGGTAGTGATCAATGGCTCGATGGCTAGTTGGCAGCCAGTATCAAGCGGAGTGCCCAAAGGGTTGGTCCTGGGTCCGGTTTTGTTCAACATTTTTATCAATGATCTGGAAGATGGGATGAATTGCACCCTCAACAAGTTCACAGATGACACTAAGTTTGGGGGAAAGGTAGATATGCCAGAGGGTAGGGATAGTTCCAGAGTGACCTAGACAAATTAGAGGATTGGACCAAAAGAAATCTGATGAGGTTCAAGAAGGACAAGTGCAGAGTCCTGCACTTTGGATGGAAGAATCCCATGCACCGCTACAGACTGGGGACCGACTGGCTAAGCAGCAGTTGTGCAGAAAAGGACCTGGGGATTACAGTGGATGAAAAGTTAGATATGAATCATCAGTGTGCCCTTGTTGCCAGTAAGGCCAATGGCATATTGGGTTGTATAAGTAGGGGCATTGCCAGCAGATTGAGGGACGTGAGCATTTCCTTCTATTCTGCATTGGTGAGGCCTCATCTGGAGTACTGTGTCCAGTTTTGGGCTCCACACTACAAGAAGGATGTGGAAAATTGGAGAGTCCAGCGGAGGGCAGCAAACATGATTAGAGGTCTGGAGCACATGATTTACGAGGAGAGGCTGAGGGAACTGGGATTATTTAGTCTGCAGAAGAGAAGAATGGGGGGCTGGGGGGTTTGATAGCTGCTTTCAACCACCTGAAAGGGGGTTCCAAAGAGGATGGAGCTCGGCTGTTCTCAATGGTGGCAGATGATAGAACAACAATGATCTCAAGTTGCAGTGGGAGAGGTCTATTAGGAAACATTATTTCACTAGGAGGGTGGTTACCTAGGGAGGTGGTGGAATCTCCTTCCTTAGAGGTTTTTAAGGCCTGGCTTGACAAAGCCCTGGCTGGGATGATTTAGTTGGTGTTGGTCCTGCTTTGAGCAAGGGGGTGGAGTGGATGACTTAGTCTTCTATGATATCCATGGATTTTCAGGGATCTATTGATCATTATAGTAGTGGAGATAGGTCTGCAGGTTTTGCATCTGTTATTCTGGCAGGGTTTGGTGCCACGTTGAGTTGGCGTGTCCCAGGGGTGGCCCTAGACTAGCTGCCAGCAACTGGCGCCCTAGGTGAACCATGCAATCGGCGCCCCCCAAACCCCAAGGGCAGGTCTAGGCTGAGGTTTCTGGTAAACTGGGAAACATTTTGCCCCTTTTTTCCTTTTAATGTTTAAGCGTTTTTTTTTCTTTTTAAACAGAGGCTTAATTATTCAGTTTGTCCATCCGTCCGTCTGTCCAACCAATGTTTCTGAGATCAGATAAAATAGAGACACAAAATTTTCAGAATAGATTTGTACATGACAGATAGATGATATATCAGTCCGATTTCAAATAAAAATGCATTAAAAATGTTAATTATAATTTTTATTATTACAAATCCAAAATCATCCATTACGGTATCCTGCTTTAACTGACATTACCACCACATCCAATATAGAAAGAAATAAGAAAACTCTTCAATGAACTTTAACCTGTATTTACAAAACATGACTTTTCTTGCTTTAAGTTTTGAAAGTTCACTCACTAGTTTTTTTAGATCCAGTTTTCCAGCTATTTCATGCTCTATTGACATTGTGGAAAGTCCAACAAGTCTCTCTTGCACCATTGTTGAATGCAGATATGTTTTTATCAATTTTAACTTTGAGAAGCTACGTTCCCCACTAGCTATGGAAACTGGCAAAGTTAAAAGAATGTGTAGAGCTATAAAAATGTTTGGAAACTGTCTGTGAGTTTATTTTCACAAACAAACTTCAGTACTTCTTGAGGAGTGGAATGTTTCTTAAGTCATCTTGAAAAAGCCTGAAACTCACTACACAAATCTGTAGCATGGATGTCTTTTGAATTTTCATGAGTCAATGTCGACTCCAGTTTCATACAAATTCTCTTATCTGTTTTGCTGTTTTCTTTTGCTAGCTGTGGATATCATATAGAAAGCTAAATATTGACTCTAGTTGCTGCATCTGTTGAAATCTTTCATCAACGGAGTGAATAGCAGTATCAATTCACTTTGAACCTTCGTTTTGGGTTCTGAATGGGTGTGTTTCATCCTTCATACGAAAACTGCTGTTTCTTTTGCCAAATGTGAACTGGCTCTGGTTCAAGTTCTGTTGGAAAGTCTATTTCTTCAGCGAACTTGAGAGAATCTACCAGTGTTCTTTCAAACTCTTTATCACTCCTGAATTCCTCCAGAATATTTTTAGTTTGCTGCAGTTTTTGACTAGCAGAATGTATGTTCAAGTTCTTTTCCTGAAGCTGCTTACTAGTGATGTTAATCTCAAAAAAGATATTATACCACAAAATGAGTGAAGTCACAATTTTGAACTTGGAAAGGCCATTTGCAAGAGCTTCTGCATCTGAACATGCCGTATTGCCAGATGATCCAGTACCATCAGAAATTTCAATTAGGGCATCATAAATGTTTCCAAGTTCATAGCAAAGAGGCTTCAAAGCATCAGTGCGACTCTCCCATCTTCTCTGATTAAGTGGTTTCACAGTTAGAGAATTCACATGGTGAGTCAGAATCTCCCAACGGCATGTTGAGCTTGAGAAAAACACATAAACGCGTTGCACCAGGTCAAAGAAACTGCTTGCCTCCAAACAGCATCTAGCAGCATCATTGACAACCAAATTCAGTGAATGCGCACTCCAAGGAATGAAAAAGGCCCTAGAATTGATTTCCATCATTCTTCTTTGCACACCATTGTCTTTACCCTTCATATTATTCCCATTATCATAGCCTTGGCCACTTAAGTTTTCAACAGATAATGACATTGTTTCAAGCTCTTGTAGAATAGTTTCAGTCATAAATGCTCCAGTCGTCTCCTTCAGTGGTACAAAACCCAAAAAATGTTCCTTTATGAGCACTTCGACATTATCTTCATCTGCAGACTTTTCCTTATCCACAAAACAAATGATCATCATCATTTGTTCAACATGATTCACATCTGGTGTACAGTCCAGTATTATTGAAAAGTATTTTGCAGAATGGGCAGTGTCTACAATTTTCTTTTTAATGTCATTTGCTAGGATTTGAATCAGTTCATTCTGCATATTTTTTCTAAGTAATGAACCTGTGTTTCATGATTAGTTATTTTCTGTAGATGCTCCTTCATGACTGGATCAAACAAAGCTAGGTATTCAAAATTTTTAAAAAGTTTCCATTACCTGGAGTGTATAATATTTCATTTCTACTGTGGCCGAATTTTGCTCACCGAGAACTCTGACTAAAGCAATCAGATGCGCTAATATTTGTTGCCAATATTCTTCTTTTTCTTTGATCACACGTCACTTTTCTTGATGGATAGTTTTTCCTTTTTTCAACTGTAATTCAAGTTCTTTCCAATTTTGAAAACATTCCAAATGTTCTGTATTTCTTTCACGTGAAGAGAGAATTGAAGAGATGTTTTCCAGTCCTTCAAACCATTTTCAGTAAGTGATGTACCAACTGCTTGATTTCTAAACAACTTGTAGCAAAAGCAAAATACAGAGTCCTTCGACACTGAATATTGTAACCAGTTTCGATACATTTCTTCCCCATTAATGAGTTTCCTCTTGTAATGCTGAGCAGAGAATTTTCTTTTATTTCCATCCTCAGGGAAGGGAAATTCTTGAACTTGTTTGGGTCCATGTTCCACGAGAATTTGCCGCACACTGTCATCACATCTGGGCCATGAAGCAGGGTCCCCATACTGTTACTTGTTTGTAACTTCCTCATCCTTTCTTCCTGTTACTTCATTTACTTCAATTTCTGCATGTCTCTCTGAAGGTGAATAAATTTTCTCCACTTCCATATCAGTCTGATGCTGTGAGCTGCCTTCATCTAGAAGTAAGTTTCCATCATCTTGTGTTCCCAAACTGATTTTTTGCGGATGTGAGCTACCCTCATCTTGAAGTAACATACCTTTATCTAGATGTTCCAAACTGCTTCCATGCAGATGTGAGGTAACCTCCTCTCCAAGTAAAATTCCTTCATCTGGATGCTGTGAACTGCTTCCATCTTTATTTGGATTAAAGAGAAGATATTTCAGGAAGGATCCCTACTGTTTTGCTTGGTCCTTTTCCTTCTCAGCCTTTTGTTTACAATACTCAGCTCCTGAGGGTTTTCTTTTTCCTCTTTCTGACATGGGGCATTTTAATATTGTTATGTACTGTGCTCCCAACTGCAAGCATTATAGCGTTAAGGATGGCTGACACACCCCATGGTTGGCGATTTAAACCACATTGCAGCCATCCCAACACGTCTTTTCACTGCTTAAAGGTTCAGTGATTGGTAACATACAGTCACTTACCTATTAAAACAGTTAGTTACAGCGTTTACACGGAAACAAAATCATCTTTTTCTATGTTATAACCCGACACCGGTTGTTTGAAAAGTACCTGCTTAGAGTATGATGTCATCACTTTCATAGTCTATTAAGCGTTAATGCTGTTACTTTTCTTTTATGGACCTTATTTATTACACGTGAACCAGTTTAAAAGTTCATAATTATGCAGCCTGATAATAACGCTAAGGTTTAATAATGCTTAAAGATACTCACATTTTGGATTTATAACGCTGAAAGACATTATTCTTTATTCTTTGGCACCAGAATTTTCCACAGTATTCTCTCGATTCTTAACTATCTACCCGTGACTTGTGTTAAAATGACCATTTGACTTGTATCAACTCATAATATTTCCGCTCTACATGAATTTCCAGCTATGCAACCTTGATGTACATTAGGTGTCACTAGCATTGCAGCTTTTGCTGCTGGCGGATGTGTTTTATTGTGGCTGAGTTATTGCTTATCAAAATTGCGGAGTGGGTCATCTTGACCCTACGTCGCAAATTGGGGGAAAACCCGCCAAAATATTATTTATTTTTGCAGTAAATAAAAGATTTGGCATATTAATAAATTCTCAGAAATGTAGAGAAATTAATTATAATTCATATTCCCTCTGTAGTCACACAGGAATTGAAATAATGACATCTTTGTTATTTTATTTGGGTTTTTTTAATCTTTTTCATTTTTTTTCCATTTTGTTTTCTTTTTAATTTGATTTTTTTCCTTGAATTGGCCACCCGGTTTAACTTGGCACCCTAGGTGACCGCCTAGTTCTCCTATATGGACTGGCCACCCTTGGCGTGTGCAGCTCCGTGGGAAGTTTGCTTCTGATGATGAGCTTGACAAGGCTGGGAAGTTGTCTGAAGGCCAGAAGAGGCCGTTCAAGAAAAAATTCTCCAAACTGAGCTCTCAGACCTTGTCCTCAAAGCAAACCTACACAAAGTCTTCAAAAAAATGAGCCTGGGAATTTAAATCCATAACTGAGCTAGGCACTCAGCAGAGACACTGGTTTTATGGCTCATTACAATAATTTGTAACTTACTAACCCTCCTTTGTCCAATGCCTGCCAGGTGGTAATTGTCTACTTGATTTCAAGTGGTTTCTTGCAACATGTGTTAACTCCTTACGCTTACCAGTCTCTCCCTCCTTGTATTTAGCTTGGATACTCTGGTTACCTTTCCTGTGAAGCTTGTTCCTTCCAGGAACAGAAGCTGGTCCAATAAAAGATGTCACCTCACCCACCTTGCCTCTGTCTAGCTGAGTGTCAGCCAATGCATCTAGGAAAACTTGGGGAAATGCTGGGAGACCCTTAGCTTTCAGCAAAACTATAAAATAATGCCTGGATCTGTTGGCAGCTCCCATTTATTCCCCCTTCCAGTATAACAAGGGGACACCCTTGAAATCAAAAAGCAACAGACTGACAAGTGATACAAATAAATACATTTTTTTCATGTTTATTGAGAGGAAGGATGCTCCAGTGCTTAGGGTATTAGCCTGGGTTTTAATAGACTCATGTACCTGCCCTGCCACAGTCTTCCTCTATGACCTGGGGCAAGTCACTTAGGATATGTCCACACAGCAGCTGACAGATGTACACATGCTAGCTCTGCTAAAATAGCAGCGTGGCCACGGTGGCCACTGGAACGGGCTAGCTGCCAGAGTACTGACCCAGGGAGTTGGGCAGGATTGGACATGGGCAGCTAGGCCACCACCACAACGCTACTTTTAGCATACTGAGCACAGTGAGGGCGGGTGTGTCACCCCAAGCTGGGAATCACACCGCCCAGCTGCTTAATCTCTCTGGCTTGCAGTTTGGTGTCTGTAAAATGGGGCTAATACCAGTTTCCCACCTCCCAGGTGTGTCGTGAGAATAACTACATTGTGAGGTGCTCCAATACTGTAGTAACAGGGGCTACATACATACCTAAGACAGAAAGATCACAAAGGGAAAGTATTGAGTAGTACTGGATAGCAACAAGATCTTCCACAGTCAGACTAGTTAGGATCAAAATTAAATAAAGGATATCAGCACCTTATTGGTCAGAGCATTGGGGAGCTACTCTCTAACTGGGGCTAGGATGAAATTTCCCCCACAGGCCAGTTATGGCATACACCTCTACCCCGATATAACGCCACCCCATATGACATGAATTAGGATATAACACGGTAAAGCAGAGCTCAGGGCGGGGGGGGCTGTGCACTCTGGTGAATCAAAGCAAGTTCAATATAATTCAGTTTCACCTATAACGTGGTAAGATTTTTTGGCTCCCGAGGACAGCGTTATATCGGGGTAGAGGTGCATTTGTTCATTGGGGCAGAAGATGGACCATGATTCTGATCCAGTGCAGCAATTCCTACATTCCTCTGGCCTTTAAATAAGCAGCAGCTATTGAAACATAGAGAACAGCCCAAAATCTCTTACCTTCAGCCCCCCTCAGTGCTGCTGCCTTATCTCTGAGAAGCAGCAAGAGAGAGATATGTCCGCTGCATCTCCCTCTCTCTGTCTTTCACTGTCTCTACCTCTTCTCTTTATACAGCAAGCAACTGGCAAGCCCCAGTTCCACAGAACTCACTGGCAAAACTCCCACTGACCAAAGTTTGAGCTCCTAACATCCAAGATCCAAACAATGTGACAGGTAGAATCAATATCTCAAAACTCCGCAGTGTTATCACTGGTATCAACTCTTATCTCGAAGGTTGTGGGAAAGGTCCTATTGGGCAACATCCATTCGTCAGTGTGCGGGTGGAGGACAGTGCTGGGACTGCAAACTCCCATTCTGGTACCACTTGCAGGGTATGGGGCTCTGAAGTGGCTGGGAGCAGCAATCAGTCTCCGCACAGACAGCTTATAGGAAGATGTGGGGAACTGGGCCTCACTGCTTTAGGTAACAGCCTGTTTTTTCTCTCTCTGATATCGCCTCTGCTTCATTCTGAATTCTAAGAGAGAAAGGTGTGATATGTTGCAACCTTCCACCAAGAGAATTTGTGCTTTTATCTAACGTCTGTGTGTGAGGGCCATGAGCACAGCAATCAGGAGGCTGGTGGTAATTAACTCAACCAGGAGGTGTGGCAGTCCCATGCCAACTGCTGAGGAAAGATTACAGGGATCTGCAGCGTTACCCCTGCCAGGGGAGGGGGAATCAATATGCAAAGTGCTCTGTGGCCTTACCCCGGGGAGCTGGCTATGCACTGTCACGGGTTATCTTTGTGTTAGCCTGGCCAGAGAGGGCTGGAACACTGCCTCATAGGGGCAGCAAGCTATTCCTATGGGTGCAGACCCACCCCACTGTGAATATGCCTTGCTGTAGCCGAGAGTAGTAAACAACCAGATGCCCAACAGGAGCAGGAGGTGCAAATCCGTGGTGCAACAGGACACTGAACTGCATACATTTGACCAAGCCATGCGTCCACATCGGGAACTGGCAGGAAACACACATGAGGGAAGGCTGCCGACGATGAGCCCCATTGCGCTGCCAAAGGCCTGAGTCATTAGGGACACCACAGAAGGCTCGGGGAATGCTGATCACGGGAGTATTGGAGGGTATTTGTTTTGATCGATTATTGGGAAATGATGTAACAGGGTTAAACCTAAAGATTTGGGGGTGACAAGGGAGGGCAGGGGCACATGAAAAACTCCCCGTGTGTGCCCTGATCGGGTGCGTCTACACTGCATGGTTCTTTCGGTGGTGTGTAGTATACATACACTCAGCTCTTCCCCACCCCACCCCAGCACGGGTATAAATCGCAGCGTAGGCAGTGAGGCAAGGATTAAGCTCGTGGAGTAAAGACACATGTTCTCTACTGGCCCATGTTGTGCCATCCTGTCTACACTGCTATTTTTTGGCAGTGTGGCGTCCTGCTGCTGGAGCCTTTCCCTGCTGTAGGTGGTGCCCCAGTGGTGCTGGCAGGCAGAGAGTAAGAGTCTCGACCTTTCCCTGCTCCCTCCCTTCTGCCAGAGTCTTTCACTGACACATGTAGCGACACACGCAGTGTGCGTTTCACTGTGGTGTTTAGCTACACATATGCTACATGCTGCCGAAACTGGCATGTAGTGCAGTCGTAGCCACAGTATGCTCCAGAGGGAAAGGTGCAGCTGATGGATTTTGAACTGTTCTGTTACATGTTTTGAACATTGATTTGATTCCTGGTCCTGCCTCAGCACAGTGGGATGAACTAGATGACCTCTCAAGGTTCCTTCCAATCCTCCATTAGATGTGAGAAGTGGGGAGGCTGGGTGATGAGGAGGCTTCTCGTGTGAATGGGTGAGGTTTGAAATCAAAGGGGTAATAGCAGATGTTTTCTCTAGGAGGGAGGGTACATTGTGTTGTGCCTCTCTCACTTAGGGAGCAGTCTGCTTTCAGTCTCCCTGTAATTGGTTGGTGGAGTCTAAGAAATAAAGTAGAATTAAGAAATAAAGCAAAATAAAATAATGTTGCGTTCTTTCGGGAAGTGTATACATGTCTCTCCCCCTGACTCGCTGGGTGTTCCTGCCCCCTGCCTTCCACAGAGGGTGGGAGGTGAACTCTGCAGATGAACCGCTGAATTCTGGGGTTGCACTGGCCAAGGACAGCAACTGTGATGCTTTGGACCAAAGGGAGAAATACCGCAGGGCAGGCTCCTTGCAAAAACGTCTCTCAGCCATGCCCAGCTTTTAACAGCAGAGGGGTTGGGCACCTAGAGCCGCCACCCCAACTCCTCCTGGGGCTGCATCGACTGCTGGGCTGTAGGCAGAGGGAAGTGGTGTCGGAGAGAAGGCTTTGGATTCTTTGACCATGGGATGGTGTTCCAAGAAGGAGTGCTAGGCAATTCCGGTTGCACTCCCAGCACCCAGCCACGGCTCAGGCCCTGGCCCCCAGCCATGGCTCTGCTCCCGGCCCTGGCTGTGGCCACGACTCTGCTCCCAGCCTGGGGGGTTGCAGACACATTCCATTACTGGAAAGGGGGCGGGGGCACAAGAGGAAAAGTTTGGGCACCACTGAGTTTAACAGTACAAGGCAGCAGAAGAAAAATAGGTTTATATGGGGCGCAGTAACTCAGGAAGCCCTTGGTCACATGACCCCATATTTGGATCACTGATACTGCCCTGTATCTCCATGAGGTGCACCAACTTTCCAAGCTATCCAAGTCACCATTCAGACTGTAGAGCACTTACAAGAGTTGAGACTTAAAGCATAAAAATGGAGGGAATGGAAACGTGCGAGCTGGTTCTGTAAAAACGAACATTATCGTAAATACCGTTCTCAGTCTGGATCCCCTAACGATTGAGCGGGTGCCATGCACTACGCTGGGTAAAACTCGACAGACTGAGACCAGCCAGCTGCGAACCAGCTGAGCGGCGAGCAGCGGCAAAGCTAACAGAGGGAGTTTGGCTGTGGCTACACTTAGCGCTTCAAAGCGCTGCCGCGGCAGCGCTTTGAAGCGCTAAGTGTAGTCAAAGCACCAGCGCTGGGAGAGAGCTCTCCCAGCGCTGTCCGTACTCCACCTCCCTGTGGAGAATAACGGACAGCGCTGGGAGCCGCGCTCCCAGCGCTGGGGCTTTGACCACACTGGTGCTTTGCAGCGCCGCAATTTGCAGCGCTGGAGAGGGTGTGTTTTCACACCCTGCTGCAGCGCTGCAAATTTGTAAGTGTAGCCAAGCCCTTTGACTGGGATCTGCATGAGAGGAGCCACGCTAAGTGCTGCATTCGGGGGCCTGTGCTGGGAGCTGGGGGGTGAGTATCTGAGTGTCTGTTGCAGGGACAGTTTGTCAGTCTGACCATTTGCTTGATTGCTTGAAAAGTGTGAACTGGGAGTGCTTTGTTCCAGGTGGGCCTTGAGTGGGCCCGATCTAAGGCTTTGAGCCGGGACAACTGCTTCGAGCCAGCAGCCTTATAAAAAGGCAGCCAGTTGTGAACCAGCTGAGCGGCTAACAGAGGGAGTTTGACTGGGAGTTCGCCTGGGGAGAGCCCACTGAGGCTTTCATCTTATAAGCTACTTTGAGGAGTAACTGCAACAGCTGAGGAAGCTCTTAGAAGGAAGGTGCTATGGATGGTGAGCTATCAGCTGTTGTGACCTGCACAGGTTGTGCCATGTTTGTCTTTCTTCCACAGGAAAGAAGCAACTTTGTCTGTACAAAGTACAAGCTGCTCTCCATATGGGAAGAGAAGGTTCAAGGTCTGGAGAAACAAGTATCAACCATGTGTTGCATAAGAGAAATGAAGATTTCCTGGACAGACATCAGGATATGCTTCTACGGGCACAACATTCTGAAGAATCAGAGCAGGCTGCGCAGCGGGGACAAAAGGCCAGTGAGGAAAATTGGCAGTATGTGACCTTCAGAAGAAGAAATAGGAGCATCCATGTACCAGAAATGCAGATACAGGTGAGAAATCGTTTTCATGTTCTCTCCACAAGGACTAATGCGGAGAGTGGACTAGATGATACATCTGAGGGAAGGGAGCAGAAGGAGACTCCACCGATTGGAAGGCATGAGATGCACTGTCCTAGGGATGGGGGTTCCATGACCACCGCTCCCAAGAGAAGGAGGTGCATGGTGGTGGTTGGGGACTCCCTCCTCAGGGGAACTGAGTCATCTATCTGCCGTCCCGACTGGGAAAACCGAGAAGTGTGCTGCTCTCCAGGATCTAGGATCCACAATGTGACAGAGACCGCCGAAACTCTTCAAGCCCTCAGATCACTACCCCTTCCTACTTCTCCATGTGAGCACCCGTGATACTGCCAAGAATGACCTTGAGCGGATCACTGCAGACTATGTGGCTCTGGGAAGAAGGATAAAGGAGTTTGAGGCGCAAGTGGTGTTCTCGTCCATCCTCTCTGTGGAAGGAAAAGACCTGGGTAGAGACCTTTGAACCCTGGAAGTCAACGAATGGCTACGCAGGTGGTGTCAGATTCTTTGACCATGGAAGATGTTCCAAGAAGAGGGATTGCTAGGCAGAGACGGGAGCCACCTAACAAAGAGAGGGAAGAGCATCTTCGCAAGCAGGCTGGCTAACCTAGTGAGGAGGGTTCACTGGGGGAAGGAGACCAAAGCCCTGAGGTAAGTGGATAAGTGGGATACCAGGAGGAAGCATGAGCAGGAGAGTGCAAAAGGGGAGGACTCCTGCCTCATACTGAGAAAGCAGGATGATCAGCGACTTATCTTAAGTGCCTATACACAAATGCAAGAAGTCTGGGAAACAAGCAGGGAGAACTGGAAGTCCTGGCACAGTCAAGGAATTATGATGTGACTGGAATAACAGAGACTTGGTGGGATAACTCACATGACTGGAGTACTGTCATGGATGGATATAAACTGTTCAGGAAGGACAAGCAGGGCAGAAAAGGTGGGGGAGTTGCATTGTATGTAAGAGAGCAGTATGACTGCTCAGAGCTCCAGTATGAAACTGCAGAAAAACCTGAGTCTCTCTGGATTAAGTTTAGAAGTATGAGCAACAAGGGTGATGTCGTGGTGGGAGACTGCTGTAGACCACCAGACCAGGGGGATGAGGCTTTCTTTAGGCAACTAACAGAAGTTATTAGATCCCAGGCCCTGGTTCTCATGGAGGACTTCAGTCACCCCAATATCTGCTGGGAGAGCAATACAGCAGTGCACAGACAATCAAGGAAGTTTTTGGAAAGTATAGGGGACAATTTCCTGGTGCAAGTGCTGGAGGAACCAACTGGGGCAGAGCTCTTTTTGACGTGCTGCTCACAAACAGGGAAGAATTAGTAGGGGAAGCAAAAGTGGATGGGAACCTGGGAGGCAGTGACCATGAGATGGTTGAGTTCAGGATCCTGACACAAGGAAGAAAGGAGAGCAGCAGAATATGGATCCTGGACTTCAGAAAAGCAGACTTTGACTCCCTCAGGAAACTGATGGTCAGGATCCCCTGAGAGAACAACATGAGAGGGAAAGGAGTCCAGGAGAGCTGGCTGTATTTTAGAGAATCCTTATTGAGTTTGCAGGAGCAAATCATCCCAATGTGTAGAAAGAATAGTAAATATGGCAAGTGACCAGCTTGGCTTAACAGTGAAATCCTTGCTGATCTTAAACGCAAAAAAGAAGCTTACAAGAAGTGGAAGATTGGACAAATGACCAAGGAGGAATATAAAAACATTGTTCAGGTATGCAAAAGTGAAATCAGGAAGGCCAAATCACACTTGGAGTTGTAGTAATAAAAAGATTAAATAAGATTGGTCCCAAAACCGATCCCTGAGGAACTCCACTAGTAACCTCCTTCCAGCCTGACAGTTCACCTTTCAGTACGACCCATTGTAGTTTCCCCTTTAACCTGTTCCTTATCCACCTTTCAATTTTCATATTGATCCCCATCTTTTCCAATTTAACTAATAATTCCACTTGTGGAACTGTCTCAAATGTCTTACTGAAATCGAGGTAAATTAGATCCACTGCATTTTCTTTGTCTAAAAAATCTGTTACCTTCTCAAAGAAGGAGATAAGGTTGGTTTGGCACGATCTACCTTTTGTAAAACCATGTTGTAATTTGTCCCAATTACCATTGACCTCAATGTCCTTAATTACTTTCTCCTTCAAAATTTTTCCAGACCTTACATACTATAGATGTCAAACTAACAGGCCTATAGTTACTCGGATCACCTTTTTTCCCTTTCTTTAAAATAGGATCTATGTTAGCAATTCTCCAGTCGTATGGTACAACCCCTGAGTTTACTGATTCATTAAAAATTCTTGCTAATGGGCTTGCAATTTCATGTGCCACTTCCTTTAATATTCTTGGATGAAGATTATATGGGCCCTCCGATTTTGTCCCATTAAGCTGTTCAACTTTGGCTTCTACCTCGGATGTGGTAATATCTACCTCCATATCCTCATTCCCATTTGTCATCCTACCATTATCCCTAAGCTCCTCATTAGCCTTATTAAAGACTGAGGCAAAGTATTTATTTAGATATTGGGCCATGCCTAGGTTATCCTTAACCTCCACTCCATCCTCAGTGTTTAGTGGTCCCACTTCTTCTTTCTTTGTTTTCCTCTTATTTATATGGCTATAGAACCTTTTACTATTGGTTTTAATTCCCTTTGCAAGGTCCAACTCTACATGGCTTTTAGCCTTTCTCACTTTATCCCTACATGTTCTGACCTCAATAAGGTAGCTTTCCTTGCTAATCCCTCCCATCTTCCACTCCTTGTAGGCTTTCTGCTTTTTCTTAATCACCTCTCTGAGATGCTTGCTCATCCAGCTTGGTCTACAACTCCGGCCTATGAGTTTTTTCCCCTTTCTTGGGATGCAGGATTCTGATAGTTTCTGCAACTTTGATTTGAAGTAATTCCAGGCCTCCTCCACCTTTAGATCCACAAGTTCTGCCGCTTGGAACAGTCAGCATGGATTCACCAAGGGCAAGTCATGCCTGACTAACCTAATTGCCTTCTAGGAGGAGATAACTGGCTCTGTGGATGAGGGGAAAGCAGAGGACGTGTTATTCCTTGACTTCAGCAAAGCTTTTGATATGGGTTCCCACAGTATTCTTGCCAGCAAGTTAAAGAAGTGTGGACTGGATGAATGGACTATAAGGTGGATAGAAATCTGGCTAGATCATCGGACTCAACAGGTAGTGATCAGTGATCAATGATTCCATGTCTAGTTGGCAGCCGGTTTCAAGTGGAGTGCCCCAAGGGTCGGTCCTGGGGGTGGTTTTGTTCAACATCTTCATTAATGATCTGGAGGATGGTGTGGACTGCACCCTCAGCAAGTTTTCAGATGACACTACCTTGGAGGAGTGGTAGATATGCTGGAGGGTAGGGATAGAATACAGAAGGACATAGACAAATTAGAGGAATGGGCCAAAAGCAATCTGATGAGGTTCAGCAAGGACAAGTGCAGAGTCCTGCACTTAGGACAGAAGAATCCCATGCACTGCTACAGACTAGGGACTGAGTAGCTAGGCAGTAGTTCTGCAGAAAAGGACCTAGGGGTTACGGTGGATGAGAAGTTGGATATGAGTCAACAGTGTGCCCTTGTTGCCAAGAGGGCTAACGGCATTTTGGGCTGGATACATAGGGGCACTGCCAGCAGATCAAGGGATGTGATCATTCCCCCCTATTTGACATTGGTGAGGCCTCATCTGGAGTACTGTGTCCAATCTTGGGCCCCCTACTATAAGAAGGATGTGGAAAAATTGGAAAGAGTCCAATGGAGGGCAACAAAAATGATTAAAGGGCTGGCGCACATGATTTATGAGGAGAGGCTGAGGGAACTAGGATTATTTAGTCTGCAGAAGAGAAGAAGGCGGAGCGGTGGGATTTGGTAGCTGCTTTCAACTACCTGAAAGGAGGTTCCAAGAGGATAGATCTAGACTGAACAGATGACAGAACAAGGAGTAATGGTCTGAAGTTGCAGTGGGGGAGGTTTAGGTTGGATATTAGGAAACACTATTTCACTACGAGGAGTGGGGTGAATCACTGGAATGGGTTACCTAGGGAGGTGGTAGAATCTCCTTTCTTAGAGGTTTTTAAGGTCAGTCTTGACAAAGCCATGGCTGGGATGATTTACTTGGGGATTGGCCCTGCTTTGAGCAGAGGGTTAGACTAGATGACCTCCTGAGGTCCCTTCCAACCCTGATATTCTATGATTCATTTTGACCTGCATGGCATCAATAGTTTGGTGTCTATCTGTGAGCAAAAAAAGTCACCCTCCTAGAAACATTATGAAAAATGAGGATTTTTTCCAGGGCTTTTATCTCCACAACCACTAGCTGAAAAGACCCCAAATTTAGATCCCTAACCCTATTCTGCACTCTCCTGGGACACACCACCTTTCAAAGGAATCTGACTCAGCTAGTTGGTTTAAGAGGACTTAGAAATGTTGATGTTTCAACAGAACTCGTGAAGCAACAGGCTGAACCTCAATAATGTATGGACCATGCTTCTCCTCCAGTGAAGCAATGACGTTCCTCCAGCCATTAAACAACAGCAGGTACTGGAACGTTGGAGAACAAACCGAAATCTCTTCTCTTCAGCCCCTTGGTGCTTTCAAATTACCTCTGGGAAGCAGCAGGAGAGAGTTTTGTCCTGCCTCCCTCTCTCTGCTTCTTTCCTTTGTACCAAGAGCAATTGCCAGGCTCTAGTTCTGCAAGACTGTAACAGGTCGGGACTCACCACCTGGCGCCTCCTGCTGGTGACTCCGGGAATTAGCTCTGTCCAGTGGAGCGCCCCCTCCTGGTGGTGTCCCATCCATTGTTCTGCCCTCTGTTGCTGTCTCTGGACCCGCGTTGCTGCCTGTTTGGCAGCGTCCTCTTCAAGGCCACTGCCCTCCGGAAGTGCCCATTAGCCCATCTGCACCCCCTTCCGGGGGTTGGTGATCAGCAGTCCTACACCCCAGCCACCATGTCCAACCGCCCTCTGAGTCCAATCCCTCTTGTCAGGGATCTGGCATAGTCTATAATGGGCCGCTCCCTGCGGCCAAGGGCTGGGTGTACTGCAAAGGGTGGGGGTGGGACCCAGGCCAGCCCTCTACTCTGGGTCCCGGCCCAGGGACCCTCTGGCGGCAGCCTCACTGTCCTCCTTCTCTCCCCTCGTCCATCTGTTTCCCTGGGCCGCTTCCCCTACGGCCCCTTGCACCCGCTAGGCCCTTCCCTTCAGGTCCTGCAGCCTGGCAGCTATGGGCTCAAGCTCTCTAGCCTCACTGAGCCTGGCCAGCACTGCACTGTCCATGGTGCTAGTCTCCACCCTTGGAGACTGACCTTCCCCTCTTGAAGGCCTGGGACAGACTGACTGCTCCTGCTCTGAGCAGCCTTTATATATGTCTGACCCTGGCCCTGATTGGCTGTCTCCAAACTAGGCCCTGATTGGCTCTCAAGAAGCCCTTCTTTAATTGGCTCCCTGTCTGTGCTGGTGCCCTGGCCTGTCACAGCCCACACTCTCAGGGAATGGGGCAGTCCGCTCCACTACAAGGACACACTAGCTAAACTCCCATTGACACTAAGCGAGACCAGGATTTCTAGATCCAATCTAGATCCGAGTAATGGGAGAAGCAAAACCAAGAGCGCCCCAAGCTGTCACTCCTTGAGTTAACTCTTATCGTGTAGGCTGTACACACGGTAGCTATTGTACAATGTCTAGTCCTTCGCAGGCCAGTGGTAATTTACCAGGCCAGCGAAAATAAGTTATTTTCGTTCTCCGGGGTTTCAAAGAACTCAGGATCTCTGTGATTCAACTGGTGAAATGTCTTTTGTAGTTGTTTGTCTGGGGGGAAGGGTCCAAGCAGAGGCATGTTGGCTAATCGGGATTTGGCAGCATGTGGGATATTTACAGAATTTACCAGAAATTAGTCAGTTTCTGAGCAGTCATTGGCCTCAATTCAAACAGTGTAGCAATTTATCTGAGTTTGCTAATGCTTCAGATTAGAGTCCAAACATTCAAATATCTGCAAAGAGGAACATCTGGGATCCCCTTGTTTGTCTCTTTGGGTATGTCTACACTGTAACAGATCACCCGTGGCTGGCCCATCTTAGCTGACACGGGTTCGTGGGGCTACCAACTTGCAGTGTAGGTATTCGGGCTCTGGGTCCCCGCGAGGAGGGAGGGTTCCAGAGCCCAGGCTCCAGCCCATGCCTGAATGTCTACACTGCAGTTGTACAGCTCTGCAGTCCAAGCCCGGGTCAGCTGACCCGGGCCAGCTGTGGGTCTTTTATTGGCATGTAGACATGCCCTGTGAGAGAGCCAGGGCCTGGCTCTGTCATGAATTAACCGGAGAGCCAAGTACACTCATAGCTTGGCAGGATGGCGTGGGGTCTGAATGGAAACATGTGTCCTGAAAACTCGGTGAGAAAAGCAATCACCAGCGTCTACGGCCTGGCAGTTGCTCTTGATATAAGGGAAAGAAGCAGAGATAGAGGGAGGGAGATTGGAAAAATCTCTCTCTCGCTGCTTCTCAGAGGTTAATTGGGAAGCACTGAGGGGTGGAAGATAAGAGATTTGGGGGTTTTCTCTGGCATTTCAGTACCTGCTTTGTTTAATAGCTGGAGGAATGTAATTGTTTCACTGGATCAGAAACATGTTCCACAGAGGAGAGTGGTGCCGCCAAGGTTCAATCACCAGCGCTAGTTCTTTCCAAGCCCCCTCAGAGGACTCGGTCCGGCTGATCTAGTTTTGGGGCAGAGAGGAGACATTTACAGTTGTGTGTGCAGAGTATGGGAAGGAGGGCAGTGTGCCTTTAAATGGCTGGCTAGCCCCATAACAGTGCTCACCGCGTTGTATGATTTGGAAGCTGGCAAACACCATATGGAGAAGCCACGTAGGCACAGCTAGAGCTCAGATACTGACATTCACTAAATGGAAGGCCGAGCTACAGGCACATTGCTTGAGGCCTGCCTGTGTGGGGCGAGTTGGCCACTGGAGACGGGACCACGTTGCTCCCTTTGCCACCGCAGTGTCCTGTTCTGCGGGCGCTGGGACAGATATTGCAGCCCAATGCAATATCTCTGGGGACCTAATTGTTCTTTGGATGGGTTGGGGAAAACGTCGTTCTGTCTGTGGTCAGTGGGGACGGTCTGCCTAGTGAGGCCCAGCGCAGTGCTGGAAAGGCCAGCTGTGCCCCGAACTCACAGAACCTCCGGAGGGAGGGAGCCTTCTGCTTCTTTCCTTTATATCAAGAGCAGCTTTGCAGTGGTGCTCTCAGAGAGGCCCTAGGATCATGTGCTAGGATCATCCTGCACGCCGCACAGATTCTCCTCTGTTTTCTCTAGATGGCTCCTAGCTTGGCGCACCCACACTTGTCAACTTCGGCACAGCTAAGTGTCTCCACCATCTGTCAGCTCTGCCTGAAGGCCATTGGGTTTGGGGCTGCTCTGCCATCCCTCATGGTCAGCTTGTCTCCCTTGTCACCATTGAAGTTCCCACAGAGAGTGCACATGGCGCTGGTGTAGGTGCTCAGGGCGGTGAACGTAACCCGGCTCTGCCAGTTGAAGGTGATGGTGAGATGGAAGTCGGTCTGAATCGCTGCATCCTGCCATCTCCAGTACAGGGAGATTTTTCCATCGTCGGTGCTGTATGGCAGGTTGATGACCACGTGAGCAATGGGCAAGGGACCGGTTAAAGTGGCAGAGAGACATCATCCTGCAAAGCCTGAATGTGCCTTCCAGCAGTGAAATGCAGCCACCTCTGAAATGGGGTGCAGCAGCTGCCTAGCAGAATGGAGAAGCAGCTAATCACAGACCCAGGCTGTTAAACTTATCAGGATATGCCCTGGATAGTCCCTGCTGATCATGATGTTCACTCTGTACACTTGGACCTGCATGGCTCTGGTGAAGGACACGGCACGGTGGCTCTTGTGGTCATTCTGAACAAAGGACCTGGAAATCCACCAGCTCTTCTCACTCCTGGCACCACCTGGCCAATTGATACAGGCAGCTGCCCTGGAAGTCGAACCTGTGCCTGTCAAAGCTGGTGTAGTGGTGGTCCCCGCTGGCTGTGCAGCTGGTGTAGCTTATGAAGTAGCAGTCTGGGATGCCCTGTCCGCCCGGCATATTTCTTCACAAAACACAAGAACTAGGGGTCATGCAATGAAATTACTAGGCAGCAGATTTAAAACAAACAAAAGGAAGCACTTCTTCACACAGCGCACAGTCAAACTCTGGAACTCACTGTCAGGGGATGTTGTGATGGCCAAAGTGGACAGTGATACCCTTGCTCTGGGTCTCCTTAGCCTCTGACTGCCAGAAGCTGGGAATGGGCCACAGAGGATGCTTCACTCAATAATTGCCCTGTTCTGTTCATTCCCTCTGAAGCACCTGATGCCAGCCACTGTGAGAAGACAGGATACTGAGCTGGATGGGCCATGGGTCTGACCCAGCATGGCTGTTCTTTTGGTCTTAAACAATTGCAATTTATCACAGATCCCTTTACTAACAAATCCACCGAGCAAACAAACAATCCCACAAGCACAGAAATACAATGGCAGATAGAGAGACAAGGCAAAGTGTTTACCTTTGACTGGCATTACTCACATCTCCTGCAGGGGAACCCTGGGGTGTCAATCATTATCTTCCTCCTGCTCCTTCACCTCCTTCTCATCATCATCTTCATCATCATCAGTGGCATCTGCCAAAGGATGCAGGCAAGGAAACAGCATTTACAACATGTTACGCTGATGCCCACTGGGTTCATATATATATGTGGAGGCTTCAACTCCTTTTCCTCACCTATACTTCCTCACCCCACTAAATTTGCTCTATTTTCCTGGAGGTGGGTGAACTCCCCTTCGGGGTGGCCCCGCCCCTTCCACCTGAGGCCCTGCCCCTACCCCGCCCCTTTTGCTACCCCTCGCCTGCTGGATCCCCGAGGCCTCCCCCACCACCATGGCTGGAGGACCCCCAGCTGAATCACCCCGACCCCCGGGCCACCAGCTGACCCAAGCACCAGCCCAACCCCTGAGCCGGCCCCACCCCTGGGCAGGCTGGCCCGAGCCACCCCAGGCCACCGGCCCGCCTGAGCTCCCACAGGCTTAGAGGGAAAAGGGGAGCAAGGGCAGGGTCCTGGGACAGAGCATGGCCGGGCCATGGCCTGGGTTAGGGGAGACTTAGTTTCCCCTGGCCTATTATACCCACCACCCATGCTCGTTTTTCATTGGCTATTTTTTTAGTTCCCCTTAGACTCATTGACATTTACGTCACTCACTAACAACTTGTGGTTAGCACATTTCAGGCACTTTATGTCTGTGAAAATGCTAAAAATACTCGAAGTGGCTTTCCCTGATACATTGCAATATTCTGTGTCCTAAACACCAGCAGTTAACACAGCTGCTATGGTAACCATTTCAGTTTGTGATCCAGGGTCACTCATCGGTTAATTACTCATGTCAGCCTGTCTTCAGGCCTGAGACCTTGTTTTGCTAAAGCTAAATGGCCTGTAGCCCCTGTGTTACAATATTAATTCTTATATTTCACACCTCTATATCCTAAATATACCTGATATCTTCTATACTCAGCTACAGTTTTAGAAAACTGAAAAAATGTCAACTTTTGAATTTCAATGTTTTGATTTTTCACCACTTAAATGCAACAGACTAATTAACTCCAGGGTGTGTGGTTTTTTCATTTTCCTTTCCCTTTTGCTCCCTTTTTTCCTCTTTTCACTCTGTAATTTTTCAAAACTTCTCCTTCTTTTGAAGTTTTGAAGAGTTCCAGTGTGCAATTTTGAAGCTTTTCACAAAATTGTGTTTCCATTTTTCAAGTAGCTCTAGTGTGCTTAGCTACTACACTGGTTCACTGCCCATGATATGTCTCCCCCTAGAGACTGGCCTCAGCAACTCCAAATCCCAAGAAGTTCTTTCTTTAGCTCAGATTCTCGAGGCCTGTGTTTCCAGGTCCAACTCCACATTTGGACTGTGATGAGTGCATGTTTGGAGCTGCGATTACCTTATGAAATGGCACAACAGGGGTACGTGAATTCATATGGACCTCGGACATCACATGGCCCAGTGGACTTGGACTCAGAACTCCTGCATTCGATCCCGAGCTCTGGGAGAGGAGTGAGTCTCACTGGGTCTCACTGTGAGACTTTGATCAAGTCACTTCCCCTTTTATCTGCCTCAGTTTCCCATCAGTACCATGGGGGTATTGATGCTCATCTTTTGCAAAGCACTTGGAGATCGTTGGGTGAAATGTGCTGTGCAAGAGCTAAGCACCATCATTAAATCACCCTCATGAACCCAGTCTCATGTCTAACCACTGAGATGGTGACACTATGATGTGGACTATCCCAAAACCAGCACAGGAGATCCACGGATTTCCTCACTTCTTGTTCTTGGCTTCGACGGTGAACGATGGGAGAGTCATGTTGGACCCTCGGGTCTCGGTGACAGTGTAGGTGCAGGTGCCCATGAAATCATAAAAATACCCATTGAGAGTCTTGTAACTGGGGGTCTCCAAAGAGCCAACATATGGCTGTGCATTCCGCCACGCATGCTGGGCTGCCGTTTGCCATCTGGCAGGTCTTCTTCCCACACTCAACAGTGTTGGGGTACCTGGGCCGGTGTGGGGGTCTGGATTACAAAGGTAAATAATTCAAGGAGGTTATAACACATACGGAAGTCACCACAACGGCTGGCTGGAGATTTTTTTATCAGAATTTATTTTTCCCCCCAAAATGCCATTTTTGTTAAAATCAAAATGTTTAGGAAACGTGCTGATTCTGACAAGCTTTAATTGTAAAAAGAAGAAATGATGCATTTTGATCATGCCAAAACGTAGTGTGGCTGGTGCCATTCCTCTTGGTGAAAATGGAGAGCTGTTAAGACAAACTGCATTGGCACCTGTTGGTGAAAATCATAGAAATGTCGGGCTGGAAGTGACCACAAGAGGTCATCAAGGCCAGCCCCCTATGCTGAGGCAGGACCAATAAACCTAGACTCTCCCAGACAGGGGTTTGTCCAACCTGTTCTCAAAAACCTTTAATGATGGGGATCCCACCACGTCCCTTGGAAGCTGGTTTCAGAACATCATTCCCCTTAGAGTTAGAAAGTTTTTCCCAATATCCACCCTAAATCTCCCTTGCTGCAAATTAATCCGTTCTTGCTTCTCCTACCCTTCAGTGGACATGGAGAACAATGATCCCCATCTCTTTTATAACAGCCGTCCACATATTTGACTGTTAAAGTTCCCCTCCCCCCATCCCCGTCCCCCACAGTTTACTTTTCTTAAGACCAAACCTCCATTTTTTTAGCTTTCCTTACAGGTCAGGTTTTCTAAATTGCTCATCATTTTTGTTGCTCTCCTCATTCCTGTTTTTGTACACTGCCCAGAACTGGACAATATTCTCTAGCTAAGGCCGACTGGAAGAGGGAGCTGCTAGTTCTCACAATGACACTGAAGGGTGTTATGCATTCAAAAATCATGGCTCAGGCCATGGAAAATCTTGAGATTGGCTTAAAAATCATGTGATGCCTAGAAATAACAAACATTGGATGCTTTCTATTTGCCTTCCAATAGATTGATAGTTTCAGGCTCATGATTTCTAGCTTATTTTTAAAAAATTTAACAGAATCCGAAATGTTCACATAATGACATGACTCCAGGAGGTGATGCTTTAAGAAAAAAGACCAAATATTGTGAGACTTGAGTGTTGAAAAGGGGCAAATTAAATAGGTGTTGCTGCTGGTGTGACTCATTTCATATTAAGACAGTTAAAGACAAAAGCAAGAATGCATTAGCTCTTAATAGACCTGTTATCCTGCTGCAAGCTATGCCAATATCTCACTGACCCGGCCTCACTTCACTGGAGGTGGATTGGAATAGCTAAGGTCATTTCTGAGAGGAAATAAATGTGCGTGCAACATACATGGTGCCAGGCCTGGTTCTGCAGAGGTCCCACAGTTTGCCTCTCTCTGGCACTTCAGCCAGGGAGCAGTGTCAGGGGGCTCTCCACGTGGCTCCCAGAAGCAGCGGCATGGCCCCACTCCCGCTTCTATGTGTATGGGCAGCCAGGGGGCTCCTCTCTTCACACTGCCTCCGCCCCAAGCATCGCACCTGCATCTCCCTTTGGTTAGGAACTGCAGCCAATGGGAGCTGCAGGGGCGGTGCCTGCAGACGGGACAGTGTGCAGAACTGCCTGGCCATGCCTCCACTTAGGAGCCAGAGAAGGGACATGCCGCTGCTTCTGGGAACTGCCTGAAGTAAGTGCTGCCCTGAGTGTGCACCCCCTGAGCCTCCCCCCACGCCACAACCCCCTGCCCCAGCCATGATCCACCTCCCACCCTCCAAACCACTTGATCCCAACCCGGAGCACCCTCCTGCACCCCAAACCCCTCATCCCCAGCCCCACCACAAAGCCCACACCCCTCAGCCGGAGCCTGCACCCCTTCCTGCACCCCAACCCCTGCCTCAGGCCTGATCTCCCTCCAGCCTTCTGTGACATTCTATACTTTGGTTTTAGAGTAGCAGCCGTGTTAGTCTGTATCCGCAAAAAGAACAGGAGTACTTGTGGCACCTTAGAGACTAACAAATTTATTTCAGCATGAGCTTTCGTGAGCTACAGCTCACTTCTTCAGATGCATAGAATGGAACAAGTGTCACGAAAGCTCATGCTGAAATAAATTTGTTAGTCTCTAAGGTGCCACAAGTACTCCTGTTCTCTATACTTTGGGGGCGTGTACTCTAACCCTCATATTCCTCATTTTCATGTAATTGTGATCTTACATATAAAGCATGCCTAGTAAGGTATCAGGGGAAAGTTTATGATCTGCTGAAAGTCATTTCTATGTCCATATACGTATATCATTAATGTATATGAAGTTATGAAAATTGTGTTGTATGGTGGTCATTATAAGTTAGGGAATCTGCCAGAGATGGGCTTCCCAGAGGCAACAGCAGGGAAAGTAACCAGCTCCCGGGTGGGGTGTCAAACAACACAGCAACAGCAATTGTCCAGCAAGGGAGCTACAATGTGATGACTCACCTGCATGAGGCCACACCAGGGGAATTGCTCAGCCTTGCTTGGAGAGACTCAGGGCACATCTACACTTGCAAAGCCACTCAGAGCGCACAGAAGGAAAACTGCTGTTGTGTGTTCACACTGACAGCTGCCTGTGCAGTAGTGTGTTCACACTTGCAGCGCTATTCAGAGTGGAGCACTCTGGGCAGCTATCCCACAGAGTACCTCTTTCTCTCTGCTGCTAAGACTTGTGGGAAGGTGGAAGGGGCCACGTAGCATCCCGTGTCCTGTCCCAATATCCCGTATTCGCATCCCAGCAATCCCTGTGCTTCTGTCCGCATTTGGCACCATCTTTCAATGGTTTGTGTACTGTGTGCCCTGCCCTGCCTCTTTCTGGCTGCAGGAATGGATCTCAAACTGCTGACCAGTCTGCTGCTCGCACTGACCAACACGTCACGAGTGGCAGTGGAGTTATTCCTTAAACTACAAAGGCAAGAGGAGAGCAACATTGATCTCACCACACATACTAGCTACGACACGAAATTGCTTGTGGCATTCATGGAGGTGCTGATCACAGTGGAACACCGCTTTGGGGCTTGGGAAACAAGCACTGAGTGGTGGGATCACATCATGATGCATGTCTGGGATGACAAGCAATGGCTGCAGAACATTCACATGAGGAAAGCCACATTCATGGAACTAAGAGATGAGCTTGCCCCAGCCCTGCAGCGCAAGGACACGAGAATGAGAGCTGCCCTGTCACTGGAGAAGCACGTGGCGATTGCACTCTGGAAGCTGGCTACTCCAGATTGCTACTGATTGGTCATTAACCAGTTTGGAGTGGGAAGGTCTACCATTGGAGTTGTGTTGATGGAAGTGTGCAGGGCCCTTAAGCGCATCCTGCTCCAAAAGACTGTGACTCTGGGCAAGGCTAAGGACTATTTAGAAAATCTGGACATGCACAAGTCCATGGGTCCAGATCTAATGTATCCAAGGGTGCTGAGGGGGTTGGCTGATGTGATTGCAGAGCCATTGGCCATTATCTTTGAAAACTCGTGGGGATCAGGGAGGTTCTGGATAACTGGAAAAAGGCTAATGTAGAGCCCATCTTTACAAAAGGGAAAAAGAAGGATCCAGGGAACTACAGGTCAGTCCCTGGAAAAATCATGGAGCAGGTCCTCAAGGAATCAATTCTAAAGTACTTAGAGGAGAGGAAAGTGATCAGGAACAGTCAGCATGGATTCACAAAGGGCAAGTCATGCCTGACTAACCTGATTGCCTTCTATGATGAGATAACTGGGTCTGCGGATGAGGGGAAAGCAGTGGACGTGTTATTCCTTGACTTTAGCAAAGCTTTTGCGGTAGAGGCAGGGGAGCCCTGGGCCCTTTAAATAGCCCCCAGCAGGGATGCCCCGGGGGCAGGAAGTAGGGCAATTTACCCCAGGCCCAGGGACCTGCAGGGGCCCTGTGAGCCCTGGCCCAGCAGTGGTCTGGGTCTTCGGCAGCATTTCGGCAGTCGAGGGGCCCTTCTCTGTTGCCGAAGACGCAGAGCGACTGAAGGGCCCCCGCCGCCGAAATGCCGCTGAAGACCCGGACCACTGCCAGGTGAGTACAAGCGCCACAGCTCCCCCGTTTTGCCCCAGACCCTCTGAATCCTCTGGGCGGCCTTGAATAGCACCCCAACAAAACTGCTTCAGCAGACAGTGTCTGCACTCGGCCTCTCCTGTCCACACGACAGCGGTTAAAAGCCATGGTGCATTGTGGGTAGGCACGCCAGTGTCCTCGTCTCTGCCTTCAGACATGGGGACTTTGTGAGTAACTGGTGCTGTGTATTGTGGGATGCCTTGTTTCCCATCTTAGGCCAACCTAGCTGATGTAAAGGAGCTGCCAGGCAGGTGTGAACACACCATGGAAAGCCCCCAGTGCAGGATGCTGCTGTGCATGGCCCCAAGACAAAGCCACAATGGGGGTGGGCAAGGAGGAGGAAGCAGGGGCTGTGTCCAGGGCAGACCTTCTCTGGCAAGTCTGCCCCATAAGGGCCATTGAAACAGGCCTGGAGTTTATCTTGAGCCCAAGCTTCATTGGCCTCCCATGGCCTCTGAATAAGTAACTCGTTTTTCCCTCTCTCCATGTGCTGGAGACTGATCTGTGAGGCTCTTTAATGAGGCCCCTTCCTGCACACCCCACGCATAACCTGTCGTCAGCTGCAAGGAGGTCTCTGAACCAAGCATCCGCTCTCTCAGGTGCTTGGCTGGCTGGTTCTGGTGCACCTGCTTAGGGTCGAACTGATCGCCAGATATGGGGTTGGGAAGAAATTTGCCCCCACGTCAGATTGGCAGGGACCTTGTTGGGGTGGCTTTGGCCTTCCTCTGCAGCATGTGGGTGCAGGTCACATGTGTAGCCCATGGCAGGTAGCCTATAGTGGGTGTGGGTCACTTGTGTAGCCTATAGCGATGGTGCTTGCCTATGTTGTGTAGAAAGGTGTGGCAATGTAAGTAGGCTCAAAAATCGATTTCCTAAAAATAGGCTTGACAATAATAAGGTGAGAGCTGGAAAAATGTATGTGAAGTGAAATAAGAGAGCTCAGAGGCAAAGGAGAGAGAAGTCAGTACATCACCCCAGGTTATGCTGGGAACATGTGTGGTTCTCATAGACTCGTAGACTTTAAGGTCAGAAGGGACCGTTATGATCATCTAGACTGAGCTCCTGCACAATGCAGGCCACAGAATCTCACCCATCCACTTCTAAAACAAACCCCTAACCTATGTCTGAGTTACTGAAATCCTCAAATCGTGGTTTAAAGACCTCAAGGTGCACAGGATCCTCCAGCAAGTGACCTGTGCCCCAGGCTGCAGCGGAAGGCAAAAAACCAATCTGCCCTGGAGGAAAATTCCTTCCCAACCCCAAATATGGTGATCAGTTAAACCCTGAGCATGTGGGCAAGACTCACCAGCCAGCACCCAGGAAAGAATTCTCTGTAGTAACTCAGATCCCATCTCATCTAACATCCCATCACAGACCATTGGGCATACTTACCTGCTGATAATCAAAGATCAATTAATTGACAAAATTAAGCTATCCCAGCATACCATCCCCTCCATAAACTTATCAAGCTTAGTCTTAAAGCCAGATATGTCTTTTGCCCCCACTACTCCCCTTGGAAGGCTGTTCCAGAACTTCACTCATCTAATGGTTAGAAACCTTCGTCTAATTTCAAGTCTAAACTTCCTAATGTCCCTCTGATATATTTATAAAGAGCAACCGTATCTCCCCTCAGCCTTCTTTTGGTTAGGCTAAACAAGCCAAACTTTTTGAGTCTCCTTTCATAAGACAGGTTTTCCATTCCTTGGATCATCCTAGTAGCCCTTCTCTGTACCTGTTCTAACTGACCACTGACATTTTAAGATCCGGTACAAAGTTTCTCAGGCCTGGTCTACACTACGGGGGGGAGTTCAATCTAAGGTACGCAACTTCAGCTACGCAAATAGCGTAGCTGAAGTCGAATACCTTAGATCGAATTACTTACCCGTCCTCACGCCGCGGGATCGAAGTCCACGGCTCCCCCATCGACTCCGCCACTGCCGTTCGCGGTGGTGGAGTTCCGGAGTCGATGGGAGCGCGTTCGGAGTTCGATATATCGCGACTAGATGAGACGCGATATATCGAACTCAGAGAAATCGATGGCTAACTAATAGGCAATTGATCTTTGATTATCAGCAGGTAAATATGCCCCGTGGTCTGGGATGGGATGTTAGGTGGGGTGGGATCTACAGAGAATTCTTTCCTGGGTGCTGGCTGGTGAGTCTTGCCCACATGCTCAGCGTGATAGATGCTTTCAACTACCTGAAAGGGGGTTCCAAAGAGGATGGATCTAGACTGTTCTCAGTGGTGGCAGATGACAGAACAAGGAGTAATGGTCTCAAGTTGCAGTGGGGGAGGTTTAGGTTGGCTATTAGGAAACACTATTTCGCTAGGAGGGTGGTGAAGCACTGGAATGGGTTCCCTAGGGAGGTGGTGGAATCTCCTTCCTTAGAGGTTTTTAAGGTCAGGCTTGACAAAGCCCTGGCTGGGATGATTTAGTTGGGGATTGGTCCTGCTTTGAGCAGGGGGTTGGACTAGATGACCTCCTGAGGTCCCTTCCAACCCTGATATTCTATGATTTTATGGCCGATGACAATATTCCTATGCTTATAGCCACGAGCTTCCTGTGAAGTGAGGGAGTCTATCAACTGCCATGGCCAGGCCCCAGGCCTGACTGAACACTTAGAAATGCATAGCTGGAAACTAGTCTTGCCTACTTGTGTGCTAGCATCACCAAAAGGAAAATTAGATGTTTAGCTGAGAAGAATGTGTTTAGTGTTTTATAAAATGCTTGTAGGACGCCACATGTATTGTTCTCACTCAACTGTATCCCATGCTATAATGTAACAGCAAACATTTGCATTCCATATACCCCTGGAACTAAGGCCACATCTACATTACAAAATGAAGTTGACCTAACTTACATCGGCATACAGCCACTGCAGTTATTATATCGCTTGTGCATGTCCACACTTTGTTCCTTGTGTCAGCGGTGCGCATCCTAGGAGTGCTTGTACCAATTGTACTGATAATGTGGAATATTGTGGGACAGCTTCTGAAAGTCAGTAATGGTTGATGTAAGCAGCACAGGCTCTATACTAACACTGCATTGAATGAACTACATCGATTTGGACTCTATGCCGTTCGTGGAGGTGGCGTTAAGTCAGTGTAGCAGGGTGGTTACATCAGCGGGAGCGAAATTTAAGTGTAGACAAGAAAACAAGAATGTGCTTTTCTAAAGCAACAGTCAAACCTTCCTTCAATTGATATGCCTTTCCTGTGGCATCCTGAGTCAAGTGCTCTTGAACCAAAATGCGAATTGCCTTAAGCATTACCAACACTTCCATAGCTAGGTTGAAGTAAGCTGTCTTGCGTTGCCCACTGTAGAGGTGACCAGGCCTACAGAACCCGTCAAACAGAAAGAACAAATCATGTCACATCAACCTAGCTTTCTTTGACAGGGTAACAAGCCTTGTGGGTATAGGGGAAGTGGTAGATGTGGTATATCTTGACTTTAGTAAAACTTTTGATACTGTCTTGTATAAACTTCTCATAAACAAACTAGGGAAATGCAACCTAGATGGAGCTACTATAAGGTGGGTGCATAACTAGTTCGAAAATCATTTCCAGAGAGTAGTTACTAGTGGTTCACAGTAATACTAGAATGACATAATGAGTGGGGTCCTGCAGGGATCAGTTTTGGGTCCGGTTCTGTTCAATATCTTCATCAATGATTTAGATAATGGCATAAAGAGTACACTTATGCAGAAGTGTACAAGCTGGGAGGGGTTGCAAGTGCTTTGGAGGATAGGATTAAAATTCAAAATGATCTGGACAAACTGGAGAAATGGTCTGAAGTAAATAGGATGAAATTCAATAAGGACAAATGCAAAGTACTTCACTTAGGAAGTTGCACACATACAAAATGGAAAATGATTGCCTAGTAAGGAGTACTGCGGAAAGGAATCTGAAGGTATTAGTGGACCACAAGCTAAATATGTGTTAACAGTGTAACACTGTTGCAAAAAAAGTGAACATCATTCTGGGATGTATTAGCTGGAGTGTTGTAAGCAAGGCACAAAAAGTAATTCTTCCAATCTACTCCGCACTGATTAGGCCTCAACTGAAGTACTGTGTTCAGTTCTGGGTGCCACATTTCAGGAAATATGAGGACAAATTTGAGGAAGTCCAGAGAAGAGCAACAAAAATGATTAAAGGTCTAGAAAATATGACCTATGAGGAAAGATTGAAATAATTGGGTTTGTTTAGTCTGGAAAATGGGCCTGATTCTCCTCTCCTCACCGCTGTGTAAATCAAGAGTGACCTCCTGGTGAGCGATCAGAAGGCGTGGGCTGACCTTTCTGTGACGGTGCTGTTAATTCCCTGGTGAGGAAAGCCAGAGGGGATGGGGATGATTTGTGGGCATGACCCGCGTGTGGGTCTCGGGGGAAGAGCAGGTTAGGAAAGGCATCGCCCATCACACAGTGCTGACGCAGAGGGAGATTGTGGTTAGGCACCTTCGCCCATAGTCCCTGCAGTGTATCAGCAGCAGGCCTAGGCCTGGATTCCCAATTACCCAGCCCTCTTTACACCACTCTAGTGCTGAGAAGGGAGACAAATAGCCTGAGTCGCATTATGCTGAGGCTCCTTTATTCCAATTTGGCAGCATAAAGAGGCCTTAACAGGCGCTGTGAAGGGACCTTAGCACAGTCAGATCCAAGCGGAACACGAAAGCCAGTTCCCGAGGCATGCCAGAGCCAGCTGCTTCAGACACACCTTTGCAAATGTCTCTATTGACAAGTCCAGATGAGATTTTCCGTCATGCACCCGGCACCACTGAACTCATCCACGCTGCAGGGAGCACCCTACGTGAAGGAACACACGTTTGTGTGCTAAGCTATGACCTGTTATGGAGTAACTGGCCAGCCCAGTCCAATGCAGGGAAGGGAAAGGGGGCGGGATCCATTGCTTCTCAGGTGGCTTTTAAAGTTCACTAGGAGAGAAAGAGAAAGACAAAAATTAGTCCCTCCTGCTGGGTCACAGATTGAGATTGACAGCACTTTTCATCCAACCACCTCAAAATATTTTATGAGGCTCCCTTCAGCAAACAGGAATGAAATCCAGTAAACACCATGTGACGTTGCACCCCATAATGCTTTAATGGAAATATGCTTATGAATGTAAATATGACATAACTGGTATATGTTTTCTGCTACATATGCCATGTAACATATCTCTGAAAAGGTTATAATCTACTGAATATATTTATCCTATTTGTATGCATGTATCATTTTTGTATTAGAAGTTATGAATATTGGCTGGGTACTTCTTTGAGTTTAAGTAGCCTTAGTAAAGCATTTGCTCAGCTTCTTGAGAAAGGAGTGTGCAAATTAAGTGCCCAATCAAAAAACACTTAACTGACAATGCATCTTGGAGTGCTCCAATCCACATAAGAAGTCTTCCTGGAGACATTCAAGATAGCATGTGGGCAATGGCTGCCGCCTGTAAAAACTGAGTCATGCATGGACATGTGACTTGCCCATGTGACTCCAAAACTCCATCTTGGAGCTGGATTTTGCATAGGAAACAGGGGAGGGTCTCCACCACAAGAGGAATTCTATTTAAGCCCCTGGACACCCCTCAATTTTGTCTTCAACTGGCTCAAGAGATAACCTCTCGACCTCCATCCCCCACCCCGCCCCCAAGGATACCTGAAAGAAACTGGAACAAAGGACAGTAACCACGGGGGTGTGAGTGATTGCTGGACCCAGACTAGGAGGAGGCTAGTCTGTAAAAGAAGCTTACTGTAACATCTCTGAGGGTGAGGTTTCCTCTATAATCACTTTCTTACTTTCTTAGGTTTAGACTTGCGTGTTTTATTTTATTTTGTTTGGTAATTTACTTTGTTCTATCTTATTACTTGGAACCACTTAAATCCTACTTTTGTAGTCAATAAAATCACTTTTTACTTATTAATTAACCCAGAGTATGTATTAATACCTGGGGGGGGGGCAATAGCTGTGCATATCTCTCTATCAGTGTTATAGAGGGTGAACAATTTATGAGTTTACTTTTATACAGAGTAATACGGATTTATTTGGGGTTTGGACCCCATCGGGAGCTGTCCATCTGAGTGTTAGACCTGTTTTCAGTTAAGTCTGCATCTGTTCGGGGACGCGGTTCGGACCTGGGTCTGGGTTTGTAACAGGCTAGCGTGTCTGGTTCAATCTAGCAAGGTTCTGGAGTCCTAAGCTGGCAGGGAAAATAGGTTTGAAATGGTCTCAGCACATCAGTTGGCAGTTCCCAAGGAGTTTTCTGTGATCCAACCTCTCACACTCCACTGACACTGGGGTCATCAAGAACCTCGGAGTCCTTACAATGACTGAGAGCGTCTGCCCCAGCCCCACACCTCACTCTGGGGCCGTAAAAGTTACACAAGAATTGCCCCAGGGAAGGAGCAGTGTAGGGCTGGCAGGGGCAGACCTGTGCTGTCCACCTCATAAACCCCAGTGTATGGGTCATAGGGCAAGATA
Source organism: Mauremys mutica (assembly GCF_020497125.1). Classification (NCBI taxonomy): domain Eukaryota; kingdom Metazoa; phylum Chordata; order Testudines; family Geoemydidae; genus Mauremys; species Mauremys mutica. The sequence goes on from NC_059088.1 coordinate 16,501,300, forward strand.
GGTAGTCTTCACAGTCCGCAGCCCTGCAGCAATTCTGGGCTGATCCAGGCTGTGAAGCAGCCCTGTTATAAACCAAAGCAGCCATGACTTCTCTAATATATGCCAGGGGCTGAAGCAGAAGCAGAGAAAAGGTGGCACAGAACAGAATCAGAGCCATTGTCTTTACGCCAACAAAAGTGGCACTGCAGGTAGCCATGGCCAGTGGTTTCTAGTGCTGAACATTCTGTAATCAAGCCTGGATGCTCTTCTAAAAGATCTGCTCCAACAGGAATTCTTTCGAGGCAGGTCACAATGATCCCTCTTGGCCTTGGAACATATGGAATCTATGAACCAGGCCAACCACATGATCACACCTGTGGAGAGTGAATGGCCACGCTGTCTTAGAAAGAGCAGCCCTTTGAAAGCCCCTTACCTTTTTGAGAGGTCTCGTGCCCTCCAAGCTTCAAACACGTCCGTGGTGTTCCCCACGACCTGCCCACTGGGCAGCCGCAGGTCGTCGGAGATGTCGCCATTGAAGTTCCCGCAAGGTGCACACAGCTTGTTAGCTAGGCTCTCGTTGACTGTCACCGTCACCTTCCCGTTTGGGCTGAACAGAATCTTTATTCTAGAGCCCTGGACAATCATGATGGTGCCCTGAGACTCACTGACAGACAAGGTTCTGGATACCTTCACTGGGAGCTGCTTTTGGTGCCCTCTCACCTGGAAGGCACAGACAAGGGGGTCAGAGAAAACCTGGGTGCCATGGGAGGGAGGGAGACAGAGCTAGGCTATGGACCCCAGTACAAGGCAATGGTGTCTGGAATCGCTAGGTCAGATTTTGCTCTCAAACAAGTGTAAAACCCGAGTAAATCCATTGCAGTCAGGGGAGTAACTCTGGATTGAGACTGATGTAACTGAGAGCAGGATCTGCCCCTCCACTCTGGGAGATGAGCCTATCTCTTTCCCATTCTTCTCCTCATTGCATGGTGTGACTAAGGGAGTCATCTCTCCTTTTTTCTAACCCTAACATGGTCCTCGTTAGCTCACGTTTCCGTAATTAGTGGCATTGTTTCTATTGCAACAGCACCCGGAATCCCAGGGGTGGTTCAGGACCTCTTTGTGCCAAGGGCTGTCAAACACAGACCAAATGCACAGTCTTCACCCCAACGAGCTTACAGCCGAATGCTTTATTTTCAGTAAGAAGAAAGGTGGGTCAGATCTAATGATACTGACTATGAAGGGCAGTAAATAGGGGACAAAAGTCAACTGAGGCAGAGAGACCCAGCCCAGAACAACTATTCGACTGGTTCTCAGGAAAGTGTCTATTTAGTTGTATGCTCTGTATGATAGAGACCCTGATCTCAGGGGGGCAGGGACTGTCTCTCGCTGTGTGTCTGGCACAATGGGGCCCTGATCTTAGCTGGGGCAGGGCCTGTCTCTGGCTGTGTCTGGGCAGTGTCCGGCGCAATGGGGCCCTGATCTCATGGGGGGCAGGGCCTGTCTCTCGCTGTGAGTCTGGGCAGCACCTGGCATAATGGGGCCTGATCACGGTTGGGGCCTGTTGTGCTGCCATACTTGGGTGTCCTGATTCCCAGTTTCCCACTCCCCTACTTTAACAGAAATAATAATAATAACTGGTACAGAGAATATAAAGCTCCCTTGGAACATATTTCTTCAGTCATTAGAACCAAACTCAAACCAGGTTTGTTTTAAAGTCTGTAAATACACAGATTAGAGCTGGAGGGGGGGAAAATGGTTTTCCAGTATTGCCACAAGTTTTTGAGAGTTTGAAATTTTTTCTCATCCTAAATCGGTACGGAAAGTCTTCAGAATTTTCAGGAATCAAAACCCTTAATTTTTGTTTGTTTGTTTTGGGTCAATCGAAATGTTTTGTTTCAGTAAAGTTGTGTCATTTCTATTTTGACCTTTTTCCTTTTAACTTAATTTTTAGACTAATTCGTTTAAAATTTGAAACACAGTTATACTGAAATGGAAAACCAGAATTTTTCATTTTGAAAATACTGAAATGTTTCATTTTGAGCATTTGGGAACTCCTTTTTCAGAGTTTTTTTCCACTTAGGAGCTTCGTCAAACCCCAAGCCCATATCATGAAAAGTTTTGGGTTCAATGAACTGGCATTTTTTGTCCAAAAAGCCACTTGTCAAAAATCCTGCCCATAACACAGATATGCATTTTTCATCCTTGTCTCTGGCTGGGACCAGGACTAGATCTACTCAAATCATCATCGTCCTGATCCACAGATCTCACACGGTTTACAAAGGTGAGTGTCAACATTCTGTTAACATTCATCCCAGTAGTCGGGTGGTTAAATATCCCTGTGAAGGCCTTTTGCTCACCACAGCTTCCTACCGCTACTGCAGGTGAGACTGCGGGTATCTCAGGAACAGCCTTGCTCTTGGTGGCAGCACAAGCAGTAGCGTAGCTGGTGGGAGCGGGGGAGCAGCCGCTCCCCCACCGAGCACAAGTGGTGCCTTTTTAATTTTACTCACCCGGGAGCGGGGAAAAAAAAGGCGCCACCCGTTGCAGCACTTTTACTGACGGGGCGGCGCTCCGGGTCTTCGGCGGCATCTCGGCGGCAGGACCTTCACTCGCTCCGGGTGTCTTCAGCGGCACTGACACTTCATCACCGAAATGCCGCCGAAGACCCGCAAAGCGAGTGAGGGTCCTGCCGCCCAAGACCCGGAGCGCTGCCCCGTCAGTAAAAGCATTGCAGCAGGTGGCACATTTTTTTTTCCGCTCCCCCTCTTCCCTCCACCTGGCTACACCACTGAGCACAAGCTCACCATTAGAGGAGGAGGTTAGGGACTCCCAGCTCTGTGTGGTGCATAATTCACTGGCTAGATGAGTGGGCTAAAATTCAGAATGCATGGGTTTTAGTCCCGCCACTGGGAGAGGAGTGGGGTCTAGTGGATTAGAGCAGGGGTGAGCTGGGAGCCAGGACTCCTGGGTTCTTGCTCTTGGAAAGGAATAGGGTCTAGTGGCTTTGAGTGGGGGGCTGGGAGTCAGAACTTCTGGGTTCAATCTGTGGCTCTGAAAGAGAAGTGGGGTCTAATAGGAGTGAGCTGGGAGCCAGGACTCCTGGGTTCTATCCCTGGGTCTAGAGGTTAGAGCAGGGTCCTAACAGGAATCCTGCACTCTATTCACAACTCAGTCATTGACTCACCGTATGACTTTGGGCAGATCACTTCCCTTCAATAAAGCAGGGAACTTAACAGTGACTCACCCCCTCCCCCTTGTTTAGGGTGTGCTAACCCAGCCTCCTCTTACCCAAATCTCCTTTTTCTTATTGACATGGATCAGACCCTCATCAAAGAAAACGGAGATGCCATCAGGAACGGCCACGCCACCTTCTCTGAACACACTGACCACCATCCGGAACCAGGGGAGGTCGACCCCTTCGCAGAGAGAAGACACCTCGTAGGGCCCTTCAAGGAGGACTTCCCTCTCGACACCATCAAAGGAGGTGAACCATATTCCTGGGTCCAGCGTGCACCGGCCCACCTGCTTCACGCAGCTGCGCACCCCATTCCTGAGCATGCATTTCTCCTCTTCGGAACAGTTTGTTTCCTCACAGATGACCTCGCCTGAAGCGTGGCAGGTGCATTTCTCAGAGCATTTGCTGGAGACAAAGCTCTCCCTGGCCTTCAGGGAAATATCCAGACAAACAACTTTGTTAAGTGAAACGCAAAGGGAATCACACCTCGGCAGGAGGGACTGGAAGCAGCAATATATAGAGCTATGGGAAAGCCCCGCCGTGAGAGGATCAACGGACAGAAGATGTCAAAGACCTTCCAGAAGCAATAGCTCAGCAAGGCTGATCACAGAGAGAAAGGGCAGGTGGATACAGCAGAGATGAAGAAAGCAAGGTGTGGGATTGACCGGTCTCCACACTGAGGTCTAATAACACCAAGCCCCAACACCTAGCAACATCCCCTGCCCAAGGGCTGACAACAAGGGGGGCAGCTGCAGTGCTGATTTTCATGTGAAAGGCAGATTTGCTGACCAGAAATTAGGCTGAATCCCACCAACACTTTTCTTTACACACAGTCAATGCTCTTGTTTCCCAGGAGCCAGACTGGAGGGGAAGAGCCTCATATTCCACTCACTGCCCCCTGAACTAAGGCTGGATCAGAGCTGGTCCCCTGGAGGGGAAAGGCTCCATCTCGCATTCCCCACCCACCTAAGCCAACCAATCCCCCCACCCTGGGCTGGATCAGAGTCAGATGCCCCTAGAAGAAGAAAGGCCCTGTGTCCCATTTCCCCAACCCAGTAGTCAGGCAGTCCCTCAGACCTGGGGCTGGCTCAGAGCTGGCACCCCTAGAAGAGCGAGGCCCTGTGTGCCATCCCCTGTCCCCCTAAGCCAGCCAGTCCTCCTAGCCTGGGTCTGGATCAGAGTTAGACCCTCTGGAGGGGAATGGCCCATTTCCCATTCCGTAGACACTTCCCTACTTTACACTTGCTCAGTATCCAATGTGCTGGACAGTTTCATTCCCTCATGGTATTTCCTTCCAACTTTGTTTTACAATCTCCTGCAAACAAGCTTCATCTCAATACCTGGCTATCTGGATACCTGTCTGATCACCTGTGCAGGTGGAGTAGCTCAGCACTTTCTGGGAATCATGTTACATCCCAGGTTACTGGTCAGTTCCTTAGATCAACCCTCCAAGGCTGCTTAGTGAGGTCCATAAACTGTGAGTATCGTTGCTCAAGTCTGCCCTGCATGGGCAATTACACAGAACCAATGAAACTCTCAAAGACCTGACACCCCCATGGCATGCTCTGAGCTAAGTGTAAAGCTGGGAAAAGATCTTCTGGGAGAAGCCTTTACTTTGGTTATTCCAAAGCCCTGTTCTGGAATATAGAAGACCATCCTTGTTATCAGTGGTGGCAGATGGCAGAACAAGAAGCAATGGTCTCAAGTTGCAGTGCAGGAGGTCTACGTTGGATATTAGGAAAAACTATTTCACTAGGAGGGTGGTGAAGCACTGGAATGGGTTACCTAGGGAGGTGGTGGGATCTCCATCCTTAGAGGTTTTTAAGGCCTGGCTTGACAAAGCCCTGACTAGGAAGATTTAGTTGGTGTTGGTCCTGCTTTGAGCAGGGGCTTGGACCTCTTGAGGTCTCTTTCAAACCTGATCTTCTATGATTCTATGATCCCTGTAATAGAAATGATGGGCCCCACATTTTGTATGCACAGCTGCCATTGACTGCAGTGGAAGCCGCATGGGTGACCCTGAGGGCAAGATTTGGCTCTAGGTTTTAGGTGTAGCCACATAGTAGGATACAGGACATACCACTATATAGTCACTCTAACCCCCATTGGGAATCCCATTGCCAGAGGAGAATGGCAGAATCTGGGAGAACAGATGGACCAAAAACCCAGCACCCACCTTGATGTAGCGTCCATTGTGCACACAGCCACACCTGTCCATGGAGACGCATGCCTCCCCATCGGACACATATTCTGGATCACACCAGCAGCCTTCAAAGCACTTCCCGGTGCACTGGGCAGGGGCAAACAAGCTGGCACAGGTGAAATCACAGGATCTGGTACACAGCTCGTAGTGGCTGTTAGCTGGGCAGGCAAGGGCTGGAAGGACAGAAGTAAATTACGACCATCACAGACAGAAAGCCAAGTTAAGCTGAGGTCTCCCACTTAAATAAACAGAAGCTCCTACGTAGCCTAGAAGTCTGAGAGGCATTGTGGAGGTTGGATAGCACAAGAACCACAGCAGCTATGGGTTAATGAAGTACAGATTGTAGATTGTCCTATTGACTTACGGCAGAAGGAGGCCGTTCTCCAGGTCTCGATCTTGGCCCCAGCTGCCTGGCATGCAGCCACATAAGCCTGCAGGCTCTGGCAGAGGGTCTCTCCCCTTCCGTTGGTGGCACACATGTCATAGAGACAGTGGTTGAAGTACTGAACAGGATTGATTTTTGAGTGACAGTCTCTGAAGGGACCTGAGGCGTCCAGGATCAGCCCACAGGAGCTCCTAGTCTGGTACGGAGCTGTCTGGGCTGCATCACAGATGGGGCACTTCTCACCACAGCCATCAGAGCATATGGCATCCTCAACAGGCACCTTCCAGAAGGCAACAAATTCATCCACATTCTGGGTATTCTTCACACCGGGCAGTAGGAAATCATCGTTCTTGTCATCGTTAAAGTTGCCACACAAGCCACACACATGTCCCTTATAGGAGCTGGGGACGAACACTAGGAGGTAGGAGGCAGTGTCATAAAAGACTTTGAGGCCAGAGGCTGATTGGACAATGATGTTGTTCCCCTCTTGGTTGATCCAAAGTTTTCCATCGTCCGTAGCCAGTGGCAGGGTGTAGAGCTCACCACCCACCTGTGTCAATGAGAGAGAAATTCACCCATCACTGGTGGAGACTTAGCAATGTCCTAGTGTTTTACACACACACCCACCATTAGTGCTATTTAAGACTAATCGCAAACAGGGACTTACCGCAATCTTCCACTTCCTCCCCCTCTCCATGGTGATGATGTAATCATGCAGGGACACCACCACTGTCCTCATCACAGCCATCTGGCCACTGCCAGGGCTCTCATTCTCCACCACCACAGAGAAGTTTCCCAGTCCAGAGTCTCTGCTGCAGACCTTGGCTAAGGTGTAAGTGCAGGAGCCCTGGAAGTCAAAGGCCTGTCCATCAAAGGAGATGTAGTGAGGTCCGCCAGAAGCGATGCATGTTCCATATCCTGTGGCATGGCAGCCCAGGACTCCGTTCTCCACCCTGCACTCCTCATTGGCTCCACAGGAAGCCTCTTGGCACTCAACAACCCCATTGTCTTTGCACAGGCAGCGTTTCTGGCAGGAGGCGCTGGGGTAGAACTCCTCTCCCTTCTTGTAATAGATGGCCTGGTACACACAGCCACACTGCGCAACAGGGATGCACTTGTCACCACTCAGGGTGAATCCAGCATCACAGAAACACCCTTCAGCACAGGGCTCCTCACACCGATCTAGAGACCACAGGTTGTTGCAGTTGGAAGGGCAGCCGGTTCCACAGAGTTCGTAGTGAGAGTTAAGGGGGCAGGTGGGTCCTGAAGAAAAAGATCAGAGAGAATTTGAATTTCTGTGAGAGGAGAAGCATAGTTGAACTAACAGATCATCTTGGTCAATGTTGTTGAAAGTCTCTTTCTTTTCACATCCTTTAGGATATGGTTAGAGCAAGGGTCTGGGAATCAGGACTCCTGGTCCTAGATTCATCTCTGGGAAAAGTATAGTCTAGTGATTAAATTAGGGGAGTGGCCATCAGGACTCTTGGGTTCTATTCCCATCTGTTGGATTAAGGGTCACCTCTTGACTAGAATAGTGGGCGTCTGCATTCATGCATTATGTTGCAAGCAGGAGGGCTCAGAACTCCTGGGTTCTTTTCCTAGCTCTGCCACCTATTTATGGAGGACACCTTTGACCAAATAATTTGCCAGCTCTTTTCCTAATTTTCCCAGCCGATCAAATGGGGAAAACAATACTTACCTATCTTGCAGTGACTTACAGGACTTAATGAATGTTATAAAATGTTTCTACTTCTCTAAATGCCAAAGTATTCATTCAATTTACTCTGGAAAGGCAAAGTGTAAGGCTTGGTCTACACTACAGACTTATGTCAGTATAAGTACATCACTCAGGGATGTGGAAAATCCTCACCCACACAGTTACACTGATCGAACTCCTGGTGTAGACAGTGCTATGGCGACAGGGCTTGTCCCATTGCCATAGCTACCGACTATCAAGGAGGTGGATTAACTACGCCAATGGGAGAACCTCTCCTATCGGCATAGGTTGCATCTTCACTAAGTGCTACAGCGGCACAGCTGCATCTGTGAAGTTGCAGCTCTGTAAATGTAGACAAGCCATGAAAACAGCAGGAACAGAAATGATGAGCTCTAAGAGAAAGTTTACAATCTAGACATTAAGTAACATGACACAGAATGAAAAATATATTTCAGGGGCTAAAATTTTAATTGCATGTTGGAAATGTCTAGGTCTAGAATCTGTAACAAAGATATCGCACACTGTAAATTGAAACTCAGAACTGGGTGGGTGAACAATTCTGACCCCATCCTGCACAGGGCACTGGTGCACATGTGAAGTAAACTGTCCCTAAAGCAGGGTCCCACAGGCGACACTTACTGCAGAATGAGGCTGATCTCCACTGCCCTATCCAGATGCCCTTGGCCTGGCAGGATGTGACGTAGGCGCTGATTGCGGTGCACAGCGTGTCCTGGTGACCCTTGTATTGGCAGGTGTCATAGATACAATCATCAAAGAAGGGATCTGGGTCGATGGCCCCGTGGCACTGTCTGAATGGCCCATACTGTCGGGTGAGGACCCCGCAGTACTGGTCTCCCTTATAGGGTTGTTTCTGAGCCTCACTGCAGACTGAGCAGTCCCCGGTGCAGCTAGACGAGCACCCTGGGACCTCCCCCACCTTCCAGCTGTCAGCGAACTGAATCTCATCAGATGTCCGAGTTCCATTCTTCATGGTCAGATCGTCGCTGGGATCCTGATTGGCATTGCCACAGAGGCCGCAGACTGCGTTGGCGTACGTATTGGGTATGATAACCCTGGCATAGCTGTACCAGTCAAAACTCACTCTCAGGTCGAAATCAGTCTGGATAAAGCCATGGACTCCACTGATGTAGGCCTTGAACTTGTGCTGGTGGGAGAAGGGCAGGTCCACAAAGACACCATTGACCTGGAAAACATACAGTAGAGATTGTCAAGGATTTCATGCAGTGCATTCAAGATGAAATAATTCCATTTCCACGGCGCAGCCATGGATGCTCTGGCTCCAGAATTTATATTTCTGAATTGGGTGGAGGGTAACCCAGTGCATTAATATTTCATCCCATTGCCCTCTACTATAGCCCTTTTCTTTGGGTGAAAAATCTCACACAAATAATGTACTTGCTCATAAATTCAGTTTTCGTTGACCAGAAACTATTTCTATATTTGATAAAAATTGGAGGGACAGTTGTGGTGGAAAAAAAATTCAGGCTGGATGCACAAGGGGTCATATGCGTGAGCAGTTTCTTTTATAACCTTTAGCCCAGTCATTAGGACACCCACCCGGAACATGGCAGACCTGGGTTCAATTCCCACCACTGCCTGACACGGAGCAGGATTGAACTTCGGTCTCACATTTAGCACCTACTAGGCTACTCTAGGGCAAAGGTATTCTCAGTCTCTCCTGTTGAAGCTGTTCTACTTTGTATAACTAACTAGTCAATGGAGCAGGAATTTGAATGTGGATCTCCCCCTACCCCAGCTGAGTGCTTAACAGCCAGGTATAGAATCATTCTTATTCTTGCTCTCTGGGCCAGGGACTAGTCACGTATTTTATACGAAGTGGAAAAGCTTCAAGAGGAGAGACTGAGAGCATATCTACACTACGGGCGCTATGTGCTGCTGAGGTGTCACGGTCCAGACATGTCCTATGTTGATGGAAGGGGTTTTTCCAATGGAGGTAGGTAATCCACCTCCCTGAGCAGTGGTAGCTACATTGATGGACAAATTCTTCTGTCAACCTAGCTGTGTTTACACCAGGGGTTAGGTTGGCTTAACTACAGTGCTCAGGGTGTGTGTGTGTGTGTGTGTCAGACCCCTAAAAGATATGGCTTGGGGTATGTCTACACTACCCACCAGATCGGCGGGCAGCCATCAATCCAGCAGGGGTTGATTTATCACGTCTAGACTAGCGCTCTCCCATCGACTCCAGCTCTGCAAGAGGCGCAGGCGGTGTCAACACAGGAGCAGCAGCAGTCAACTCACCACGGTGAAGACACCGCGGTAAGTCAATCTCAGTACATCGATTTCAGCTATGTTATTCACCTAGCTGAAGTTGCGTAACTTAGATCGATCCTCCCCCCCGCTAGTGTAGACCAAACCTTAGATTGATCTAAATTTTAAGCATAGCCCTGCCCCAGAATATCCCATAGTCCAGTAGCTAGGGGACTCTCCAGCAAATTCAAATTCCTTCTCCCCATCAGGCAGAAGGAGGAATGGAATCCAGGTCTTCCACATCCCAGGTGAGTGCTCACCCACTGGCCCAAAAGGAATCATTAGCAGTGCTGGTGACTGCATGAACCTAGCCCATCATTTCCTTGGCTTTTTATTGCCCAGAAACAAAACAAAAAAAGTTTCCTTTCAGGTGGAACATAATTTTTGTCAATATTTTCAGAACTGGCAGTGTATCAAAGAACCAATTATTTGCATAGCTCTACTCACAACTGCCCTGTGAAGTGAAAAGATCTTATTACCCCCTTTAGAGTTGGGGAAATAGGCCAGGTCTACCCTGTAATCTTACATCGGTATAACTACGTTACTCCAGTGTGTGAAAAATCCACCCCCTGAGCAACACAGTTATACTGACCTAACCCCAGTGTAGACAATGCTATGTCAATGGGAGGACTTCTCCTGTCAACATAGCCACTTGAGGAGCTGGAATAACTACGCCGACAGGAGAAGCTCTCCCATCAACGTAGTAGCATCTTCACGAAGCGCTACAGCGGTGCAGCTGCATCGGTGCAGTGTTTTAAATGTAGGCCTGCTCATAGAGGTACAAAGGTAGGAAGCGACTTGCCCTAGGTTATTAAGCCAGTCAGGGGCAGAGAGAGGAATAAAATCCTAAATGTCTGAATCCCAGCTCAAACCACTTCCCCGGAGTAGAATGCTGGAGCTTTAGTTCTTAGCACCATTTGCTCAAACCCACCATCTGCCCCCACAGCTGTGATAGAACCTAGGAGTCCTGGCTCCCAGCCCCCCCTGCTCCAACCACTGGACCCCACTTCCCTCACAGAGCCAGGGATGGAATCCAGGAGTCCTGGTTCCCACCCCCTGCTCCAACCACTAGACCCCACTCCCTCCCAGAGCTAAGAAGACAACATAGAGCCCTGACAAGAGATCATTGAAATGAAATGACTTACTGCATTCCCCAGTGATCCTGCATCCCTACCTGGATCTTGCGTGGATGTTCCTGGCTCAAGCTGATGGTCACGTTGTAGACCTCTAAGGTCACTGTTTTGGTGAAGGACACGGCCTTGCTGCCTCGGTTGTTGTTCTCCACTTTGACATTGAACGGGGTGAGTGTGGGGTCCTCGGAGCAGAGAGCCGCAAACTGGTAGATGCAGGTGCCCATAAAATCATACTTTTTCCCATCAAAGGTGGTGTAGTGAGGGTCTCCAGTACCTATGCAGGTGGAGTAGCTGATTGCATGGCAGCCACGGACCCCATTGACCACGGAGCATCTTTCTTTGGCCTTGCAGCTGTTCTTCCTGCAAACCACTGTGCCCAGGCTGGGGTCACACCTGCACTGAGAGTGGCAGTTCTCATCGTCCCAGAACTCCTCACTGGGTTTGTAGTAGCGGCCTTTGTAGTCACAGCCACAGCTCGCCAGGGGGACGCACTTGTCAGTGCTGAGGACGTAACCGTCATTACACTGGCAGGTCTCCACGCAGGGCTCCCGGCAGGAGGAGGGGGCAGTTCGGTCAGAGCAGCTGGCTGGGCAGGCGTTTCCACAGGCCTCGTAGTGGCTGTTCTCAGGGCAGGGCAGGGCTGGGATAGGGTTGAAAAGGGGAAATTTAAAAATACAGGAAATAAATGAAACAACCTGCCTAGACGCAGTGAGATCTACAGACAAATTCTTATACGCAGTGCATTATCCACCCTGCATGAAACAGCCAAAAGGAAAAGGACGGTGGAATTAACTTCTGCATTCAGGAACCAAAAAGCCATATATGTCTGCAGCCAAATCTCACAGGCCATGAGTCAATCAGGGTCAGCGCTTGGGTATAAAGAACACTTAGGTCTGCAGGAAGTGCTAGGTAAGAGTACTTTCCCTTGAGTTAGTGCTGACCTTAATGGCACAGTGTGGACTAAGGGACGCTGTTCTGCAAACAAAGGAGACGGATCTGATTAGGAGGTGATCTCCACTTGTGTCCATGCTGACTCCAATGCCCCAGTGTTGCACTAGTGGGCACTGTGCTTCAGGGAGTGGGGTGGAAGGCTCAGTAGGGGATGCTCACTCCTTGGAATCACTGCTGACTCCAATTCTCAAGGGTGACACTAGGGGACGTTGTACTGCAAGGAGCGGAGTAGGGAGCTCAATAGGTGGTGCTCAGAGTCAGCCCAAGAAACCCAGCCATTCACAACCCTATGCTCAGGTCATTCACCATCCCTTCCACCGACAGAGTGAACAGATCGGCTAATGGAACTGAGCTAAAACCAGATTTACCTTTTCATGGGAAATATCAAGATTTTGGATTTTCTTCTGTTCCAAAAGGGAACGGAAATGAAATTCCTGTCCCAGACACTGTTGCATGTCGACTGAAGTGTTTTATTTTGATAAAATCAAAACACTACTTTCAGATTTCAATCTTATAAAACTTTTTAAAAATGTTTTATATATCTAAAAATAATTAATTTTGTTAACAGTTGTTTCAAAATGAAAAATTGAAATGCTCCATTCTGAAATGTTACTGACATGCTTTGTCTCGCACCTTTTGAAATTAAATTTTGTCAAAATCTGAACTTTTTTCTAAAATTTTGAATTTGACAAGAATGGTATTTTTCCTCAAAACTCCGGAGGAATGAAAAACGTCCAGGTTTCTCTACTGACTAGCCCGATCATGCCCGTGTCAGTAAGGACACAAAGCTGTCAGACTCACCACAGCCAGATGGCATCCTCCAGTCATAGACGGTGGCCCCATGGTCTCGGCAGCTTGCTGCATAGGCCTCCAGCGCCTGGCACAAGATTCTCGCAGCGCCCCTGTTCACACACACGTCATAGATGCAGCTATCAAAGAACTCACTGGAGTTCACTCTGGAGTGACACTCTCTGAAGGGCCCTCCTGGTGCTTTGCTGATCAACCCACAGTGACTGTCGCCCCCGTACAGCTTCCTTGTGCTCTCATCACATGTCAGGCAGTTCTCTTGGCAGGAATCCCAGCAAAAAGGATCCTGGTCTTGGACTTTCCAACTAGCAGCCCAGCCCACGATGGAGGAGACTTTGGTGCCACTGGCTGATGTCATGTCATCTTCAGGGTTCTGGTTGAAGTTCCCACATAGGCCACACGTGGCCCCATAATAGCTGCTGGGGAGGGTGATCACCAGATGCCAGTCCCAGTTGTATGCCACCTGGAGACCAAAGTCTGTCTGCAGGATGGCGCGGAAGCCGCTCTGGTACACTCTGATTTTACCGTCTGAGAGTGTCACTGGGAGACTGGTGATCACGCCGTTTAGCTAGAGACAAGGACAGGATGGGGTGTTATTGCTCTGTCATCTTAACTTGTTCTTACTGCATATGTCACCTCACCACTCATTTTGACTGTACCTCATTGTCACCCTAACCAGTGGCATGTACAATAAGGGGACCAAATCCTTCATCATAAGAACATAAGAATGGCCATACTGGGTCAGACCAGGTCCATCTAGCCCAGTATCCTGTCTTCCGACAGTGGCCATTGCCAGGTGCCCCAGACGGAATGAACAGAACAGGGAATCATCAAGTGATCCATCCCCTGTCGCCCATTCCCAGCTTCTGGCAAACAGAGGCTAGGGACACCATCCCTGTTCATCCTGACTAATAGCTGTCACTTTTTACTCATTCCTTACTCAGGAAGAACCAGTGAAATCAATGAGAGTTGGCCTGAATATGTTAAGAATAGGTTCAACAAACACCTGTCAAGGATGGTCTAGCTATACTTAATATTGCCTCAGCCCGGGAGATGGACTTAGATGACCTCTTAAGATGCCTTCTTGCCCTACATTTTTAGAATTCTGTATACAGCACTTATCTATCTACAATATCTACCTACAGTATCTGTCTGTCTGAAGAATTCTCTGTCTATCTATCCATGCACACTACCTAGCTATATTGACTAGTCACCTACAAAATCTAACCATCCATCCATCCATCAATCCACCCACACACTGATCCCTCTGTCAACATTATCTAGTGTGATGGGGCAAGGCCAGATGGCTACAGTAAAGTACTGAGGAACAGGTATGCTAGCTCCAGGCTAAACAAATCCCTAGGACCATGGTAACCAAATGGCAGTTGCTCCAGGTTAATCAAGGCACCTGGGGCCAATTAAGATCTTTCTAGAAGGCAGTGGAGATAGCTACATTGATTAGAACACCTGCAGCCAATCAAGGCAGGCTAATCAGGGCACCTGGTTTAAAAAGGAGCTCACTCCAGTCAGGAGAGGAGGAGCCAGAGGAGAGAAGTGCATGTGAGGAGCTGGGAGCAAGAGGCACAAGGAGCTGAGACTGAGAGGGTGTGCTGCTGGAGGACTAAGGAGTACAAGCATTATCAGACACCAGCAGGAAGGTCCAGTGGTGAGGATAAAGAAGGTGTTTGGAGGAGGCCATGGGGAAGTAGCCCAGGGAGTTGTAGCTGTCATGCAGCTGGTACAGGAGGCACTATAGGCAGCTGCAATCCACAGGGCCCTGGGCTGGAACCCGGAGTAGAGGGTGGGCCCAGGTTCCCCCCAAACCTCCCAACTCCTGATCAGTCATAGGAGGAGTTGACCCAGACTGTGGGTTCCACCAAAGGGGAAGATTACTGAGCAAATCCTCCAGTAAGCGCAGGACCCACCAAGGTAGAGGAGGAACTTTGTCACACTAGCTATATTATTTACACACCCATGGTATCTATCTACAATATCTAATTATCTAGAAGTGTCTAATACACAACCTGTGATGTTGTACACGATATGATTTTATGAAAAATATGCTAATGAGTGTGAATATAATGTAACTGGAATATGCTTCATGCAAAAGGTCTCTTATAAGGTATCATTACAAATCTTATCTACTGAGTGTGATGGTCCTATTTGTATACATGTATCACTCTTCTATCTGAAACTAGAAATATGAAATATAACTCTGAGGGCCTATTGTAATTATGCAAAGTGTGGGCCATTAATGGTGGTTTGGAATCTTGATGGCTCCTATCAACCAGGATAATGGACTGTGGATGGCTCTGTTTGCAGGCAGGCCTTCCTGTGAGTCAGGCTGGGAAGAATGAAGGCTTGGGGTTTTACAGTGACATGTGATCATGTCACCTGAATTGGAATCCATCTTTAACCTGGTGTTTTTCCATTGAGAAGGAGGGGTGGGAACCCAGAGGGACAAATGATTCCTGCCTTATGCAGAAGATATATAAGTGGGTGGAACAGAACAGAGGTGGTTGCCAACATGAGAAATCCCCTAGCTATCACCTGAGCTGGAACAAGGGCTGTACCTGGGGAAAGGATTGTGCCCAGACTGGGAAGGCGTCCAGTCTGTGAAAGAAACTTATTGAAACATCTCTGGAGGTGAGATTTTCTCTGTATTCAGTTTTATTACTGTACTAGGCTTAGACTTGCATCTTTCATTTTATTTTGCTTGGTAATTCACTTTGTTCTGTCTGTTACTACTTGGAACCACTTAAATCCTACTTTCTGTATTTAATAAAATCACTTTTTACTTATTAATTAACCCAGAGTGTGTATTAATACCTGGGCGGGGGTGGGGAGGCAAACAGCTGTGCATATCTCTCTATCAGTGTTATAGAGGGCGAACAATTTATGAGTTTATTTGGAGTTTACTGGGGCTTATTTGGGGTTTGGACCCCATTGGGAATTGGGCATCTGAGTGTTAAAGACAGGAACACTTCTTAAGCTGCTTTCAGTTAAATCTGCAGCTTTGGGGCATGTGGTTCAGACCCTGGGTCTGTGTTGGAGCAGACTGGCATGTCTGTCTCAACAAGACAGGGTGATGGATTCCCAGGCTGGCAGGGAAAGCAGGGGCAAAAGTAGTCTTGGCACATCAGTTGGCAACCCTAAGGGGGTTTCTGTGATCCAACCCATCACACAACCCATCTGATATATCTGTATGACCCACATGACACTTTGGAAATCTCCAGAATCTAAGCTTTCATTTTTGTTTGTTTGTTTTGTTTGTTTAAAATAATTTTTTGGCCTTTATGGCTGGAAGGAAAACCTTCCAAATGTGCCTCAAGTGTGACTAGTTCGGCAACATCTGCCTGAGTCTGCAGAGAGCCTGAAACGGTGACCCTCTAACGGTGTAAACTCCACTGCCCCTACTAAGCAAATCAGAGCATCAACTGTAAAGCCCATGGATAACACTTCAGTGACAACACTAGCTATTTATTCCCTGTGTGGCAAAAGTGCTTCCCCTACATAGAATTATAGGATCATAGGACTAGAAGGGACCTCGAAGGTCATCTGATCCCACCCCCTGCACTCATGGCAGGACTAAGTATTATCTAGACCATCCCTGACAGGTGTTGGTCTAACCTGCTCTTAAAAATCTCTAATGACGGAGATTCCACAAACTCCCTAGGCAATTTATTGCAGTACTTAACTACCCTGACAGTTAGGAAATTTTTCTTAATGTCCAACCTAAACTGCCCTTGTTTAAACTCATTGCTTCTTGTCCTATCTTCAGATGTTATCGAGAACAATTTATCTCCCTCATCCTTCTAACAACCTTTTATGTACTTGAAAACTGTTAGCATGCCCCCCCCCGCCCCACCCTCAGTCTTCACTTCTCCAGACTAAACAAATCCAATTTTTTAAATCTTCTCTCATAGGTCATGTTTTTTAGACCTTTAATCATGTTTGTTGCTCTTCTCTGGACTTTCTCCAATTTGTCCACATATTTCCTGAAATGTGGTGCCCAGAACTGGACACAATATTCCAGCTGAGGCTTAATCAGTGTGGCCACAGGGTGCTTTGGGAAGGGTTTGCAATGCCTCATGGGGCAGGCACAGTGTCACATGATGCAGGTTTCCCAATCCTATTGTTTCATGGGCATCCTACTACACTGTCAGCTGTTTTTAAACTGAAGTGTGTGTGTGGGGGGGAGTGACAGTGTGTTTTGGGGGACAGAGCGTGTACCAGCATGTTGTCTTGTAAGTTCAGACAGAAGCAGGAACCAACCAGTCCTGAGGCAGGGGAGGGGGATATCCCCGACATCAGCCCCCACCTCCCTTCCCAGCTCTCTGCACAGCAATCTGTCTGCCTGCCTGCCTCTCTCTCTCTCTCTCTCTCACACACACACACACCGGCTTCTGTGTTCAACAGCACGAGCATTCCATATTAATGGTTTGCTTGGTGTCTCTGAGCAGATCGGCACAGCACGCAAGGGCTGTCAGAAACGGAGCTTTGAAAGGGGAGGGGCACATGTCTCCAGGGCAGCCGAGTTCAAAACAATGAGCAGAGCAGCCACTTGAGGGATTATGGGACACGTCTGGAGGCCAATCGATTGGTTTCTGCGCTGTAATGTGTTTACACTGCCAATACTGGAGCCTCTGCGCTTTAAGGCTTACGACTCTCATCAAGGTGGTTTTTTTACAATGCTGCAAGTGAGGTGTTTCTGTGCACTAAGTGCCTTGGCAGTGTGTACACCTCGGGAGTTACACCAAAGAAAGCTTCTTTACTGCACAGTAGCTTGCCAGTGTAGACAAGGCCTAAGAATTACTTCTTGTGTCTTGCTTACAACACTTCTGCTAATGCATCCTAGAATGTTTGCCTTTTTTTGCAACAGTGAATCATGGCATGTACAAATGCATTGACAGAGGCATAGCATGCAAGTCATGGGAGGTGATGGTATCGCTCTACTTGGCACTGGTTAGGCCTCAGCTGGAGTAGTACATCTTATTTTGGTCACTCCTGTATAGAAAGGATGTAGAGAAACTGGAAAGGATCCAGAGGTGAGCAACAAAGATAATCAAAGAGATGGAATGCAAGTGTTAGGCCTGAATGAAGATATAGCAGACAAAATAGGTATGCCAACCTGACTGAAGTCAGGCTAACAGAGGTTTCTGGGTAATCCCAGAGTGGAAAAATAGTGAGAAGCAGCATTGTCTCACAAAGCCCTGGAAAAAGTGAGATAAGCCAGGGGCTGCATTCCTGGCATAGTACCAGCTGTGCTGTGTTAGGAACAGTGTTTGAAGAACTGATAAGAAACCCTAGCATCCCACAGTTCAGATTCTTACTCCCTGGTTTAGTTATCGGCTTGTTTTAAACTCCCCTGCATTCCTAACTTTTGGTACTTGTTAAGATATTATTAACAATCTAATGTTGTAGACATAGAGTCTAGGCACGTGTGTATATTAAAAGTGTCTAGTTTCTAGTTGTTAGACAAAGGGGGGTGGGTTGTTCAAGTGAATGATGTATGACATAATAAAACTGTCTATATAGGCTAATACTAAGCTGTAAAGAGTGGCTGGTTCTCTCGGGAGACGAGCTGCTCTCTATTGATGCGTGCACTTGTCAATAAAGAGCTTTTGATCGGACCTTGCTGGTGTTGCCTGTCTCTCTGCGGTCAGACAACGAACTTCGCTGTCGGGGTTAGAGTCCCTGACACAAGTCAGATGAGTAAGGCTATGTTTTAGTCGTGGGTATTTTTAGTAAAAGTCATGGATAGTTCATGGGCAATAAACAAAAAGTCATGGCACCCTGACGTGTCCATGACTTTTATAAAAAATACCTGTGACTAAATCTTACCTGCTGGGAGGGGGGCACTCCTAAAGACTGCTGTTGGGGGGGGGAGGAGTCCCTGCTGCTGTTGGGAGGAATTGCTGGGGGGGAGCTTCGTGGGGTGACGTTTTGGCCGGGGGGGCAGCCCAGGCCCTGCTGCAGCTGGAGTGGGGTGCGGCCTGAGGCCCTGCCACTGCTAGTCCAGGTGGGAGAGGCCTGGGTCCCCGCTGCCACCGCAGCTGGTCCCGGACCACTGCACCAGGGCAGCGCTGGGGACCAGTTGCCTGGGGCTGCCAGAGCAGTGCCTGGTGTGGCTGGCCCTGGGGCTTCCTCAGCTACTGGGCGGTCCTGGGGTCAGCTGCACCAGAACTGCAAAATTCACGGATGTCATGGAAAGTCACAGAAGCCATTACTTCCATGACCTCCATGAATGATTCGCAGCCTTACATATGAAGGAACTGGGTATGTTTAGTTTGCAAAAGAGGAGATGGGGGGATATGATAGCAGTCTTCAAACACGTAAAAGGCTGCCATAAAAAAGATGGAGGGCAGGACAAGAGGCAACAGGTTCAAACTACAGTAGAGCAGATTTAGATTAAATCAGGAAAAACTTTCTAAACAAAAGAAGAGCAGAACAATGGAAGCAACTGTTTAGCAAGGTTGTAGAATGGGTTTCACAGGAAGTTTTCATCCATCTTGGAGGATTTAGACACATCATGGCATTATGGCAGGGGGTTAGATTAGATGACCCTCGAGGTCCCTTCTAACTCTATGGTTCTATGACTCTATGTGTGGGATAAGCATCCCATCACACCTTGGTCATTTTAATAGATCAAATGAGGCAAGGATTGGGGCTGAAGCAGTTTGTGTAGAGAACTGGGGGTTGCTACAGAGAATGAGATACGAAGAAAAGGATGAAAGAGATTCACACAGACAGGTCAGGAAAAGAGAATCAGAAACAGGAAGATGCAGAAAATGGAGGGAAAAAAGGGCAGAAATATATCTGAGCCTCAAATGGAGCAAATTTTCTCACTGTACAATGAACAGAAAAGGAAGGAAATGAATAATAAATACATAAATTAAAAATTAGTTCCTTCTAGAGATGTGCAAATAATAGATTAGTAATTATGAAAAATTAGGGAAAAAAGTGTTTCAGTCTAACTGGAAAAAAATCACATTTTTGGTGAAAAGTGGAAAGAAAATTGTTTCAGATCAAGCAAACCGTTTTTCACTTTTTAAAATATTTGAAATTTGAAAAAAATAAAATTAAAGGAAATTTTGATACAAAACATCATTTCAAATGAAAAAACGGACATGTTTTATTTAAAAAATGTTGAAACAAAACCTTTCAGTTTTTTTAGATTTTTTTTTCTCGGCCAAAATAAGTTGCCAAAACTGATGCAAATTCATGAAAGGTTTCAGTGCACAGAATCTGCATTTTTCATCAAACAAATGTTTTGGATGAAAATTTTTGCCCAGCTCTGGTTAAGAACATAAGAACAGACATACTGAGTCTGACCAATGGTCCATCTAGCCAGATATCCTGTCTTCCGACAGTGGGCAATGCCAGGTGCTTGCAAGTGAATGAACAGAAAAGAGCAATCATTGAGCGATCCATCTCATTGTCCACTCCCAGCTTCTGGTAGTCAGAGGCTAGGGATACCCAGAGCATGGGGTTGCATTCCTGGCCATCTTGGCTAATAGTCATTGATGGATCTATACTCCAGGAACTTATCTATCTCTTTTTTGAGCCCCATTATAGTTTTGGCCATAATCCTCTGGCAATGAGTTCCACAGGTTGACTGTGCGCTGTGTGAAGAAGTATTTCCTTTTGTTTGTTTTAAACCTGCTGCCTATTAATTTCATTGGGTGACCTCTTGTACTTGTGTTATGTGAAGGAATAAATTATACTTCCTTATTCACTTTCTCCACACCATTCATGATTTTCTAGATCTCCATCATATGCCCCCTTAGTCACCTCTTTCCCAAGATGAAAAGTACCAGTCTTTTTAATCACTCCTCATCTGGAAGCTGTTTCATACTCTTAATCATTTGTGTTGCCCTTCTCCGTACCTTTTCCAATTCTAATATAACTCTTTGAGATGGGGAGTTCAGAACTGCATGCAGTATTCAAGGTGTGGTTACTAAATAAAGACTATATTCTCCCTCTGATCTCTGTGCAAACCTCTGATAGGCCATTCTGCTGTGCATATTGGGAAGTATATAGTTCTGAATTTACACTGCAACACATGCACCATAAATAAATATAGAATTCAGCCCTCTACTGAGACCTGTGATCTATGCCACCTACTCCCATTGATTTCAATGGAGTCGTGATTTCACCTCTATTATCAACCTATCCAACACTTCTTTCTTTCTCTGTCCCTTCTATAGGAGGGACAGTCTTCTCCCATGTATCTTCTAACACCTGAAACAACCGTCCCACCTTGTCCAAGGTTAGAAACGTCACCTGAAAACATCTTTCTTCCCATTTGCCTGTGTTTTTCTCTCTCACATCCCCTGATTCTAGGATACCATTTGTGTGAAAGCAGCAAAGCTAACACGGCTACCCCTCTGATATTTGTGTGAAAGACACTATGCCAAATCAGCGTGTGTTAGAAGGTGCAGTCCTGAAATCGGAGACTTACCCGGACTTTCCCAACTTCCCTCTTGTAGATGGAGATGTTGTACCCGTAGACATAGATGTTGGTCACTCGTAGAAAGGAGATAGCCTGGCTGCCCCTGTTATCATTCTTCTCATCGATGGTAAAGGGCTCCAGGGAGCGGTCAGTCCCACAGTACTTGGCAATGGTGTAGGTGCAGGTGCCCTGGAAGTCAAACTTCAGGCCATCAAAGGTGTGATAATGTGGGTCCCCCCAGCCCCAGCAAGTTCCCACGTAGTCAGGAACACATGTTGCGTGGCCATCCTCTGTCTTGCAAGTCTCCTTGGTTCGGCATTTCAGGGTTTGGCAGGTTTCTGAAAGGAGAAAGCCCAGTTACATCAACAGAGTGGGGGACTCAAGTCAAGTGTCTAGGCCACGGGAGCAAGATCTGCCATGAGCACAGCATTCATGCAGAACCAACTGAACCAACCAAGGCATGTTGAGAATACTCAACAGAGCTTGGCTTGCTGCAAGCTCTGGTCCTAGTCCAGGTAACACTCAACCGTGTGAGCAGTTCCATTGAAATCAAGGACGTTACTCACATGTTTAAAGTTACGCATGTGCTTAAATGCTCCAGGTTCTGATCCAGCACACCCTCAATAACCCATTGCTGTGGCACTGAAGTAATTGGCTAATTCACAGTGATTCCTTTGGGAGCGGCATTTCAGTCCATACATCAGTGAGCAGGCCTGCCGACAGCATGCGGGGGAAGGGGGCAGTTACCCAAGGGCCCAGGCAATTTAAAAGGGCCAGGGGGCTCCTGGCTGCTGCAGCATAGCAGCCAGGAGCCCCAGGCCTTTTTAAATCATCCAGGTGGGCCGCAGGGCTCCTAAGCACATGGGGGTGGTACTGACGACAGCGAAGGCAGCCAGGCAGGCATGTGGAAGCCCTGGCCATGCCAGAAGAACACACCCACCAGCACAGCTGCCCTGGGGCCTGGAATTGCTGTCAGCGGGCGTGTCAGTGAGAGCCACACATGTTAGGGGTTAAATTCTGAGAGTTGTAAGCACCTTTGACTCCGATGTATTTCAATGGAAGAAAATGTTAATCTCCTGGATCCCCCTTCCTAATACCTGGATCGCCCACAGCTTTGTTCTTATGCTGTTTCACTCTGAAGAGCACTAGAAATGTTCCACAGACTCCTATGGCCCATAGACAATGAACTACACCATTGCCTGCTTGCTAGCTATGTTGCACTTAAAGCCAAATTGCAGATAAGCTACCTGTGTCTATCATGCTTTCAGGCTTGCGAGTTCTTCGAGGAGACTACTAGGGTACACTTAACCAAACAAAGGAAACCCTGCAGAATAGGGGGAGCTCTACTCTAAGAATCAGTGCAGACCCCAAAGCCCCAGAAACCTGGATATTCCCATCCCCATGCTCAGGTCACTCGCTATCCCCTCCATCAACAGGGTAAACTGTCAGATTAGTCTCATTGCCACCTGCTTTGACAGAATACCAACCTCGAGATTCATCACAGCTGGACGGCGTCCTCCAGTCATAGACAGTGACTCCATGGTCCCTGCAGGAGTCTGCATAGGCCTCCAGCGATGCACACAGAATGGTCTTGTCCTGCTCATTCAGACACACGTCGTAAATGCAGTTGTCAAAGACTTTGTCGGGGCTCACCCTGGAGTGACAGTCTCTAAAGGGCCCTTCCGGTGTTTTACTGATCACCCCACAGTGACTGTCATCCCCATACAGAGCTCTCTTGCTCTCATCACACATTGGGCAAGTCTCTTGGCAATTATTCCAGCAAAAGGGGTCCCGGTCTTGGACTTTCCAACTGGAAGCCCAGCCCACAATGGAGGAGACTTTGATGCCATTGGAGGACATCATGTCATCTTCTGGGTTCTGGTTGAAGTTCCCACAAAGACCGCACATGGCACCATAATAGCTGCTGGGGAGGGTGATTTCCAGATGCCAGTTCTTGTTGTACCCTACCCGGAGGCCAACGTCCGTCTGCATGACGGTGCTGAGGCCTTTCTGGTATAGTCTGATTTTACCGTCTTTCAGCGTCACCGGGAGACGGGTGATCACACCATTTAGCTAGAGACAGACAGGAGGGGAGAAACACGAAGGGCATTATTCTTCTTTCATCCTCACTTGCTATTACTCCAACTGTAGCCTCACCATTCATTTTGGCTGTTATTCATTGTCACTCTAACTAGCAGCAAGTAAAATAATCGTCAAATATTAAATCACTGTTTACCCATTCCTTACTCAAGAAGAACAACTGAAATCAATCCCTGAATAAACATAGTATTTATCTAGCTTCACTATCTACCTACAGTATCTGTTTCCAGAATTCCCTATATCTCTACATAGATTCTACCTATCTGAGATAGCTATCAATCTAGCCACAAAGTCTTGGTTTTGCTATCTATCTATCTATCTATTATAAGGTTTTCAAACATACAGATGAGATGTATTTATGTACTTGTATTGCCCACATGACATATTCAGCTGACAACATCTGTTTGGGATTCTGTTTGTGTGAGACACTACACAAAAGTACTGTGCTTTGTAAGTTGAAAAGTGCCAGAGCCCTGAGCTGGGAGACTCACCCGGACTTTGCCAACTTCCCTCTTGTACATGGAGATGTTGTACCCATAGATGTAGACGTTGGTCACTCGCAGAAAGGAGATATCCTGGCTCTCCCTATTGGCGTTCTTCTCATAAATGGTGAAAGGCTCCAGGGTGGCGTCACTCCCACAGTATTTGGCCAGGGTGTAGGTGCAGGTGCCCTGGAAGTCAAACTTCAGACCATCAAACGTTTGATAGTTCATGTCCCCTGAGCCCAAGCAGGTTCCCATGTAGTCAGGAATACATGATGCGTGGCCATCCTCAGACCGGCATGTCTCTTTGGTTCTGCATTTCAGAGCATTGCAGGCATCTGAAAGAAAAAATTTTGGACATATCAACATGGCAGGGAACTCAAGTCCAGCATCTAGGCTCCTAAGCGCTACAGTAGTATAAATAATAATAATAATAATCTATATATAATAAAGCAGTAAGGCATGTACCTATGGCATGCCAAGAGTCCTAGAATATTGTGAGTTAGAGGTATCTCAGTCAACCACCACCCTTACTCTACACCTAGTTTGTATACAACAATTTCATTGGTTGTAATGAGTCAGTGATATAAGGGAGCCTGCCCCACAGTTCTTTAAAGATTGATTCACCACCTGTACAACTTAACACAAACTCTCCAACACAGTCCACATGCCCAAACAAATCAACACAAAATCCCCAAACATGATCCCCCAGACACCCCGCCCCCTCATTTGTCACTCACACAGTTCAACACAAAATTCTTCAGCCCAGTCCCCCGATACAAATTAACACAACCACACAGCCAGCACATGATAAACCCAAACACATCGCTTCTCATTACAGCACACACTCCTCTTTCACCACCTTCCAAAATTTCTCAGCACAATACAAACACCTGCCCAGCTATATTTAGACTTGCCATAAAACAATAAACATCAGTGGCAAAGCTGTGGATTATCAATTAATAACAATAATGATAGCATGGGAGAGTCAGACTGGTCATGAGCATAACCTTCACGCGGAACCAGCTTAGTCAGATGGCAAGTCCATGATAGTCAACAGAACCTGGCTTGCTGCAAGTTATAGTCCCAATCCAGCAAAGAATTTAACCATGTGAGTAGTTCCATTGAAATCAATGAGGCTACTCACATGCTTAAAGTTATTCATGTGCCTAAGTGCACATGTCTCTGATCCAGCAACATGCTGAGCACCCCCAATAAGTTGTTTCTGTGGCACTGAATTCACTGGCGAATTCCCATTGACTCCAGTGAGACTAGGATTTCAGTCCATAAATCAGCAAGGGCTGCAGGTGCTAAGAGTCAAATTGTGAGAGGTTTAAGCACCTTGAGATCCCATGCATTTCAATGGGAGAAGAACATGTCATGGAGCTGCCTCCCCTCTTAACTCCACAATTGTCTATAGCTGCTTCACCCTGAAGACCACCAAAAAAGTTCCACAGCCCCCTATACTCCATAGACACTTAGAAACACTGAACTCCACCATTGTCAGCTTGCCAGATACATCACACTTATAGGGTATATATACATAGGAGACTTGGGCAGCTACTTTGCATCCACACTGATATTTTTAGATATCAATCCCAAGCCGAGTGTGTGAATGTGCACCTGAGCTGAGAATTATGCCATCCAGCTGCTGTGTACATGTACACTAGCCACCTGAATCAGTGATTGTTTTAGATCTCATTAACTAACAGGGCCAGGCAGGTTAGCTCTTGGCTGAATGACTGCTAGAGGGAGCTCTACCCTAGGAGTCAGTGCTGACCCCAGTACCTCAGGGATCCTGGATATTTCCATCCCCATGCTGATCAACAAGGTAAATAAGAAACCAAGCTGCCAGACTCACCACAACTGGATGGCGTCCTCCAGTCATCGACAGTGACCCCATGCCTCCTGCAGGCGTCCGCGTAGGCCTCCAGCGCCTCACACAGAATGCTCTTGTCCCCCTCATTCAGACACATGTCATAGATGCAGTTGTCAAAGAAGTCATCAGCGCTCACCTTGGAGTGACACTCTCTGAAGGGCCCTCCCGGTGCTTTACTGATCACCCCACAGTGACTGTCATCCCCATACAGAGCTCTCTTGCTCTCATCACACATTGGGCAAGTCCCTTGGCAATAATCCCAGCAAAAGGGGTCCCGGTCTTGGACTTTCCAACTGGCAGCCCAGTCCATGATGGAGGAGACGCTGGTGCCTTTGGATGACATCATGTCATCATCTGGATTCTGGTTGAAGTTCCCACATAGGCCACACGTGGCCCCATAATAGCTGCTGGGGAGGGTGATCGCTACATGCCAATTTTTGTCATATGTGATCTGGAGGCCGAAGTCCGTCTGCAGGACGGTGCTGAGGTCTTTCTGGTACAGTTTGATTTTACCATCTTTCAGCGTCACTGGGAGACTGGTGATCACACTGTTCAGCTAGAGACAGAGAGGAGGGGGGAGGTATGATAGGTGTTATTGCTCTTTCATCCTCACTTGTTCTTACTGCAACTGTAACCTTGCCACTCATTTCGGCTGTAAATCATTGTCACTTTAACCAGTGGCATGTGAAAGAATCACTGAAATCAATTATCAGAGGGGTGGCCGTGTTAGTCTGGATCTGTAAAAAGCAACAAAGAGTCCTGTGGCACCTTAAAGACTAACAGAAGTATTGGAGCATAAGCTTTCGTGGGTGAATACCCACTTCGTCAGACACACATAATGGAAATATCCAGAGGCAGGTATAAATATTCAGGCAAGAATCAATGTGACTTTCCCTGAATAAACACAGTATTTATGTAGCTACACTATCTACCAGTTTCTATTTGTCTGCATAATTATGATCTATCTATCTATCTATCACAACAATGTCAAACACAGAAGACCAGTTGCATTTATGTACTTGTATTGCCCATATGTCGCCTGTATCTAGGATTCTATCTGTGTGAGAGACACTACACAAAAAATACTATTTGTTATAAGTAGAAAAGGCGCAGAGCCCTGAGCTGGGAAACTCACCCGGACTTTGCCAACTTCCCTCTTGTAGATGGAGATGTTGTACCCGTAGACATAGATATTGGTCACCTGCCATAAGGAGATTTCCTGGTTCCCCCTGTTGTTGTTCTTCTCATCAATAGTGAAGGACTCCAGGGTAGGGTCGCTGCCACAGTACTTAGCGATGGTGTACTTGCAGGTGTCCTGCAAATCAAACTTCAGGCCATCAAAAGTTTTATACTGTGCATGCCCTGAGCCTTGGCAGATTCCAGTGTAGGCAGGAACACATGCCTCTTGGCCATTTTCAATTCTGCATCTCTCCTTGATCCGGCATTTCAGGGTTTTGCAGGGATCTGAAAGGAGAAAACCCAGTTCTATCAACAGGGCAGGGAACTCAAGTCCAGTGTCTAGGCTGGGAGATCCAGCCCTGTCATGGGCACAGCATTCATGCAGAGCCAGCTGAGCTAGCCAGAGGACACTGAGAATTTGGTTTGCTGGAGGCTGTGGTTCCAATCTATTGAAACACTTAATCAGGTGAGTTCAGTTGAAATCAATGAGGCTACACACATGCTTAAAGTTATGCATATGCACAAGTGCCTATGGCTCTGATCCAGCAAAGTGCTGAGCACCCTCAATAACACATTGCTATGGCACTGAAGTCATTAGCCATAGGTGCTGGAACTAGGAGTGCTGGGGGTGCTGCTGCACTTCCTGGCTTGAAGTGGATTCCAGCGGAGGTAACGTTTACAGTTTGGTTCAATGGCTCTCAGCATCCCCACTGTAAAAATTGTCCCAGCACCCCTGTCATTGGCTAACTCCCAGTGATTCCATTGGGAGAGGGAATTCAGTCCATAAATCAGTGAGAGCTGCAGGTGCTAATGGTCAAATGCTAAGAGGTGCTAAGCACCTGTGACTCCCATTGGAGGAATAGTTAATCTCAGAGATTTCCATCCCCTCCTAACTCTCCACAGCTCAGTTCTTATGCTGCTTCTCTCTGAAGTCCACCAGCTCAGTTTACAAAGGCTAGTGTGTGTCCTCTCCACATCGAAGGAGGGGCAGACTGGATAATGAACTTACACTGGTCAGGCTTCTGACCAAGCAAGATGGTACAGTTCTGGGATGCAAGTAGGGTGACCAGACAGCAAGTGTGAATAATCGGGACAGAGGGTGGGGGGGTAATCAGAGTCTATATAAGAAAAAGCCCCAAATATCGGGACTGTCCCTATCTGGTCACCCTAGGTGCAAGGCTGGGGAGCTGGGGGGATTTGGCTGGAGCCTCCCTATTGTTGGTTCATGGATGGCTAGGAGAAGCATTCATGTAACTTGGTTTGGCGTGTCCCTGCCTGTGGATGTCTAAGTGCAGTACCCGCCAGAGGTTTGTAGGTTGCCAACAGCATCACAGTGAGAGGATACCTCAGGTCATAGGCTCTGACTTCCCCACTTTCCCCTGGGTGCCTGACCTCCCCCCGCCCCTGGCCCCGCCCCCACTCCACCCTTTCCATGAGGCCCTGTCCCTGCCCTGCCTCTTCCCACTCCTTCCCCACCCCCATTCCAACCCCTTCCCCAAATCCCCACCCTGGCTTCACCTCTTCCCCGCCTCCTCCCCTGAGCGTGCCACATTTCTGCTCCTCCCCCGCCCTCCCGGAGCTTGCTACCCAGCCAAACAGCTGTTTGGCGGTGGCTGGGCAGGAAGCGCTGGGAGGTAGGTGGAGGAGCGGGGAGGTGGCATGCTCAGGGGTGGGGGGGTGAGGGGAGCTTGGCTGCCAGTGGGTGCAGAGCACCCACTAATTTTTCCCCGTGGGTGCTCCAGCCCCAGAGCACTCACGGAGTTGGTGCTTAAGCGCCAGGTTGGACAGAGGGCACAGCAGTTCCACAGTCCAAATTGAACCCTGGGAACCACTGTAACAATCATACTTCTTGCAGAATTGCAAATTGGCTATCTCTGTCTATGATTAGCTAAGCAGGATCAGGCTGGTTAGTTAGCAGAAGGGTATTTATTGAGGAAAAATAAGCTGCATAAATAATCTGTTGTAAACTGGTTTCTCCCATCCTGACCTCAGTTATTCCACCCACAGTAACCCCTCGGGGCATATTTCAATCAGTGACTCTCCTTCACCTTTGCTGATGCAGTCCATGACACCGTCTCTGATCTGGCAAGTTTCTTCTCTGGCGCAGCTGTGAGCTTTGCAGGTCACCTCTCGGGCAGGAGTGCAGGTGCAGCTTTGCTGGCACTCATTTGTCAGGACGGTCTCTCTGGGCTGAGGGGACGTTTGGTAAAGGGGAAATAACACAATGTAACGAGGAAAAGATTATTTATAATAATTTCTGGCAGTGCTTGTGATAAAGTAGGGTTTTATTCATTTTGTTATGTTGCATGTGATTCTTACAGTCCTATACTAATACTGTGTGTACCTTAGTTTCCCTGTGTACTGCATCTATACTAAGGTGGTAGGAATTGGGTGTGTGATTTTGCTGAGGCCCTCAGGGCAGGTGAGACTGCCCAGCTATTTGCACCTATGTAACCTGAGACCTAGGAGGGGGGATGCGATCAGCTGACACCTTCTGCCCAGGAAGCGAGACAAAGAGAAGGAGGAGGAGCATCCAGGGGGGTGTAGGAAGTCGGGTAACTGGAGGCTGGCAGAGGGGGAATCCAGGGTATCTGGACCAGGATTTCCAAGATGGACTTGGCTGAAAGTCACTGATGTCATAGAATCATAGAATCATAGAATTCAAGATCAGAAGGGACCATTATGATCATCTAGTCTGACCTCCTGCAAGATGCAGGCCACATAAGCCGATCCACCCA
The DNA here is from genome assembly GCF_020497125.1 of Mauremys mutica. Taxonomy (NCBI): domain Eukaryota; kingdom Metazoa; phylum Chordata; order Testudines; family Geoemydidae; genus Mauremys; species Mauremys mutica. The sequence goes on from NC_059088.1 coordinate 16,530,832, forward strand.
CTCCTGAACTAATTCTCTCCCTTGACTCTGCTGTTGAATGCTCCAAATCATGATTTAAAGACTTCAAGTAGCAGATAATCCACCAGCAAGCGACCCCTGCCCCATGCTTTGGAGGAAGGCGAAAAACCTCCAGGGCCACTGCCAATCTACCCTGGAGGAAAATTCCTTCCCGACCCCAAATATGGCGATCAGCTGAACCCTGAGCATGTGGGCAAGACTCTCCAGCCAGACCCTCTGGAAAAGGCTAACAATATCCCAACATTGACCCTTTGTACTAATTACCAGTGTGGCACGTTATTGACCTATTGACTAAACCCGTTATCCTATCATACCATCCCCTCCATAAACTTATCCAGCTTAATCTTAAAGTCATGGAGGTCCTTCGCCCCCACTGTTTCCCTCGGTAGGCTGTTCCAGAATTGCACTCCTCTGATGGTTAGAAACCTTCATCTAATTTCAAGCCTAAATTTCCTGACTGACAATTTATATCCGTTTGTCCTCGTGTCCACATTAGCACTGAGCTGAAATAATTCCTCTCCTTCCCTGGTATTTATCCCTCTGATATATTTAAAGAGTGCAATCATATCTCCTCTTATCCTTCTTTTGGTTAAGGAAAACAAACCGAGCTCCTCAAGTCTCCTTTCATACGAGAGGCTTTCCATTCCTCGGATCATTCTAGTGGCCCTTCTTTGTACCCGTTCCAGTTTGAATTCATCCTTCTTAAACATGGGAGACCAAAACTGCACACAATACTCCAAATGAGGTCTCACCATGCCTTATATAACGGGACTAGCACCTCCTTATCTCTACCTCGCCTAATGCATCCCAAGACCACATTAGCTTTTTTAACGGCCACATCACATTGCCTACTCAAAGTCATCCTATGATCAACCAGGACTCCTAGGTCCTTCTCCTCCTCCGTTACTTCCAACTGGTGCGTCCCCAGCTTATAACTAAAATTCTTGTTAGTCATCCCTAAATGCATAACCTTACACTTCTCATTATTGAATTTCATCCTGTTACTAATACTCCAGTTTACAAGGTCATCCAAATCTCCCTGGAGGATATCCCGATCCTTTTCCGAATTGGCAATACCTCCCAACTTGGTGTCATCCGCAAACTTTAACAGCCCACTCCTACTTTTGGTTCCGAGGTCAGCGATAAATAGATTAAATAAAATCGGACCCAAAACCGAACCTTGAGGAACTCCACTGGTAACCCCCCTCCAACCCCCCTCCAACCTGTAATAGCCAGCTCTGTTCTACGCTGTGCTCCTGTCAACTAATAAACCTTCTGTTTTACCGGCTGGCTGAGGGTCTCATCTGACTGCAGAGTTGGGGTGCAGGGCCCTCTGGCTTCCCCAGAAGCCCCGCCTTGGCAGACTCACTGTGGGAAGCACACGGTGTGGAAGGAGATGCTGAATGCTCCAAGCTCAGACCCAGGAAGGTCAAAGCTGTGTGAGCTTCCTGCCCTGGAGACAGTCTGCTCAGAGAGAGGAGGCTCCCCCAGAGTCCTGACTGGCTTTTAATGGAGTAGTTCCAGAGCATCACCCAGTGACTCCGTGACAGTGCTAAACCCAGAAATGTGTGGTGATGTGTGTGAAAATGTCTGTTCTGTTGTCATATTATTTGCTATTAATGTTAAAGAGAAAGGCTGTCTCATTGGCTCAGCACTGGGCCAAGGGCTAGAAATAGCGCCTAGGTTTTAACCTCCCATCTGCTCCCACTGTGTGTCTGTGAGCAAGTCACTGCATCTCTCCGTGCCTCAGTTTCCCTACAATAGACAAAGGGAATTAAATAATCTTGCCTTTCTTGGCGCTTTGGGCATTGGGTACTAGCAGAGTGGGGGTGCCAGGCCAAATAGGCCAGTGCTCTGATCCACTATAGCTAACCCTACTCCTGGCTAGTGTAGGGATTAAGATGTGGATAGAGCAAAAATTAGATCAGACCCAGACCGCTTGGGGTGGTACCTTGTAGTATCTCCCACGCTTGAAGCACCCACAGTTCTCCAGAGTCACGCAGCCCTGGCCGTCGAAGAAGAAGCCCTTGTCACACTGGCAGCCTTCAGCATAGGCCTCCGGGCAGTCCATGATGTCTCCAGGGCAGGTGGTGGTACAGAGGTTGGCCAAGACCTCGTAGTGGCTGTTGGCTGGGCAGGTCAGAGCTTAAATAGAGAAAGAATTAATTTAGGACAGGAAAGATCTCACACCATGAATGAGAGGTACAGAGACATGAAGGAGAGGAGAGCAGGGCTGGGAGGAGAGGACCAGGACACTTATTTAAGGTTGGTTTCCATCCAGAAGAGTTTCTGAAGAAACCCAAAGGTTTGGAATGAGATGTCTTGAAATTGTGACCCTCCCCAGTGCTTCTCAGAGTTCCATAAGCATTACAGCACTTACGGCAGAAGGACGCGCTCCTCCAGGGCTGGATGGGGGCCCTGGCCTCTTGGCAGGCTGTCACGTAGCTGTGGATGCTCTGGCACAGGACCTGGGAGTCCCCATTGCCCAGGCACAGATCATACAAGCAGTTGTTGAAATACACGTTGGGGCTGACCGTGCCGTGGCAGGTGGCAAAAGGGCCATCAGAGGCTGTGAGCAACCCGCAGTAGTTGTGCGCTTTGAAGACATCTTTCCTCTCCTCCTTGCAGACCGGACAGCTGTTCCCAGCACATCTGTCTGTACAGGATGCCTCTGGGATCTGAACTTCCCAGGCAGACCCGAAGGATGCAGTGTCAGGGGCCACCCTGCCATCGGGGAGCAGGAACTCGTCATCCTGCTGCCCTTTGTAGTTCCCGCACAGGCCGCACATCCGGCCATGGTAGCGACCCGGGACTATGACTCTGACCTGGTAAACCAGGTCGTAGCTCACGGTGAGGCCAAAGTCAGTTTGCACCAAGACGTTCACACTGTGCTGATATGCCCAGAGTCGCCCATCGGCCACGATCACAGGCAGGTTGTGGGACACCCCGTCCACCTGGAAGAGACAGAGCATCCTGTGTGAGCTGTGGGGAGAGGATACTATAGGGTTTGGGTTATGGGCAGTGAGTTTTGAGATTCTGTTCTCACTGACACTGTAATGTAAATCCAGCATGACTCACTTTAGAATAAATCAAGATTTACGCCAGGGCCACTGAGATCAGAATCTGGTCCCAGGTCTGCAATAAATTAGGCAGTAAAAGCCCTGATCACTATACCACATGATCACTCTGGCCCACATCTCTCTCTGCCGCTGATCTCACTCCTGATCCTTTCTCTTTCCCACTCCCTCCATCTCCTTACCCTGCTCTTCGCCTGCACCTGTTTGGGAGCTGACTTCACCACATCTCAGCTGTTCCCTTTGTGCTAGTGTAGTGTGATTTTTGTGAGGTCCTCAGAGATAATCAGCACCACGATTTCCACTCAAATCACTCCCCACCAATCTGTTCCCATCCTGCTGCTCTGATGAGACCCCCAGAGTCAAGGGGAGAGGTGATGGAGGCTCAAGGGAGGATTTCAGCAAAGGCTGAGCACAAACAGTGGCAGAGAGGATAATGATGCCATTGCCAACAGGCAGATTTGCAGCAAGAGGAGGTTTAGGAGAAGAAGGAGAGTTCAGGTTCAAAGTCAATACCCAGGTTAGAAAAAATGGAGGCAAATCTTCAAGGGGAAACTTCTTGTCTATATGTTGCAAGCTCGTCACCCTGGCTTACCTCTCCAATCTCCTTTTGCTAACCACCCACCTCCTCCCTGATCCTCTCTCTTTACCATCCCCATCTCCTGCACCCACATTTGGCCTGCAGCTCTGCTTCATGCCCACACCTACACTCAGAACTATCTCCTACTTATTGTCCATGTCCTCCCTCCCCTAAAAACCCGCACATTGTGAACCAGGAATGGCAGCAGAGAAGACAGAGCTGAGCTGGAGGATGCTCACTGTGCCCACGAGAAGCTCTCACATAGCAGCATCCATGAGTAATGCTTTCCACCATCGCCTGTGGACTATGAGATTCAGTCCCATCTGCCTGGATGATGACCTGTCCTCAGTTACTCATGCTTTTGTCAACTTTTGTCAGGATTACAGCAGTGGGCTATAACCAGACATGAAGCCCTTGGCACTTAGAAAACTTCAGCTGGTACACGCCTCTGCAACACATCTCCTCAGCAAGACTGGCTACGGTGAAGCTATCAAACCTGACGCTACCCTGGCTTTCCAGAGAGCACTGAGTTCTCTGTCCTTATCTTCAAGGTGTTCAATGGCCTGTGCCCAGGGTATCTAAAAGATCAGCTAAAGTTTGGGGATGAAAACCGTGTGTATGAGCTGAGGAAAAGGACTCCAGGAACAGATGGTATTTGTATAAACACACCAACTCTGCCTACGTATTCAGCAGAGGGGGCTGATTTGCCAAAGTGCTCCATTTTGGCCGGTGTTGGGTTACAAATCACTTGTACAGACACTCTTTTCTTAACCTGTCTATTATATAATTTTTTAACATCAGCTTTAGTAATATTTTTAAATTTGAGTGGAGGGGTAATGAAATGTTGTTATCCTGACTGTATGAGCAGAACGGTACTTACTCGGTCCTGACTGATTGAGGAGTTTCCCCTAAACAGAAGCTCACTTGCTAAGCAGGGATTAGAGAGGTCAGATCCCAGTGAAAGAATGGTGATCGTGGTGCTGACTAAGGAGTCCTGGACAGCATTTGACCCTCCGCTGTATCGTTCAGTGATCGTTAGAGCTGAAATCACTGGTAACCAGATGCTGAGCCTTAGATCTGGTGTGGGACCATAGGTGGCAACTCCGTACATACTCCGGGGCTGGAGTGCCCATGGGGAAAAAATGGTGGGTGCTTAGCACCCACTGGCAGTCAAGCTCTCTCCCTCCCCCAGTGCCTCCCTCCCATCCGCAGGCCCCACAGATCAGTGACTGCGCCTCCTGCCCACTGCAAACAGCTGTTTCACAGTGTGCAGGAGGCTGGGAGGGAGGGGGAAGGAGCAAGGACAGGGCTGGCCTTACCATGAGGCAAACTGAGGCAACCGCTTCAGGTGCCAAACTGTGCGGGGGGGGGGGGGGCGCCACTAGGACCCAGAGTGTAAAAAATTGTGTCCACTGCTGGTGCATATGTATTCTCTCTGCTCTATATGCACAGAGATGGTGGAGTGTTGTGCTAGAGGAAGGAGGGCACAAGAGACATAACTGAAAGCAGCAGGAGCTGCAGGGAGAGAGAGGAGGAGGAGCCTCTTATGTACCTCTCTAGCACCTTCAGGAGCCTGGACTGATTAACACCAGCTTCTCAGGGAGCTTCCTGTTTCCTGCTGCTTCCCTGAACCCGCTTGAGGAGAACAGGCAGTCAACTGAAGAAGTAGGAGCCAGTTAGGCCCTTAAGATACTGATATCTTCCCTCACTCAGGCCCTGCTACCAGCCCGCTTATTTGTCCCCTTCATTTGAGTGTTGAGAGCCACTCTAGCTGGCACAGAACAGCAGTCATGAGTGAAAGAAGAAAACATCACTCTGGGGCAGCATTCAGAAAAAGAAAGAAAGCAAAGGAAACTTTTCTATTTAAGCAGGAAGGAGGTCTCCTGAGATACATAGACACAAATGTTCACGGTGAGCCTTCTGGCCCCAGTGAGGATGTGAGTGGTGAGGAGATGCCTCATCTTCCAGTTAATCAGTGTGCAGGTGACCTGGCAGCTACTGCAGCATCTATATCTCCATCTCAAATGGATGTAACCATGCACATTCCTGAAGAAAAGTGTAGATCAGAGAAGAGTTTGGTGGAGGCACAAGAAACAGCTGCTGCTGAGTTTAGTTCCTTAAGTCTGGATGATCCAGGACTGTGGACCCACTTGAGCAGTAGCCTGAGGGACTTCCTTGTACTGCCTGGGCCACAGCAAGTGAAAAACTTCATGTTCCCCAAAGAGAATGAAAATAGAAGTTTCCATCCAACACATTAATGGCATGAAATCCCCAATGGTAAGAAAGTGGAGATGCCATGGCTTATGTACTCAAAAAACCCAGAATGCTGCATACTGTTTTTGTTGCAAACTCTTCCAGTCTAATGTTCCAGCAACATTGGATTCTACAGGAACAAAGGACTGGAAAAATCAGGCTAGAAATCTGGCATGCCATGAGAAGGCAGCACATCATCAGAGAGCATTCCATCGGTGGAAAGAGCTTGAGATGAGACTAAGGTTAAAGGCCACCATAGATGATCAGCATCAAGAGAAGATTGCATCAGAGCCTCTTTACTGGCAAAATTTTCTGAAAAGGCTCATTGCCATTCTGAGAATGCTTGCTACACAAAACCTAGCACTGTCAGGCACTTCAGATCAGCTGTATGTGCCAAACAATGGAAACTTCCTTAAAATTGTGGAGCTGGTGGCTGAGTTTGATGCTATACTCCAAGAACATCAAAGAAGAGTCACCACCCAAAAAATGTACACACACCACTACCTTGGAAAAACAATTCAAAATGAGATCATACAGTAACTGGCAACAGAATTCAAACAGAAGATTGTGGCAGATCTGAAGTTAGCAAGATATTACTCTGTTATTCTGGACTGCACACCTGACATCAGCCATATGGAACAAATGACTTTAATGATGCATTTTGTAACAACGACAGAACCTAGTGAAAATGTCCCTGCAATGGTGACTGTCAGAGAGCATTTTCTAGAATTTATTGACATTGATGATACTATAAGAGCTGGTATGACAAATGTGCTTATTAAAAATCTGGAAGATACGAGAATTGCAATAGCTGACATGAGAGGTCAGGGCTGTGATAATGGTGCCAACATGAGAGGAAAGAACAGAGGAGTGCAAACATGGATCCAAGAGCTAAACCCTCGAGCTTTTTTTGTCCCATGCAGTTCTCATTCATTGAACTTGGTGGTCAGTGATGCAGCATCAGCTTCTAGTGAGGCTGCTGAATTTTTTAATGTAATTCAAAGCAGCTATGTATTTTTCTCTGCATCAATTCATTGACGGCAAATTTTGAAGCAACATCTGGAAACATCCTCTCTGACACTGAAACCACTAAGCACCACACGATGGGAAAGTCGAGTGAGGCAGTAAAGCCTATCAAACACCAAATTGGGAAGATAGATGGTGCCATAGTTGCCATTATGGAGGATAATGCTATGACAGGAACTGTTTGTGGGAGAACAGTGGCAGAGAGAATGGAATCACCAGAAACATACATAACTTCAAATTTCTGTGTGGCTTAGTGTTGTGGCATGACATGCTGTTTGAAATAAATGTTGTAAGCAAGAGACTGCAAGGTGTTGGCCTTGATATATCTGGAGCAATGGAACAACTGGACAAAGCAAAATCATACCTACAGTCTTACTGGTCAGATGAGGGATTTCAAAATGTTCTGAAGAGTGCACAGAAGTTGGCAGAGGAACTTCACACTGAAGCTATTTTCCCACCCATTCAAGAATACAAGAGTCACCGAAGAAGACGACATTTTGATTATGAGGCACAGGAAAATCCCATAAGAGACCCCAAACAACAATTCAAAGTTGAATTCTTTAACCAGGTGCTAGATTGTGCAATACAGTCAGTTGAAGAATGTTTCATGCAGCTCAAGGAACACAGCAGTATAACTGGGATGTTATATGATATTCCAAAACTCCTCGCTATACCCGAAGAAGACCTACACCAGCAATGCAGGGCACTAGAGACAGTGTTGACACATGATGACATGAGCAATATTGATGTGAGTGATTTAGGTGATGAACTGAAAGCCCTTTCAAGAAACATTTCAGCAGGATCAACTCCAAAGGCTGTTCTGGAATGTATGTACACAAATAAGATGACCACCCTCTTTCCAAATGCTTTTGTTGCTCTGCGCATACTTCTAACACTTCCTGTAACGGTTGCCAGTGGAGAACGCAGATTCTCCAAGCTGAAGTTCATAAAAACACATCTACACTCCACAATGACACAGGAGAGGCTGGTCGGCCTTGTAACCATCTCAATAGAGCATGAGCTGGCCCCGATTGTGGACCTTCAGGAAGCAGTTCAAATCTTTGCAATGCAGAAGGCAGAGAAAGCACCACTTTGATTATTCAAAACAGATTAAAATGCCAGTGTTTACTATGCAGACAAGAAACATTACATTTGCTGTTCAGGCATTTGAAAGTTAAGTGTTACTTAAAATTTTTGAATAAGGCATTTTAAGTTGTTATTTCTCCTTTATTGGGATAAGTTGCAGAGCAGTAACATGAGAGGAGTAGAACAGGAAGAAAGCAGAATTGAGACCTTTCAAAGTTTTGGCCCAAGCGAGGGGGCATCATTTGAGCTCCCCGCTTCAGGTGCCAAAATGTTGTGGGCCGGCCCTGAGCAAGGATACAGAACGCTCAGGGGAGGGAGTGGAATATTAAGAAAAATCCACAACAAAAGACCCCACTGAAGACACAACTTCCCTTGGGGAGAGGAGGAGAGAACAAATAGGAGACAGAAGTGAGTCACATTGCTTAGTGTATTACTGGAAGATGCTCAAATACTCCAGTGATGAGCATGGAATAAGAACCTTGTAACAGGGTGACTTGCCCCTTAAGGGCTAGTGGCCTGAGGCCAGCCAACCCTTGTTACTAAGTAGGCACCTGAGCACCAATCACATGATTCCCCTATAAGAGCAGCTGGAGGAGGCCAGGCTGCTGGCCCAGCACAAAGAGTTCTCAGGGAAAACAGAAGAGAGTACAGAGGCTGCTGCAGACCAGTACGCTCCAGCAGGGAAACCTGAAACTCGGGAAGTGAGAAGACAGGAAGGAAAAGCCTGGGAGTGACCAGATAATTGGGTGGATGTGAAAACTTTATTCATAATGTGTGTTAATTCAATAAACAAGAGCCCTAGGATGGCTGCTATTATTAGAAGTTGTAAAAGTTATTCACAGGTCCAAGAGGGTAAACTGAGGAAGGCCACCTATAGATTGACCTCTGGCCACGAGAGGACAAACCAGAAGAGAAGAGAATCTCTCCTGTCCAAAAGGAATCAGGAACAATCTAAATTAGGATCTGGAGAAGGACTTACCATGATGAGCCCCTGTTTGCTCCACAGCAGGGTGAGTGTGATGCCATACACCTGAATGGACACCAGCTTGGCCACGGACACATTCCTAGTGTCCCAATCTTCTTTCTCTACACTGATAGTGAATGGTGTAAGGTTGCTGTCATCGGTGCAGGTCTTGGCCAGGATGTAGGTGCAGGTGCCTTGGAAGTCAAAGGGGACCCCGTCGAAAGAGAGGTAATGGGGATGGCCAGAGGCAGAACAGGTCGCAAATCCAAATGAGTGACATTTCTGGATGCCATCCACCACCCCGCATTGCTCACCAGCGCCGCAGGAGAATGCCTTACACACAACCTCCCCACCAGCCTGACACACGCACTGCTCCTTGCATGAACCGCTCGGGTGGAAGGTCTCCCCGGCCTGGTAGTAAAGTCCCCTGTGGAGGCATCCGCACTGGGAAAAGGGGACACAGCGGTCACCACTGAGAACAAAGCCCTCATCACACACGCAGCCTTCCTTACACCGGGTCGTGCATTGCACCGGGGCATAGAGGTTGCTGCATGTCAGATCACAGCTGCTGCTGCAGAATTCGTAGTGACTTTTTGGGGGACAAGACGGAGCTGTAATTAGAACAAAGAGTTAGCTCATATAGTGCATTAGCAATGTGTGCAATGAACCATCACCAGAAGATGCAATTTCATTCATGCTCCTAATTTTCTATTTCCTTAGTTTGGTTAATTAATAAAAGGGCAACATCTCTAATTAGGTCCCAGGTCTCTAATTAGGCCCCAGAGACACCAGGTAATGGGATACAGACAATCTCTCTCTAAGCGTTCGGCTTCTAATCTGGTCCAAGATCAGGGTGTAGGGAGTGGAGGGCTCGTGGGCCTAGAATTGTTCTGCAGAGCTTTTCACCACTAGCTTTTTGCTTTGAGTCCAGGTCAGTAGTGCCTAAAACTCATTCCCAGATGATGGCTTATGGGAGACGAGTTGGTGGGTTCCCAGACCAGTTCCTAGTGAACAGACAGCTCAGTTACTAAGACTCCACTGACTGCCAGCTCTGATTATGTCAACTCTCAGCAGGGAAATCAAGGACTGACTGGATGGACCACGGATGGAACTACTACATCCCCAGACAGTGCCTCTCTGGCCTGGGGTGCAGCACATTGATAGAGCACAGTGAGGGGCCAGCTCCTATGACTGTACCCATCATTTGGAGAGAGGGCTTCTTTGTCACTTAAGAAACATTCTGCAGAACTGGATAAGCTGAGCATTTAGATCAACATTTACCAGCCAACAAAAATTAACAAGCCCCATGGAACAATCAGTAGTGAACATGGCGACTCACAGCAAAATTTTGTAGTCCTCCAGGGATGCACCATAGCTCCAGCTTCCTGACATGCCTCAGCATAGCCAGCAACGGCCTGGCAGACATTACTCTCCCGCTCACTGAGGACACAATAGCTGTACACGCAGTCTACGAAGTATCCATGGGGGTCCACTTTGCTGTGACATCCTCTGAAGGGGCCATTCTTGTCTAGGATGATCCCACACTGCCCTCTGCTACCTCGTTGTTCCTTTTCAATTGCCTCTATATTTGTGCATGGTGGTATCATTACTACAGAGCATCCTGGGAGGTTTCCCACCTTCCAGCTCTGGCCAAAGCTGACTGGGCTTGGTGCCAGTGTGCCATCCCTCATGAGCAAGTCGTCCTCCCTGTCCTTGTTGAAGTTGCCACACAGACCACACACAGCTCCCGCGTAGGTCGATGGCAGGGTGACCGTGATGCGTCCTGACCACCCGGCAAAAGTAACAGTGAGGCCAAAGTCGGCCTGGATCACTGTGGCCCAGCCCTTTCTATACACAGTGATTTTCTTATCATTGAGGTTGAAGGGAAGGTTAATCAGGAAACCATTCATCTGTAAGAGCAAATCATTCAGTATATGAAACATCGCTCGCTCGTTGTGGAACCTCTCACTCCAGCACAGAGCTCCAGCCCATAATTATAATAAAAATCCACCTCTGTTTAACGTTTTGTCCAGTCTGCCCTGCTCCAGTCCCTACAACCTGCCTGAATCCCAGCTCTCCAGACTGGACAGGATCCTCAACCAGACTTTCATTACCTCTGGCTTTGGCTATTGCAGTTCCCTCCTCTCTGTTCTACCTGAACCCCAGCTCGCCAGGTTCCCACATATGCTGGATGCTACTGACACTTTCTGACCCATCTCAAGTGAAATGGCAGCACCCCAATCCTCAAATATCTCCATTGGCTCCCTGTTCATAGAAGAATCCATTTACCATTCATTCTATATTTCACAGCCCTTCCATGCACTGTCTGTAACCTGTGTTGATGACACAGGTGACTTTCTAGAAATGTTTTAGAGAGACTAGAGACAATTTAAGAAACTCACCAGTACTTTCCCAGGGAATTGATTGCTGATCTTGAGTTTGGTCTGATAAACCTTGATCTGTACAGGAGCGGTATTGTTCTCCTGGAAGTAGACCTCAAAGTCCACCAGTCCCTCTGCCTTCTTGCACAGAGCTGTGAGCTGGTAGCGGCAGGTGCCTTGGAAGTCATATCTTTGTCCATCAAAGGTGGAATAGTGCAGATTTCTTGTCACAGAGCAGGTGGCGTAGCTGGAGGGGTAACAGCCCCGTACACTGTTCACTAGCCCGCACCTCTCCAAGTGTTTGCACGTAGCAGCCACGCATTCGACTTGTCTAGTGGCTGCATTGCATATGCACCGTGTCCCACATGCCTCATCTACCCAGAAGCTCTCGTTGGGGGCATAGGGGCGCCCTTCAAACTGGCACCCACACTTGCCTTTGGGGATGCATTTGCCCTGACTCAGCACAAAACCATCCTTGCACTGGCAGCTTTCCACGCAGGGGTCTTGGCAGCTGCTGGGGGCTGACTGGTCCACACACGTGGCTGGGCAGGCTGTTCCACAGAGCTGGTACTGGCTGTTCTCCAGGTGGCACTCCATGGCTGGGGAGTGAAGGACCCACAGATTTAGCAGCAAGTTCTCTCAATGCAAAAACAGTATTTAAAATAGACAGAGGGGGATGTATATTGTGGGGCTATAATGAAATAAATACTATTGGGAATTGTGTCATTATGGGAGATTTTAACTTCCCAGATATAGATTGGAGGAAAAGTGCTAGCAATAATAGTAGGGCCCAGATTTTCCTGGATGGGATAGCTGACAGATTTTTCACCAATACTCACTGAACAAACAAGATGTGATGCCATTTTAGATTTGGTATTGGTGAGTAGTGAGGACCTCCTAGAAGTACTGGTTGTAGGGGACAACCAGAGTTCAAGTGATCATGAACTAATTCAGTTTAAATGGAAGGATAAACAAAAACAGATCTGCAACTAGGATCCTTGATTTCAAAAGGGCAAACTTAAAAAAAATGGATAATTAGTTAGGGACCAGGAAGTAGACTGGACTGAAGAACTCAAGGATCTGAATGTGGAGGAGGCTTGGAGTTTCAGAAACAATCTGAAGCCTGCATTCCAAGCAAGGGGAAAAAAATCATAGGGAGGGATTGCAGACTGAGCTGGATGAGCAAGCGTCTCAAACAGGTGATTAAGAGAAAGAAGAAAGCCAACAAGGAATGGATGAAGGGATGGATCAGGAAGGAAAGCTATCTCTTGTAGGTCAGAAAGTGTAGGGATAAAGTGAGAACTGCCAAAAGCCAAGCAAAGTTGGACCTTGCAAACGAAATTAAAACCAAGAGTAACATTTTGTATAGCCATATAAATAAAAAGAGACACTAAGCACTGAGGATGGGGTGGAGATTAAAGAAAATCCAGGTATGAATTTCCTCAGTTTTTAATAAGAGTATTGGAGAGTTTTGGGGTAGTGGCAGGATAGCTAATGGGAACAAGTATATGGAAGTAGAAGTTTCCGCATCCAAGGTGGGAGTCAAACTCAAAGAGCTTAATGGAACTAAATCGGAGGACCTGTATAATCTCCATCCAAGAATATTAAGGCAACTGCCACATGAAATTGCAAGCCCAATAGCAAGAAATTTTAATTAATCTGTAAACTTGGGGGAGAATTTCTAATATTGGTCCTATTTTTAAGAAAGGGAGAAAAGTGATCCAGGAAATTACAGGCCTGTTAGTTTGACCTCAGTTGTATGCAGGTCTTTGAAAAAGAAAGCAGTAAGGAAACAGAGGTATATGTATTTGGGATAAAATACAACATGGTTTTACAAAATGTAGATCATGTCCAGCCAACCTGTTCTCCTTCTTTGAGAAGATAACTGATTTTTTAGACAAGGGAAATGCAGTAGATCTTACATACTTGAATTTCAGTATGACATTCGATACAGTTCCATATGGGAAATTATTAGTTAAATAGGAGAAGATGAGGATTAATATGAGAATCGTAAGGTGGATAAGCAACTGGTTAAAGGGGATACTACAACAGGACATATTGAAAGGTGAATTGTCAGGCTGGAGGAAGGTTAATAGTGGAGTTCCTCAGGGATTGGTCTTGGGATCAATCTTATTTTACATTTTTAAAATACACACAAAAAGTAGGAGTGTGGTAACAAAATTTGCAGATGACACAAGATTGGGGGGTATTACCAATATGGAGGAGAACTGGAATATCATACGAGAAGATCTTGATGACCTTGAAAACTGGAGTAATAGAAATGGGATGAAATTTAATAGTGCAAAGTGCAAGGTCATGCATTTAGGAACTAACAAGAAGAATTTGTGTTATAAACTGCGGATGTATCAGTTGGAAGTGACAGAGGAGAAGAAAGACCTGGGTATATTAGTTGAGCACAGGATGACTAAGAGCCACCAATGTCATGCAGCTGGGAAAAAAGGCTAATGCAGTCCTAGGAGGCATCAGGAGAGATATTACCAGTAGAGACAGGGCAGTGTTAGTACCATTATACATGGCACCAGTGAGACCTCATCTGGAATAGTGTGTGTAATTCTGGTCTCCTATGTTTAAGAAAGATTAATTCCAACTAGAACAGGTGCAGAGAAGGGCGACTAGGATGATCCAAGGAATAGAAAACCTAACTGTAGTGGGGCAGCTGCCTCACTCCCTGAGAGTGTAGGCTGCACGAGGCCAGTGCTCCTGCGCAGACAGGCAGCCAATTAGAGAAGGGCTTATTGGGAGCCAATCAGGGCCCAGATTGGACACAGCCAATCAGGGCTAGGCTCAGCCCTATAAAAAGGCTGCTCAGGGAGAGGAGAGTCAGTCTGTCCCAGGCCTTTGACAGGGGAAGGTCGGTCTCCAGAACTGGGAGACTAGCACCGTCGACAGCGCAGTGCTGGCCAAGCTCAGGGAGCAGAAGGGTGCTCTACCCCATAGCCTCCCAGGCTGCAGGCCCTGAAGGGAAGGGCCTAAGAGGTGCAAGAGGCCATAGGGGAAGTGGCCCAGGGAGGTGGACAGACAAGGGGAGAGAAGGAGGACAATGAGATTGCTGCCAGAGGGTCCCTGAGCCAGGACCCAGAGTAGAGGGTGGGCCTGGGTCCGCCCCTTTCCCCCCTTGCAGTACACCCAGCCATCGGCAGTGGGGAGCAGCCATTACAGACACGCCAGATCCCTGACAAGAGGGATTAGACTTTTGGGGTGTGGTTGGACATGGTGGCTGAGGCATAGAAAGACTGCTGATCAACCCCCTTCCCCCACCCCCCCGGAAGCGGGTGTGGATGGACTAAGGGGCACTGCTGGAGGGCAGTGGTCCGGAAAAGGACGCCGTGAGCTGGAGAGCGATGCAGGCTCAGATGCCAACCAAGGGTGAGACAGCAGGTGGGACACTACCAGGAGAGGGCGCTCCACTGGACTGAGCTAATTCCCAGAGACAACCAGCAGGAGGCGCTAGGTGGTGAGTCCCAACCCTGTCACGCTAACTTATGAGACAAGACTCAAAGAGCTTGGCTTGTTTAGCCTAACCAAAAGAAGGCTGAAGGAAGATATGATTGTGCTCTATAAATACAGCAGAGGGATAAACACCAGGGAGGGAGAGGAGTTACTGTGCCAATGTTGACACAAAAACAAATGGACATCAACTGGTCATCAACAAATTTAGCTTTGAAATTAGAGGATACCCATCCCAGGAGTGAAGTTCTGGGACAGCCTTCCCAGGGGAGCAATAAGGGCAAAACACCTTACTGGCTTCCAGATTGAGCTTGATAAGTTTATGGAGGGGATGGTGTGATGAGACTGCCCACAATGGCATGTAGCTGATCTGTGAGTGGTAGCAGCAATGTCTCCAACAGCCAGTGATGGGACACTGGATGGGGAGGGTTCCGAGTTACAAAAGACGGTTACTCACCGTAGTAACTGTTGTTCTTCGAGATGTGTTGCTCCTATCCATTCCAGTTAGGTGTGCGCGCCGTGCATGCACGGCTCTTCGGAACATTTTTACCCTAGCAACTCCGGCGGGCCAGCTGGGCGCCCCCTGGAGTGGCGCCACCATGGCGCTGGATATATACCCCAGCCGGCCCGTCCGCTCCTCAGTTCCTTCTTGCCGGCTACTCCGACAGTGGGGAAGGAGGGCGGGTCTGGAATGGATAGGAGCAACACATCTCGAAGAACAACAGTTACTACGGTGAGTAACCATCTTTTCTTCTTCGAGTGATTGCTCCTATGCATTCCAGTTAGGTGATTCCCAAGCCTTACCTAGGTCGGAGTGAGACATGGACGAATGTAGGACTGCTGAGACGAAGGCCGCATCGTCTCTAGATTGCTGCACCAACGCGTAGTGGGAAGCGAAGGTGTGTACAGAAGACCAGGTGGCCGCTCTACAGATGTCCTGGATAGGAATATGGGCCAGGAAGGCGGCAGACGAGGCCTGCGCTCTCGTCGAGTGAGCAGTGAGGCGGCATGCAGGCACGCGAGCAAGCTCGTAGCATGTCCGGATACATGCCGTCACCCAGGAGGAAATCCGCTGCGAGGAGACCGGCTCGCCTTTCATGCGGTCGGCAACCGCTACGAACAGCTGGGTCGAACGCCGGAAGGGCTTCGTCCGCTCGATATAAAAAGCGAGAGCCCTGCGGACGTCCAGGGTATGAAGCTGTTGCTCCCGAGGGGAGGCGTGCGGCTTCGGGAAGAAGACCAGAAGGAAGATCTCCTGGTTGAGGTGGAAGGCCGACACCACCTTAGGGAGGAAGGCCGGGTGTGGTCGAAGCTGCACCTTGTCTGCATGGAAGACAGTATACGGCGGACCAACCGTGAGGGCACGGAGCTTGGACACCCGTCTTGCCAACGTTATAGCGACGAGGAAAGCCGTCTTCCACGAGAGGTAGAGCAGGGAGCACGTGGCCAAGAGCTCAAAGGGGGCTCCCATAAGCCTGGCCAGAACCAGGTTCAAATCCCAGGCCAGGGTAGGACGTCGTATCGGCGGGTACAACCGGTCCAGGCCCTTAAGGAAGCGGGAAACCATCTGGTTCGAGAAGATGGATCGACCTTCTATGGATGGACGAAAGGCGGACACGGCTGCCAGGTGCACCTTCAAGGAGGAGACCGCGAGTCCTTGTTCCTTAAGGTACCAGAGGTAGTCCAGGATTGTAGAGATAGGGACTAGGAAGGGATTAAGGCCGCGCTGGTCACACCAGAGCGCAAAGCGCTTCTATTTCGCGAGATAGGTGGAGCGAGTGGAAGGCTTTCTGCTTTCAAGCAGGACTTGCTGTACTGCCACCGAACAGTCCCTCTCTGCGTGGGTCAGCCACGCAGGTACCAAGCTGTAAGATGGAGGGACTGTAGGTCCGGGTGGCGGAGTCTGCCGAAGTCCTGCGTGATGAGGTCCGGCCATAATGGAAGGGGAATGGGATCCCGAACGGAGAGCTCGAGCAGCAGGGTGTACCAATGCTGCCTCGGGCAGGCCGGAGCGACGAGTATTAGGTGGGCCCTGTCCCTCCGAAGCTTGAGTAGCACACGGTGTATGAGTGGGAACAGAGGGAAGGCGTAGAGGAGGTGATCCGTCCATGAGTAAAGGAATGCATCCGACAGGGAGCCCGGAGAGCGACCCTGGTAGGAGCAGAACTGGTGGCACTTCCTGTTCTCCTTGGAGGCGAACAGGTCTATCTGGGGAAATCCCCACCTTTGGAAAATCGTGTGTACCACATCTGGACGAAGGGACCACTCATGGGCGAGGAACGACCTGCTGAGATGGTCAGCCAGCGTGTTCTGCACTCCTGGAAGAAATGATGCTTCCAGGTGAATCGAGTGGGTCACGCAGAAGTCCCACAGGAGCATCGCTTCCGTGCAGAGGAGGGAGGAGCGGGCTCCGCCCTGCTTGTTCACGTAGAACATTGCCGTCGTGTTGTCCGTGAAGACTGTCACGCAGCGGCCTTGGAGACGGGCGCGGAAGGTGTGACACGCCAAACGGATCGCTCGCAGCTCCCGGACGTTGATGTGGAGAGCGAGCTCTTGGGGCGACCAGAGACCCTGGGTGTGAAGGTCGCCCAGGTGAGCCCCCCATCCCAATGCCGAGACATCCGTGGTCAGGGTGACGGATAGGCGAGGAGGGCGGAACGGGACTCCTGCACACACGACCTCTGGGTTCAGCCACCAGCTGAGCGAAGCGAGTGTCGGTTTTGTGACGGTGACTACCATGTCTATCGAGTCGCGGTGCGGGCGGTATATCGACGCCAGCCAAGATTGAAAAGGGCGAAGGCGGAGCCTCGTGTACGCGGTGACGAACGTACAGGACGCCATGTGGCCCAGGAGGCGCAGGCAGGACCGAATCGTTGTCGTGGGAAAGGTGAGAAGGTCTTGGATGATGGAGACCATCGTCTGGTGCCGAGATCGAGGGAGGCAGGCCCTGGCCAAACTGGAGTTGAGGACCGCTCCAATGAACTCCACCCGCTGCGATGGAGCTAGGGTGGACTTCTCGGCATTGATGAGAAGGCCGAGGAAGCGAAATAGGGATAGTATCTCTGACATCTGGTCCTTTACCAGCTGTCGGGATGTCCCGCGAACCAGCCAGTCGTCGAGATACGGGTATACGTGTATGTGATGATGGCGGAGGGCTGCGGCCACCACTGCCATGCATTTGGTAAAGACCCTCGGCGCGGTGGACAGGCCGAATGGCAGCACTGCAAACTGGTAGTGCGCGTTCTTGACTATGAACCGCAGGTAGCGTCAATGGGGAGGGTAAATCGCGATATGGAAGTACGCGTCCTTCATATCGAGGGCGGCAAACCAGTCTCCCAGATCCAGGGAGGGAATGATGGTCCCCAGGGTGACCATGCGAAACTTGAGCTTGAGCAGGTACCTGTTGAGCTCCCGGAGGTCCAGTATAGGACGTAGACCTCCTTTCGCCTTGGGGATGAGAAAATATCGGGAATAGAATCCCCTGCCCCGCATGTCGTGAGGCACCTCCTCTATGGCATCCAAGCTCAACAGAGTCTCGACCTCTTGTAGGAGGAATTGCTCGTGAGAGGGGTCCCTGAAGAGGGACGGGGAAGGTGGGTGGGAAGGAGGGGGCGAAAAAAATTGAAGGCGGTAACCAGACTGGATTGTACGAAGCACCCAGTTGTCCGTTGTTATTTGGGACCACGCTGGAAGGAAGTGGGAAAGGCGGTTGTAAAATAATCGGGAAGGATCCGGTACAGAGTCTGATGGGCCGTCCTCGGGCGTCCCATCAAAAGGCCTGTTTGGGCCCTTGAGAGGCCTTGGAAGGCGCCTGGGTCTGGTTGCGCCTGTTGCCCGACGGTCTACGGCGATTCAGGCCGGGTCGCCGGCTATTATAGGGTCGCGACCTGGGCTGATTAAAGGGCCGGTAGGGTTGCTGCCGGAATGACCTTCGCTGGGTAGCCGGTGTGTGCATACCCAGAGTGCTAATGGCAATTCGACCGTCCTTGAGGGTCTGAATTCTGGAATCCGTCTTTTCCGAAAACAGACCCTGAGTGTCGAAGGGTAGGTCCTGTAAAGTGTACTGCACCTCCGGTGGCAGGGTGGAGGACTGCAGCCAGGAGATTCGCGTCATGGTCACTCCTGAGGCCAGGGTTCTGGCACCCGAGTCCGCCGAGTCCAGAGCGGCCTGGATGGAGGACCTGGAGGATTTCTTGCCCTCTTCCAGGCGGGCCGAGAATTCCTGGCGTGAGGCTGTCGGGATCAGCTCCGAGAACTTCGCCAGGGACACCATGATGTCGAGGTGTATCGGGCGAGGAGGGCCATCTGGTTGGCGATCCGGAGCTGGAGACCCCCCGCTGAGTAGACCTTTCGGCCCAACAGATCCATGCGCCTAGCTTCCTTGGATTTCGGCGCTGGAGCCGGCTGGCCATGTCTCTCCCTGTCGTTGACCGACTGGACCACGAGTGAGTCTGGTGCAGGATGGGTATACAAATACTCGTACCCCGTGGGGGGAACAGAGTACTTCCTTTCTACCCCGCAAGCGGTGGGAGGGACGGACGCCGGTGACTGCCAGATGGTAGTGGCATTCTTTTGAATGGTGCGGATGAATGGTAAGGCCACCCGCACTGGGGCCTCAGCACCAATTACATTAGTCACCGGGTCATCATCCTCAGCGACCTCCACCACGGGGAGGTCGATAGCCTTCGCCACCCGGCGAAGAAGGTCTTGGTGGGCCCGCAAGTCAATAGGTGGAGGGTCCGCTGTGGACGCCCCCGCCACAGCCTCATCTGGCGAGGATGACGAGGACCGACCTTAGACCACGGCCTCCGAAGGTGGTTCCTCTATGGGATGGGCAGCTGTCTCGGAGCGCAGATGCTCCACAGGACCAGGAGGCGACTGGGCCTCACCTGGTGGTGATGGGGGCGGCCTGCTGACTGTGGCCTCCGGCACCCTGCGTTCAGAGGCTGGGGTCCGCGGGGGGCAAGGGAGCCCTTGAGCTTCGTACTGGGCCCAGGGGACCCAAAAGCCCCACTGCTGCGCACCGTGGACTTGTCCTTGCGGGACAGCCTGAAGATGGCCATAGCTGTCTGCCCGCGAAGCGACCGAGGAGTGACGAGACGGCCACGGGGGGCGGAGGCACTCACGGACTGCACCGTCGATGCTGGCAATCTGTCCCCGTACAGTGCCGAGGATCGGTGCCGGTCGTCGCGGTGCCGAGATGGAGAGCGGGACTATCGACTGCCGCGGTGCCGGGAGCTCGACCGGTGCCGGGAGCTCGACCGGGATCTCAACCGGCGGTGCCGGGAGCGGCTTCGGGAGTCAGGGTGCCGGGAACGGTGCCAGGAATCGGACCTTCTGCGGTGCCGACGGGCTGGCGACCGGGACCGGGAGCGTCTCCGGGAGTGCGACCAGTACCGCGATGTTGAGCGGTACCAGGACTGTGACCGGCCCCGAGAAGGTGAACGGTACCGCGATGGTGAGCGGTGCCGGGACCTGGAGTGGCGTGACGGTGACCGTCTTCGGGACCGGGATTGAGACCGAGACCTGGAGCGCCGTCTATCCCGTCCGTCAGGGGAAGGAGGCCGCATCATAGCCGGCTTACCCGCTGACTTAACAGCCCACACCGGCGGTGCCGGGGGCCGGAGGCTCGGTGCCTCTGTGAGCTCGATGAGCTCTCTCGCCGTCGAGAACGTCTCAGGCATGGACGGGAGCTGCAGCTCGACCGCGGTTGGCACCGGGGAGCAGGGTGGTACCGGACTCGACGGCCCTTCCGGCGCCGGAGTCAACGGTACCGTGCACGGTCTGTGCACCACCACAGCCGGTACCGGAGGCGTCGGTGGTGGCTCGGCTATTGGTCCCGGAGGATGCGGCTTCGAGGCCGTCTTCGCCGGCTTACGTTTCCTCGTTGGGGAGAGGGAACGGTGCCGGGTCACCGGTGCCGGTTGCAGAGGTCGAGGAGCCTCGGTACCGGAGCGGCTCGGGGCCGCCAGTGCGCTGCGCGCCGATGACGACTTCGGCGCCGCCGGGGTCGGTGCGGGAGGCTGGAGCGTTGCCTCCATAAGGAGCTGCTTTAAACGACTGTCCCGCTCCTTTCGTGTTCTAGGCTTAAAGGCCGTGCAGATAGGACACTTATCTGGACGGTGGGTTTCCCCGAGGCAGCGCAGGCAGGAGTCGTGCGGGTCCCCGACAGGCATGTGCCGCTGGCAAGTCGCACAGGGCTTAAACCCCGGTGCCTTGGGCATGAGCCCGCACCGGTTGCGGAAGAAGAGGGGTAAACCCCCCTTATTCCCTTATTCTATACTATAGCTAACTAAACTTATTCAACTAAACTAACAACTAAGTAACCTAAACAACTATGTACACTCAAGAGTAGAGAAACACTAGGGCTGTGGAGGAAAGGGAGCACTCCACTGTTCCAACTGGCCGTCACGGGCGGTAAGAAGGAACTGAGGAGCGGACGGGCCGGCTGGGGTATATATCCAGCGCCATGGCGGCGCCACTCCAGGGGGCGCCCAGCCGGCCCGCCGGAGTTGCTAGGGTAAAAATGTTCCGAAGAGCCGTGCACGCACGGCGCGCACACCTAACTGGAATGCATAGGAGCAATCACTCGAAGAAGAACAGAGAATTCTTTCCCAGGTGTCTGGCTGGTGGGTCTCACCAACATGATCAGGGTCCAGCTGATTGCCATATTTGAAGTCAGGAAGGAATTTTTCCCCGAGGTCAGATCGGCAGAGACCCTAGAGATTATTTCCCTTCCACTGCATCCTGAGCCACAGGTCACTTGCTGGTTTAAACAAGTGTAAATGGTGGATTCTCTGTAATTGGAAGTCTTTAAATCAAGATTTGAGGATGGCAGTAACTCAGCCAGAGGTTAGGGGTCAGTTACAGGAGTGGGTGGGTGAGATTCTGTGGGCTGCAACATGCAAGAAGTCAGACTAGATTAACATGATGGTCCCTTCGGACCTTAGAGCAGTGGTTCTCAACCCAAGGTCCACAGGTCGCTGTGGCCCATGTGACATCCTCTGGGCCATACAGGTAGTATATATGTTGTCTGGATGCAGCCCATATAACACCTAGAAAGCTGCCTATGCAGCCCACAATAGTAAATAGGTTGAGAACCACTGGCTTAGAATCTATGATTCTATGGGTGACTTAAACTGCCACCATCTTACCCCAGCTCTCATGTGTTATCAGTGGATGTTAGATACTCAAAGTGACAGGCACCTTAGCAATTCCACAGACAGGCAAATACTGTGGGTACAATAGAACCCAGGCATCCTGATTTGCCAATCACTGCTCAATCCCAAACCACTCGATCACGCCCTCTCCCAAAACCAGGGCTAGAACTCAAGAGTGCTGAGCCCCAGGCTCCCCGGTCTAACCAGCAGACCATAGACCTTGGCATACAAGTCTGTACTCACAGCATCTGGCCAGCTTCCTCCATTCCCCAATCCTGACCCCCTCCAGCTGGCAGGCGTCCGCGTAGGCCTTCAGGGCCTCACACAGGGCCTTCCGGTAGCCCTCGTTGTGGCACAGATCGTACACGCAGTTGTCAAAGTAGACTGTATGATCCACCTTGCTGTGGCACTGGCTGAAGGGCCCATCTGAGACCTTGGTTATCAGGCCGCACAAGGCCTCCTCCTTGTACTTTTTGGTTATGCTGGGGTCACAGGGTCTGCAACCTCCAATGCAATCGTGCCAGCAAAACTGATCCTCATCTTCCACTGCCCAGCTTTTCCCCAGGGCGGTGACACTGGGAGCCAGATCCCCATCTGGGGTCCGGAAATCATCGGAGGGGTCCCCGTTATAGTTGCCGCACAGGCCGCACAGACTGTCGGAGAAGTCATTAGGGACGGTGACCCTCAGGTGGTTGTTCCAGTCATAGGACACCCTGATGTTGAAGTTGGTGCGGAGGACGAGGGAGGTGCCGCTCTGATAGAGCCGAAGGGCCCCGTTGTTCAGGGAGATGGGTAAGTGGGCCCTGGTGTTATTCACCTTCACGGTGAGAAAAAAAGGGCAAAGGTCAGAATCGAGTGCACAGGTCTGTCATTTACACACTGAGCTCTACTCTGATATACTTTTTCACTAGTATTTGCCTATTCATCAAAATCAAAAGGGGTTTAGAAGATTGTTCCTTTTCCAAGGAGTTCTGATGGAAACAAGGCCGATTTCAAAACCTGTCTGTTTTTTCCTGCCACCAGCTCCTTGGCAACCTACCGGGCGGACTGACCTGGAGTTGGGGCTCCATTCGTCTTCATAGAAAATGTGGTAATTTATGAGTTTCGTTCCATATTGGAATGAAGCTAATTTTCAAAATATTGAAATCTTTCTGCCAATGGAATTAGCTTTCTCAGGCCAGCTCTATCTAATGTGATGTTTTAATCCAAGTTTGGTTCAAGTTTGTGTCCAGATTCACTGGAAATTGTGATTTGGCCCCATTGCTATTCGTAGGGTTTTCCCAACCAGGTCCAATTATTATATGCATGATTGTGCTGTAGCCTGTTGTAGACAAAAGGACCAAGGAGAAGAATGAGCGGGAGCTACTCTAGGGGATGGGGGCTGCATTGGTTAGAACCATTAGGGAGCGGCTCTTGTGGGGACAATGCTGCGTGGGTGAGAGCCCTTAGGAGGAGCACTTGAGGGGCAAGAGGTCTCAAGGAGATGTCTACAATGTTCCAGGGCCCCTGAGGTACCTCACGTTGGAGCAGGCTCTGTAGGGCACAGCCCCAAAATGCCTAGATGTGCCTCACTTTCCCCATATCTTAGAGTTCAGGCAATGTCCTCCCGGATCCAGGAGTGGGGATTCTTCTCAGGTGGGGTCTCAGCGGGATCCCTGTTACATTAGAAACTGCTGGGGAATTTGTGGTAGGATGGACTCAGTGGAGCTGGGATTTGCCCACAAGAGCTGGAATACTGGCCCTGCTCTTGCATGATGCGCTGGGGATAGGTAATAAACAAATGCTCAGGTCTACGCTTTATCTGGCGTGCAGATCCCGTGTGCTTGAGACAGAGCCGACAGCTGCCCACAGCGAGTCATGCACCCTGCACCCTTCAGTACAGCACCCTGTAGTGCCAGGCTGTGACTCTGAGGGACAGCACCCTTGATTGACCCCCCCACATCATTCCCTGCCACACAGCACCTGCTAAATAGGCACTGGGGTCAGCACTGACTTGCCAGGACAATGTTCCCTTTTAGGTCACCCACCCTGCTCCCTAATATAAATATAATAATAGGAGATATACCAATCTCCTAGAACTGGAAGGGACAGAATCATAGAATCTCAGGGTTGGAAGGGACCTCAGGAGGTCATCTAGTCCAACCCCCTGCTCAAAGCAGGACCAAACCCAACTAAATCATCCCAGCCAGGGCTTTGTCAAGCCTGACCTTAAAAACCTCTAAGGAAGGAGATTCCACTACCTCCCTAGGTAACCCATTCCAGTTCTTCACCACCCTACTAGTGAAAAAGTTTTTCCTAATATCCAACCTAAACCTCCCCCTCTGCAACTTGAGACCATTACTCCTTGTTCTGTCATCTTCTACCACTGAGAACAGTCTAGATCCATCCTCTTTGGAACCCCCTTTCAGGTAGTTGAAAGCAGCTATCAAATCCCCCCTCATTCTTCTCTTCTGCAGACTAAACAATCCTTGAAAGGTCATTGAGTCCAGCCCCCTGCCTTCACTAGCAGGACCAATTTTTGCCCCAGATTGCTAAGTGACCTCCTCAAGGATTGAACTCACAACCCTGGGTTTAGCAGACCAATGCGCAAACCACTGAGCTATCCCTCCCCCCAACAGTGCCTGCTGGCCATTGGTGTCAGCACTGACTCTGAGCAGAGGGTGTCCCCTCTTAGGAAGCCTACCATTCACTAGCACAGTGTTGGGACTTAGGGAACAGCACTGATACAGCAGCAGAGCACACCCGACTACTTCAACGAGACTCCCCACTGCAACACTGTGGATTACTTTGTTGCCTACATAACTACTGACCACACTGGGCCTTATCTATGTTGGGCATAGCCTCGGGGCTGCTTTAAATGGAGCCCACTGGCTGTGGTCCCATAGGGGCCATTAGCCAGCTGGGCACTGTCAGAGCCCATCACCATCCAGCCACTCTCCTTTGCCTGCTCTGTCCTACCCACAAAATGCCCCGTCCGTGGTGGGGGCTGCAGTTTCCTGCCCTCTATTTAGCAAAGCCTACAGGGTGGACATAGGAGCAGGGTGGACATGTGCGCCCAGCACTCACCCACACAAAGCCGGCTTCAGCCCTGGCCGCTGTGACAGTGACTCCATCCACCTGGACAGTCACCGACCCAATGTAGAAGACCTGTGTGTTCCCACTGTTCTCACTCTTGACCATGACATGGAAGGAGGGCAGGCCGGCGGCATCCCTGCAGGTCTTGGCCACGGTGTAGGTGCAGTTGCCATGGAAATCATAGGCCCATCCATCGAAGGTGCGGTAATGAAAGTATCCCCCAGCCCAGCACGTGCCCCGAGAGACCGGCACACACTTTGGCTGCTCATTTATCATCTTACAAATAGTTCCTTCCCTGCAGCGGACCACACTGCAGGATGGCTTTGGAATAACTAGGGGGAAAGACAATAGAAAGACAAGAAACAGCAGACTAATCAGTAACATCTATGTATCTTTCTATCTCTCCCCCCACACACATCGTTATATCTATCACCAGGCACTCCTCTATTTCTCTTCTTCTCTCCCCATACACACTTCCTTTGCATCATTCACAAACTTCCCGCGAATCCCATGCTGAGGAAATCTCTGCATGTGTGTGACCACAGCAAAACCGGCTCCTATGTCTCCTTCCCTGCAATGCCCGGCAGAGGTGGTACAACACCTATGGGCATGTTGTGGGCAGCATGGAGCAGGCAAAGGAGAGTGGCTGGGATGTGATGGGCTCTGACAGTGCCCAGCTGACTAATGGCCCCCACAACCAGTAGGCTCCAATTTAGAGCAGCTCCTAGGCTACAGCCAGGGAGAAGATCTCGGAGTGTGATCAGCTCCCTGCCCACTTGGCTCTGCTGTGCACATCAGAAACTGGACACAGTAGAGACTCTGACCCAAAAAATGTTTCCATATTTCAAGTCAAAATGCTGAAATATTACGGGTCAGGTTCCAGGCTAAATAAAAGGGGAGAGAGAGAGTGAGAAGGGTGAGGAGACATAATTGAAATGACTTTACTCACTGCTTGTGCAATAACCCTTCGGGGCATGTTTCAATCAGTGACTCTCCTTTACCTTGGCTGATGCAGTCCATGACGCTGTCTCTGATCTGGCAGGTTGCTCCACTGGTGCAGTTGTGGGCTTTGCAAGTCACCTCTCGGGCAGGAACACAGGTGCAGCTTTGCTGGCACTCATTCATCAGGACAGTCTCACTGGGCTGATGGGATGTTTGGGAAGGAGGAAATAACGCAACGTAAGTGGAAATGGTTATTTATAATAATTTCTGTCGGTGCTAAACTCAGAGCTGTGTGGTGAGGTGTGTGAAAAACTATTGTGTCATAATATTATTTCTCTTAACATTAAAGAGAGAGGCTTTCTAATGAGTTAAGAATTGGGCTGAGGGACAGGACAATGTCTAGGTTTTAACCTCCCATCTGCTACTGACTCACTGGGTGGGTCTTGAGCAAGTCACTGCCCCACTCTGTGTCTGAGTTTCCCCATAATGGACAAAGGGAATTAAATCTTCTTGCCTTTCTTGGTGCTTTGGGCATTGGGTATTAACAGAGCAGGGATGCCAGGCTGGATAGGCCAATGCTCTGATCCACTATAGCAAACCCTGTTCCTGACTAGTGTAGTGATTAAGATATGTGAAAAAAAATTTAGATCAGACCTAGACTGCTTGAGGCTGTACCTTGTAGTATCTCCCCTGTTTGAAGCACCCGCAGTTCCCCAGAGTCACACAGCCCTGGCCATCGAAGAAGAAGCCCTCGTCACACTGGCAGCCTTCAGCACAGGTCTCCGGGCAGTCCATGATGTCTCTAGTGCAGCTGGTGGTACAGAGGTTACCGCAGAGCTCGTAGTGGCTGTTGACCGGGCAGCTCACAGCTTAAATAGAGAGAGAAATAAAGGATGGCTGGAAAGATCTCACACCATGGCCTAGAGGGACAGACATGAAGGAGAGGAGAGCAGGAAAGGGAGGAGAGGAACAGGGCGCCTTTGTAAGGGAAAGGACAGTTACCTGTTCCGTAACTGGCATTCTTTGAGATGTGTTGCTCCTGTCTATTCCACAGTAGGTGTGCGTGCTCGCCATGTGCACCAGTGCCGAAAGTTTTTCCCTTAGCAGTGCCTGTAGTGGGGGAGCACCACTGCGACCCCTAGAGTGGTGCCTCTATAGTGCGCTATAAGGGGAGCTGCGCTCTCCCCCCACCCTCGGTTCCTTCTTGCTAGACAACTCCGACAAAGGGGAAGGAGGGCGGGATGTGGAATAGACAGGAGCAACAGGTAACTGTCCTGTTACGGAATAGATAACTGTCCTTTCTTCTTCGAGTGATTGCTCCTGTGTATTCCACAGTAGGTGATTCCAAGCAGTATCTGTTGGAGGTGGGTAGGAGTTCATGATGGTTTGGGACGAAGTACCGCCCTGCCGAAGCCTGCATCGTCCCTAGACTGGGAGACGATCATATAATGCAAAGTTAACGTGTGAACTGAGGCCCACGTGGCCGCCCTACAGATGTCCTGAATGGGGACATGGGCGGCATAGGCATCTGATGAGGTCTGAGCCCTCGTCGAGTCAGCCTTAATATGATAGGCGGCGGGGGAATCCCTGCCAGCTCATAGCACATGCGTATGCATGAGGTAATCCAGCGGGAGAGCCGCTGGGTCGAGATAGGTTGCCCTCTTGCCCGCTTGGCCGAGGCAACAAAGAGTTGAGAGGATTTCCGGAAGGGCTTAGTCCGATCCAGATAAAAAGCCAACGTTCTACGCACATCTAACATGTGGAGACGGCGTTCCTTGTTAGAGGAGTGGGGCTTAGGGCAGAGCACGGGAAGAAAGATACTCTGCTCCATATGGAAGGCGGAAATCACCTTCGGGAGGAATGCCAGGTGTGAGCGAAGCTGGACCTTGTCCCTGTGGAAAACCGTTAAGGGGGGTTCCAAGGTTAGGGCCCTGAGCTCCGAGACACATCGGGCAGACCTGATTGCCACGAGGAAGGTCACCTTCCATGAGAGGTGCGACCAAGAACATGTGGGTAGCGGCTTGAAGGGGGGCCCCGTGAGACGTGACAAGACCAGGTTGAGGTCCCATTGTGGCACCGGGGGTCTAGCATATGGGAACGAATGGACTAGGCCCTTCAGAAATCGGGAGGTCATAGCGTGGGAGAATACCGAGTGCCCTTGCACCAGTGGGTGAAAAGCCGATATGGCTGCGAGGTGTACCCTGACCGAGGCTGGTGCCAGACCTTGAGTCCTAAGGGACAAAAGGTAGTCCAGGACGAACTGGAAACTCCCCGCTCGCTCACCCACCTGGCAAATCTGAACCACTTTGCCACATACGCCCGGCACGTGGACGGCTTCCTGCTTTCCAGGAGCCTTACCTGCTCTGAGCACCTGTTCTCCTCCTCGTTTAGCCATGGAGCAGCCATGCTGTCAGGTGGAGCACGGCCAGGTTGGGATGGAGGAGGCATCCCCCTTCCTGGGAGCGGAGGTCTGGGCGGAGCGCTAGCACCCTCGGGGGGGCCACCAAGAGGCGTAAGAGGGGCCCGTACCTATGCTGACGGGGCCACGCTGGGGCTATGAGAATGACCCTCGCCTTGTCCACTTTCACTTTCTCCAGGACCTTGGGGATGAGGGGAAGCGGGGGGAAGGCATATAGGAGCTGGCCCAACCAGCTCATGAGGAACACGTCTGAGATCGCGTCCTTCCCCACTCTGCCCCTGAAGCAGAACCGTGGGCAGCAGCGGTTCTGGCGGGTTGCAAACAGGTCAACCCAGGGAACTCCGCACTCTAGGAAGACCCGGTGGGCGACCTCCGAGTGGAGCGACTGCTCGTACTGGGGGGAGAAGACCCTGCTGAGGCAGTCCGCTTGCGTATTGCGGACGCCCTGAAGGTGAGCCGCCCACAGGGAGATATCGTGGGCTATACAGAACTCCCATAAGGCCAGGGCTTCCCGGCAGGGGGCTAGGGAACAAGTCCCGCCTTGCTTGTTGATATAGTACATGGCGGCGGTGTTGTCCGTGAGTACTCTGACCACCCTGCCATGGAGGTGCGTGAGAAATGCCGTACATGCCAGACGTATTGCCCTGAGTTCCCTGACATTTATGTGCAGGGACAAGTCCGGGGTCGACCACATCCCCTGGGTCCGCACGTTTCCCATGTGGGCTCCCCAGCCTAGGTCCGAAGCATTGGATATCAGGTCTATGGCTGGGCTGGCCTCCCTGAAGGGAACCTCTTATAGCATATTGCTCAGGAGGGGCCACCACTGAAGGGAAGCCAGCACCGGGGATGGGATTGTGAGGACCTTGTCCAGGCCGTCCCGGGCTTGGGAGAATTGGGAGGCTAGCCAGAGTTGGAGGGGCCTCATCCGGAGTATGGCATGGCGGACCACGTACGTGCAGGCTGCCATGTGACCTAGAAGCTGGAGGCACACCCTGGCCATGGTCACCGGGAACGTGGAGACCGAGGTGATGAGAGCCTTTAGGGTCTCGAGCCTGTCCAGGGGAAGTGAGGCCATAGCCTTGGAGGAGTCTAGGAGAGTCCCAATGAACTCTATGTGCTGGACCAGCACTAGGGTAGATTTGGTCTCGTTCATGACCAGGCCTAGGTTTTTGCAGGTGGCCAGGAGTAGTCGCACATGGAACTCCACCTCTGGACGAGACTCACCCTTGAGGAGCCAGTTGTCCAGGTAAGGAAAGATTTGTACCCCTTGTTTCCTGAGTTAGGCCACCACCACTGCCATGCACTTTGTGAACACCTTGGGGGCTGTGGACAAGCCAAAGGGGAGGACCGCAAACTGGAAGTGCCCCATCCCCACCACGAATCTGAGGAAGCATCTGTGCCCCTCGAAATTGTGGACGTAGAAATAAGCGTCCTGGAGGTCCAGGGCAGCGTACCAGTCCCCCGGGTCTAGAGAGGGGATGATAGAAGCCAGGGACACCATGCGGAACTTGGAACGGGTTAGGAACCTATTCAGGTCATGTAGATCCAGGATGGGTCTGAGACCCCCTTTCACCTTGAGAATGAGGAAATAACAGGAATAAAAACCCTTGCCCTGGAACTGTGTCAGGACACGTTCCACTGCCCCGAGGCTGAGTAGCTGATCCACCTCCTGGTCCAGGAGGCAGCAGTGCTCGAAATCCCCCAGGCCCAGGATGGTGGGTGAGTGGAATGGTGGGGGAGAAGTAAACTGCAAGACATATTCCCCTAGAAATGGTACTGAGGACCCAGTGGTCTGACGTTATGCGGACCAGGCCCTGAGGAAGGCAGACAATCGGTTGCAGAACACAAATTTTATTGGTCGGGGGGTCTCCCTGGCAACAGGCCCGGTGCCCCCCTGTGGATAGTCAAAACCGCCGCTTTCCCTGCCTCCTGCCCTTAGGGGGACCAGGCTGTTGGGTAGAGCGGGACTGCCTCTGAGACCAGCGTTTCTGGTCTCTAGGCCTTTTATACGGGGGCTCGTATCTGCTCCTAGCAGGTTGAGCCGCCAGGATCGATTTGGCCTTGTCCTTTGCCGGAGGGACATAGAGGCCCGAGGTCTGCAGGGTGGTGTGGGAGTCTTTCATCCCATGCAGCCTGATGTCCGTCTGGTCCACAAAGTGCGCCTTGCCATCGAAGGGGAGGTCCTGCATCAGAGATTGGGCCTCCGTTGACAGACCCGATAACAGGAGCCACGATGCCCGGCGCATGGAGATTGCGGAAGCCATGGAGCGAGTCGCCGTATCAGCCGAATCCGCCGCTGCCTGCAGGGCCACCTTAGCCACCGACGACCCCTCTTCCATCAGAGCCTTGAAGTCCTTCCTATCCTTGTCTGGGAGAAGGGGCTCAAACTTAGGCAAGGACTCTCACAAGTTAAAGCCATATCTGCTGAGTAAGGCCTGGTGGTTGGCTACCCTCAGCTGAAAACTAGCTGATGAATAAATCTTTCTGCCAAAGGAGTCAAGTCTCCTGATATTCTTAGGGGTGGGCGCGGGTTGGCCTTGGCACTCCCTGTGGTTCACTGATTTCACCACAAGTGAGTTAGGTGCCGGGTGGGAATAAAGGTACTCGTGACCTTTCGCCGGCACAAAGTACTTTCTCGCAGCCTTCTAGGAGATCGTGGCCAAGGAAGCGGGAGTTTACCACATGGCACTGGTGATGTTGGCAACACTTTGGTGTAGTGGCAGGGCCCCACGGCCCAGTGCCAAGGGAGATAAAATGTTGAAGAGGGAGTCTGACGGTCCCTCCATCTCCTCGGCTTGTAGCTGAAGGATGGATGCCACCCGCTTCAGCAAGTCCTGGTGCGCCTTGAAGTCCTCCTGCGAGACCAAGGGCAGAGGTGCCACAATTGTGTCGTCTGGTGCCGGAGACG
Organism: Mauremys mutica; assembly: GCF_020497125.1. Classification (NCBI taxonomy): domain Eukaryota; kingdom Metazoa; phylum Chordata; order Testudines; family Geoemydidae; genus Mauremys; species Mauremys mutica. Next base: position 16,562,186 of record NC_059088.1, read on the forward strand.
TAGCACACGTGAAGTTGGGCACCGCAGTCGGTGCCGGGACGTCGAGACCCAGGTCAGAGTCCGGACGCGGGTCCGCCAAGTCCTGGCCCATCGACTTGTCCCGTGGGCAGCCCGACGAGGCCGATGGAGCCTGGGACACTCGGCGACCAAATGGGCCCCGGGCTGGGCCGGTACCTGCTGCCACGGTGCCCACTGCACCATTGTCCCTGCCACGGGGCACTGTAGCCTTGGCCTTGCTGGGTACCTGATGGCACAACGAGTCCCAGTGGGGCAACACAGCCCGAGGATGGGAAGGGGGGGACCGAGGCCGAGGTGGCCGAGGAGCGTTCGGTGCCATGGGAGCGATGGGAATGGTGCCTGCGGCAGTGTCTCCCTCACGATCTGGATCTCGAAGACAAGGAACAGTACCCCCTCGACGAGCTGCTTCAGTAGTCGTAACGACGGTACGAAGCTCAGTGCCTTGACGCCGAGGTACCACGTGGAGAGCCTCTGGCGCAGCGTCTGGTTGAGCAGGAGCTGGAGCACGAACGACGACACCTATCGCGTCGAGATCTGCTCCGGTATTCACGCCGGGCCAGGGAGTGTTCCCGGCGCCTCTCCCGATGCCTGCGCTCACTGGCGGGAGGGGTAAGAGGGGCCCACGGTTCCCGTCTCGGCGGCAGGTCAGAGGGTCTGGGAGGCGTCAACGGTGGCCGGGAGTCGCTTGAAGAGTGGCCGCTGCACGTCGAGCAGTGCGGAGAGCGATCTTCGGAGCAAGAGCCACTGCTCACCAAAGAGGCCGGGCGGTCCCCTAACGGGGGCCTACCCCGAGACCTGGGAGTCATACTCGGCTACGAGCTCGGCACAGGCAAAGACATAATGTCCTTTGCCACCTGCACTGCCTTCGGCGTTGACGGCATCTGTACTGGGGATGTCTGGGTCGACTACACTGGGCTGCTCCACTCCACGCGAGTCGGAGGTCTTAAGCCCGGGGGGGACCGAGGGCTGCCCAACGCAGGACCAGCCTCCCCCTTGTCCTTATCGCGGAGGCGTTGCAAGGCCAAGCTCTTCCCCTGCTTTTTGGCAGGAGAGCAGCGCCTGCTGGTTGAAGGGGCCTTGCTACGTACCAACGACGCGGCAGCCGGTGCCGAGTCCGATCTGCGCACTGGGGTGGGAGCCAACGCCGACTCTATTAGGAGAGCTCTAAGTCTGAAGTCCCTCTCCCTTTTAGTCCTTGGTTTGAACGACCTACAGATTTTGCAATGGTCGCTAATATGAGTCTCACCCAGGCAGTGAAGACACTCAGTGTGGGGGTCGCTCCTGGGCATAGATCGGCGACAGGAGTCACACGACTTGAAGCCTGGAGTGCAGGGCATGCCCCGAGTCCAAGCTAATATTGAAAAAATGATCCAACGAACGGTACCGCTAGAGAAGAGAAGGCTGCAGCGAAGCTGGAGCGCAAGTTCCGACTACCTTCACTGGCGGCAAGAAGGAACCAAGGGTGGGGGGAGAGCGCAGCTCCCCTTATAGCGCACTATAGAGGCGCCACTCTAGGGGTCGCAGCGGTGCTCCCCCACTACAGGTACTGCTAAGGGAAAAACTTTCGGCACCGGTGTACATGGCGAGCACGCACACCTACTGTGGAATACACAGGAGCAATCACTTGAAGAACATGAGATTGTTGGCTCCCATCCAGAAGAGTTCTAGAAGAAGCCCAGAGGCCTGGAACAAGATACCCAGTAACACTGACCCCTTCCCTTCCCCAAACCTCCAACACTATCAGCACACTTACGGCAGAAGGAGGCGCTCCTCCAGGGCTGGATGAAGACCTTAGCCTCTTGGCAGGCCGTCACGTAGCTGTGGATGCTCTGGCACAGGACCTGGGAGTCCCCCTTTCCCAGGCAAAGATCATACAGGCAGTTGTTGAAATACACGCTGGGGCTGACCGTGCCATGGCAGGCCGCAAAGGGACTGTCGGGGTCTCTGAGCAGCCCACAAGAGTTGCGCCCTTTGAAGACCTCCTTCTTCTTCTCTTCGCAAACTGGACAGCTGTTTCCAGCACATCTGTCTGTACAGGATGCTCCTGGGATCTGGACTTCCCAAGCAGAGCCAAATGCTGCCACATCAGGGGCTGTCCTGCCACTGGGAAGCAGGAACTCCTCGTCCTGCTGTCCATTGTAGTTCCCACACAGGCCACATGTCTGGCCATGGTAGCTTCCTGGGATGGTGACTCTGGCCTGGTAAACCAGGTCGTAGCTCACAGTGAGGCCAAAGTTGGTTTGCACCAGGACATTAGTGCCGTGCTGATATGCTCGGAGCTGCCCATTGACCATTATCACGGGGAGATTGTGGGATACCCCGTCCACCTGGAAAAGACAGCACATTCCCCTGTGAGCAGGTAGGATGGACAGTGCATGTGTGGGTAGGGGCTATGAACAAGTTTTGAGATTCAGCTCTCACTGACACCATGGGTTAAATCCAGAATGACTCATGACTCCCGATTTCACTTTGCAATGATTTGTCCTCACGTTCCAAGCTCTTGACATTGTCACCCCGACCTGCATTTCTGATCTCATCTCCCAGGCACCTCCTTCCCTCCTCATCCTCTCTCTTTACCTTCCCAACTCCTCAACCCATGTTTGGCCTGCTCCTTCTCATGCCAACTCCACGACTCAGACCAGTCTCCTACTTCTCCATCTCCCCTCCCCCGCCCCCAAAAACCCACTTCCCTGGTGACGCCTCCTTCCTTCACTCCTTCCCTCCCTCTCCTATCTCAAACAATTTCCTATGTGTTGTGTTCAATTTGCCCCAAATTAGACTGCAGGCTTCACAGGACACTATGCCATGGGACAAATTCTTCAATTCTTCAATGGGCCAACGGAGATAAAATGGGGAGGAATTTTACCTCATGTTTGCAAAATGTGAGGTATGCGGAGGGGGTTCACCAAATAATTAATACTTATAAATAGGGGTATAATCAACAAGAGAGGCATGCTGGAGGATGCGCATCTCACCCAAGAGAAGCTTTGACATAGCAGCATCCATGAGTAGCACTTTATACCATCTCTAGCTGGGTAGGAGACAGCATCCCATTCTGACAGAAGATGACCTGGTTTCAACCATTCACGGCTTTGTCACTTCCCCACTGGACTATATAGCAAGGTGGTTCCCCCAGGCATGAAGCATTCAGCACATAGGAGTATTCAAGTGCTACACAACTCTGCAGCATACCATCTCAGCAACACTGGCTGCTGTACACATCAAACCTGTCCTCCACTCCCTACCCTGGTTTCCCATAGAACAAGGAATCCAGTTCAAGTCCTCAGTCCTTATCCCAAGGTGCTCAATGGCCTGGCCCCAGGCTATCTAAAACAGGAATTAAACCTCCAGGTTGAAGACTGTGGTGGACAACTTATTTCCATTGGCACAATGGAAATCACATCAATAAGGATAAACTTTGTCTCTGCCAGAGACGAAGCTTTATTAGGAGTTGGTCCAAGTCTGGAGAATGAACCGTCTCAGGAAGTAAGGACCCTCACAAACCTGGCCACCCTCTTTTCCAAGTGCAAGGTGTGTTCTTAGACCACCTTTCTCCAACATATATATGGCAACACATGTATACATTTATCATTATTAAACAAATCCACAACAAAACACCCCACTGCACACACATCTTTCCTGGGGAGAGGAGGAGAGAACAAACATGCGGCAGATGTTAGTCACGTTGCTTAACGTATTTCTGGGAGGGGCTCAAATACCACGTGGATGAGCCTGGTATATGAACCTTGTAGCAGGGTGGCCTGCCCCTCAGTGGCTTGTGACCAATCCTTATTACTAAGTAGGCACATCTGAGCAGGAATCATATGTGTTCCCTGTAAGAGAAGCAGGAAGAAGCCAAGCTCCTGGTCCAGCAGAGAGAGTTCTCAGGGAGAAAGAGGGGAATAGAGAGGCAGCTGGCAGTGAGTAGGCTCCCGCAGAGAAACCTGAATGTAGGGGAGTGAGATGGCAGTCAGGCAATGCCTGGGAATGACCAGATAAGGCGGTGAATGGCTGTATGTAAAAACTCCTATTTGAATGAGACCCTTAGGAGGGCTGTTGCTATTGGATTTGTAAAAACCTTGTGTGAGTTGTTGAGGAGTCCAAGAGGGGAAGCCAAGGCAGGCCACATGCAGAAACCTCTGGCCATAAAGGGACAGTCAGAATGATCTAAATGAGGATCTGGAGAAGGACTTACCATGATGAGCCCCTGTTTGCTCTGCAGCAGGGTGAGTGTGATCCCATACACCTGGATGGACACCAGCTTGGCCATGGAGACGTTCCCGCTGCCCCAGGATTCTTTCTCTATGCTGATAGTGAATGGTGTAAGGTTGCTGGCATCGGTGCAGGTCTTGGCCAGGATGTAGGTGCAGGTGCCTTGGAAGTCAAAGGGGACCCCGTCGAAAGAGAGGTAGTGGGGATGGCCAGAGGCAGAACAGGTCGCAGATCTAAATGGGTGGCATTTCTGGATGCCGTTCACCACCCCGCATTCCTCACCACTGCTGCAGGAGAATGCCTTACACACAACCTCCCCACCAGCCTGACACACGCACTGCTCCTCACATGAACCACTTGGGTGGAAGGTCTCCCAGGGCTGGTAGTAAAGTCCTCTGTGGAGGCATCCGCACTGGGAAATGGGGACGCAGTGGTCGCCGCTGAGAACAAAACCCTGATTACACACGCAGCCTTCCTTACACTGGGACGTGCATTGCACCGGGGCATAGAGGTTGCTGCATGTCAGATCACAGCTGCTGCAGAATTCATAGTGACTGTTCGGGGGACAGGACGGAGCTGTAATTAGAACAAAGAGTTAGCTCACATAGTGTGTTAGCAATGTGCACAATGAACCATCACAAAACATGCAATTTCATTTAAGCTCCTAATTTTCTATTACCTTGGTTTGGTTAATTAATAAAAGGCACCATGTGTAATCCAATTCCAGGTCTGGTTAACTGGTTGCTCCAAAGAAACCAGGCAATGGGATACAGGTAATCTCTTTCCTAAGCCTAGGCTTTCAATTTGGACCAAAGTCAAGGTGTAGGGAGTGGAGGTCCCATGGACCTGGGAGTGTTTGGCAGAGCTTTTCACCATTAGCTTATTGTTTTGAATATGGATCAGTAGTGCCTAAAATTCGTTCCTAGATGACGGTTTATGGGAGATGAGTTGGTGGGTTCCCAGACTGGTTCCTAGTGGACCCGACATCTCAATTAGTGAGTCACCACCATATCCCAGCTCTAATTATGTCCTAGTCTCAGCACATAAGCCAAGAACTAGATGGGCTATGAAGGACACCACTACATCTTTAGTGGGATTCTGCCTGTTCCTAGAGAAGGGCAACAAAGGTGTGACAAGATTATGGCAATCAACAGATGGCTCAAGCAGTGGTGCTATAAGGAGGGCTTTGGGATGTATGGCCACTGGGAAGCATTCATGGACAGAGGACTGTTCTCTTGGGATGGACTTCACCTGAGTAAGGAGGGAAATAGACTTCTAGGATGGAGGCTGGCAAAAACTGATTAAGAGAGCTTTAAGCTAGGAATTTGGGGGAGATGGTTGGGAGATGTCCAGGTAGTCTCCAGCCGGAATTTAACATTGAGAGGGAAGAAAACAAAGGAAGAAAGAATACAGCCATGGGTAGGAGAATGGATATAAGGAGGAAGGGTAGTGTAGACACCAGTCTAATAGGTGATACTGGTGGTAGAATGTCTGTGCCTAATCAGGTAAAGAATGTCAGTGAAGCCAAATGGCAAAAATTAAGATGTTTGTACACTAATGCGAGAAGCCTAGGTAACAAAATGGTGGAAGTATAGCTACTGGTGCAGGAAGTGAAACCGGATATTATAGGGATAACAGAAACATGGTGGAATAGTAGTCATGACTGGAATACAGGTATTGAAGGCTATGTGCTGTTTAGGAAAGACAGAAATAAAGGCAAAGGTGGTGGAGTAGCATTATATGTCAATGATGAGGTAAATTGTAAAGAAAGAAGAAGTGATGGAATGGATAAGACAGAGTCTGTCTGGGCAAAAATCACATTGGGAAAGAAAGCTACTAGAGCCTCCTCTGGGATAACGCTTGGGGTGTGCTACAGACCACCGGGATCTGATTTGGATATGGATAGAGACCTCTTTAATAAACACTAATGGGAAATAAATACTAATGGGAATTGTGTGATCATGGGAGACTTTAACTTCCCAGATATAGACTGGAAGACAAGTGCTAATAATAATAATAGGGCTCAGATTTTTCTGGATGCGACAGCTGATGGATTCCTTCACCAAGCAGTTGAAGAACCAACAAGAGGGGATGCCATTTTAGATTTGGTTTTGGTGAGTAGTGAGGACCTCACAGAAGAAATGGTTGTAGGGGACAACCTTGGTTTGAGTGATCCTGAGCTAATTCAGTAAAACTAGATGGAAGGATAAACAAAAATAGTTCTGGGACTAGGGTTTTTTATTTCAAAAGGGCAAACTTTAAAGAATTAAGGAAATTAGTTAGGGAAGTGGATTGGACTGAAGAACTTGTGGATCTAAAGTCGGAGAAGGCCTGGAATTACTTCGAGTCAAAGTTGTAGAAACTATCAGAAGCCTGCATCTCAAGAAAGGAGAAGAAAATCATAGGCAGGAGTTGTAGACCAAGCTAGATGAGCAAGCATCTCAGAGAGGTGATTAAGAAAAAGCAGAAAGCCTACAAGGAGTGGAAGATGGGCGGGATTAGCAAGGAAAGCTACTTTATTGAGGTCAGAACATGTAGGGATAAAGTGAGAAAGGCCAAAAGCCATGTAGAGTTGGACCTTGCAAAGGGAATTAAAACCAATAGTAAAAGGTTCTGTAGCCATATAAATAAGAAGAAAACAAAGAAAGAAGAAGGACAACAAGGACAAGTGCAGAGTCCTGCACTTAGGACAGAAGAATCCTATGAACTGATACAGACTAGGGACCGAATGGCTAGGCAGCAGTTCTGCAGAAAAGGACCTAGGGGTTACAGTGGACAAGAAGCTAGATATGAGTGAGCAGTATGCCCTTGTTGCCAAGAAGGCTAACGGCATTTTGGGCTGTATAAGTAGGTGCATTGCCAGCAGATCGAGGGACGTTATCATTCCCCTCTATGCAACATTGGTGAGGCCTCATCTGGAGTTCTGTGTCCAGTTTTGGGCCCCATACTACAAGAAGGATGTGGAAAAATTGGAAGGAGTCCAGCGGAAGGCAACAAAAATGATTAGGGGTCTGGAGCACATAACTTATGAGGAGAGGCTGAGGGAACTGGGATTGTTTAGCCTGCAGAAGAGAAGAATGAGGGGGGATTTGATAGCTGCTTTCAACTACCTGAAAGGGGGTTCCAAAGAGGCTGGATCTAGACTGTTCTCAGTGGTAGCAGATGACAGAACAAGGAGCAATGGTATCAAGTTGCAGAGGGGGAGGTTTAGGTTGGATATTAGGAAAAACTTTTTCACTAGTAGGGTGGTGAAGCACTGGAATGGGTTACCTAGGGAAGTGGTGGAATCTCCTTCCTTAGAGGTTTTTAAGGTCAGGCTTGACAAAGCCCTGGCTTGGATGATTTAGTTAGGAATTGGTCCTGCTTTGAGCAAGGAATTGGACTAGATGACCTCCTGAGGTCCCTTCCAACCCTGATATTCTATGATTCTATGAAGTGGGACCATTAAACACTGAGGATGGAGTGGAGGTTAAGGATAATCTAGGCACGGCCCAATATCTAAACAAATACTTTGCCTCAGTCTTTAATGAGGCTAATGAGGAGCTTAGGGATAATGGTAGGATGACAAATGGGAATGAGGATATGGAGGTAGATATTACCACATTCGAGGTAGAAGCCAAACTCAAACAGCTTAATGGGACAAAATTGGAGGGCCCAGATAATCTTCATCCAAGAATATTAAAGGAACTGGCACATGAAATTGCAAGCCCATTAGCAAGAATTTTTAATAAATCAGTAAACTCAGGGGTTGTACCATATGACTGGAGAATTGCTAACATAGTTCCTATTGTTAAGAAAGGGAAAAAAGGTGATCCGGGTAACTACAGGCCTGTTAGTTTGACCAGGGCCGCCCAGAGGATTCCGGGGGCCCGGGGTCTTCGGCCGCGGGGGGGGGGGCCTTCGGTTCCGGGACCCGCCGCCAAAGTGCCCCGAAGACCCGCGGCGGGGGCCCCTCTGCCGCCGAATTACCGCCGAAGCCGGACCCGCCGCCGAAGTGCAGCCCAGTCTTCGGCGGTAATTCGGCGGCGGGGGGCCCCCACCGCGGGTCTTCGGGGCACTTCGGCGGCGGGTCCCGGAACGGAAGGGCCCCCCGCCACCGAATTACCGCCGAAGACCGAGCTGAACTTCGGTGGTGGGTCCCGCTCCGTCTTTGGCGGTAATTCGCCGGCGGGGGTGTCGTTCCGCCCCAGAGTGGAAGGACCCCCCACCGGCGAAGACCGGGAGCGAAGAAGCTCCTGCGCCCGGCCCCGCAAGAGTTTTCCGGGCCCCCCGGAGCGAGTGAGTGAAAGGTGAACTGTCAGGCTGGAAGGAGGTTACTAGTGGAGTTCCTCAGGGATTGGTTTGGGACCAATCTTATTTAATCTTTTTATTACTGACCTTGGCACGAAAAGTGAGAATGTGCTAATAAAGTTTGTGGATGACACAAAGCTGGGAGGTATTGGTAACACAGAGAAGGACCGGGATATCATACAGGAAGATCTGGATGACCTTGTAAACTGGAGTAATAGTAATAGGATGAAATTTAATAGTGAAAAGTGCAAGGTCATGCATTTAGGGATTAATAATAAGAATTTTGGTTATAAATTGGGGACACGTCAATTGGAAGTAACAGAGGAGAAGGACCTCGGAGTATTGGTTGATCACAGGATGATTATGAGCTGCCAATGTGATATGTCCGTTAAAAAAGCTAATGCGGTTTTAGGATGCATCAAGTGAGGTATTTCCAGTAAAGATAAGGAGGTGTTAGTACCGTTATACAAGGCACTGGTGAGACCTCATCTGGAATATTGTGTGCAGTTCTGGTATCCCATGTTTATGAAGGATGAATTCAAACTGGAACAGGTTCAGAGAAGGGCTACTAGGATGATCCGAGGAATGGAAAACCTGTCTTATGAAAGGAGACTCAAAGAGCTTGGCTTGTTTAGCCTAACCAAAAGAAGGCTGAGGGGGGATATAATTGCTCTTTATAAATATATCAGAGGGATAAATATTAGGGAGGGAGAGGAATTATTTAAGCTTAGTACCAATGTGGACACAAGAACAAATGGATATAAACTGGACACTAGGAAGTTTAGACTTAAAATTAGATGAACGTATCTAACCATTGGAGGAGTGAAGTTCTGGAACAGCCTTCCAAGGGAAGTAGTGGGGGCAAAAGACATATCTGGCTTTAAGACTAAGCTTGATAAGTTTATGGAGGGGATGGTATTATGGGATAGCCTAATTTGGGAAATTAATTCATCTTTGATTATTAGCAGGTAAATATGCCTAGTTGTCTGTGATGGGATGTTAGATGGGGTGGTATCTGAGTTACTACAGAGAATTCTTTCCTGGTTGCTGGCTGCTGAGTCTTGCCCACATGCTCAGGCTTTAACTGATCGCCATATTTGGGGTCAGGAAGGAATTTTCCTCCGGGGCAGATTGGTCGAAGCCTGGGGGGGGGTTCGTCTTCCTCTACAGCATGGGGCACAGGTCACTTGCTGGAGGATTCTCTGCACCTTGAGGTCTTTAAACCATGATTTGGGGACTTCAATAACTCAGACATAGGTTAGGGGTTTGTTCCAGGAGTGGGTGGGTGAGATTCTGTGGCCTGCATTGTGCAGGAGGTCAGACTAGATGATCATAATTGTCCCTTCTGACCTTAAAGTCTATGAGTCTATCTCTAGACAGTGCCTCTTTGGCCTGGGGTGCAGCATATTGATAGGGCACCGTGATGGGGGCAGCTTCTATGGCCACTGCCTGTGCTGTACCCATACTTTGGGCTCCTCTGAAAATTAAGAAATGTTCTACATCACTTGATGAGATCAGCATTTAAACCAACATCTACCAGCCAGCTTGGAACAGTGATTCCCATCGGGTAGGCAGCGGTGAACATGGGGGACTCACAGCAGAATTTTGTAGTCCTCCAGGGAAGCACCATAGCTCCAGCTTCCTGACATGCCTCAGCATAGCCAGCAACGGCCTGGCACACATTACTCTCCCGCTCACTGAGGACGCAATAGCCATACACGCAGTCTATGAAGTATCCATTGGGGTCCAATTTGCTGTGACATCCTCTGAAAGGGCCACGCTTGTGGAGGATGAGCCCACACTGCCCTCTGCTACCTCGTTGTTGTTTTTCAATAGCCTCTACACTTGCGCATGGTGGTATCATTATTGCAGAGCATCCCGGGAGGTTGCCCACCTTCCAGCTCTGGCCAAAGCTGACTGGGCTTGGTGCCAGCGTGCCATCCCTCATGAGCATGTCGTCCTCCCTGTCACTGTTGAAGTTGCCACACAGACCACACACGGCTCCTGCGTAGGTGACTGGCAGAGTGACCGTGGTGCGTCCTGACCACCCGGCATAGGTAACGGTGAGGCCAAAGTCTGCCTGGATCACTGTGGCCCAGCCATTTCTATACACAGTGATTTTCTTATCAATCAGGTTGAGGGGAAGATTCATCAGGAAACTGTTCACCTGTTAAAGCAAGACACATGGGATATGAAACATCGCTCGCCTGTGGTGGAACCTCTCACTCCAGCACTGAGCTCTGGCTCATGATTACAATAATAATCCATCTCTGTTCAAATCTTCATCAAATCCCAGGTCTAACCAGACTTGAATTTCCCCTGGCATTAGCTTTTGCAGGTCCCTCTTCTCTGTCCCCCAGCTCCCCTGGTTCACACCTCTGCTGGATGCTATTGACACTGTGAGTGATGCAAACCCCACACCTGCCCTTGAAAAGTTTAAGATGGTTAGATGGACCAATTAACAATCTAAGAGACACCTGGAGGAGGAGCCAGGGAGCAATGAGAACTAATTAAAGGATGAAGCTCACCTGAACAGGAACAGGTCGGGCTGGTATAAAGCAAGGTAGCTGAGGGCAGAAGGGGGCTGCAGGGAGGAGGTGTCTGCAGTTACTCTCTGAGGCTAGGGAGAGGGGAGGCTTGGTCAGGAGGGAAGGGTGTACCCGGAGAAGGGTAGAGAAGGAGACTGATAGAGGCAACATAGGAAGTAATCCAAGGAAACAGAAACAAGGCATGGGACAGGATAGACCTTAGCTGCTGGTTTTAGGGTCCCTGGGCTGGAACCCAAAGATGAGGGTGAGCCCATGTTCCCCTACCAGCCACTGGGGATGTGGCACCATTGAGGGGCAGTGAATTGGAAGACTGCCTGGGACAGTTGATGACACCTGTTACACAAACTCTCAGAAAGGAGAAACTACAGTGACCTTTCCGGAGGCCAAGCCACAAGGAGGGAGCCATCGAGTCTGGGTAGAGAGAGAGTGTCAGAGTGAGCACTCGCAGGATGGGGCTTCAGAAAGGCAGAGCTAATTCCTAGCTGCAGCCACAAGGAGGTGCCCCATTGGGGATCAGAGTACATTGTGAAAGTATGGACACTTGTGGATGGGAGGAAGAGGTAGATGTGATATATCTTGACTTTAGTAAGGCTTTTGATACTGTCTTACATGACCTTCTCATAACAAACTAGGGAAATACAACCTAGATGGAGCTACTATAAGGTGGGTGCATAACTGGTTGGAAAACCATTCCCAGAGAATAGTTATCAGTGGATCACAGTCAACCTGGAAGGGCATATCAAGGGGGATCTTGCAAGGATCACTTTGGGGTCTGGTCCTATTCAATATCTTCATCAGTGATTTAGATAATGGCATAGAGAGTACACTTATAAAGTTTGCAGACAATACCAAGTTGGGAAGGATTGAAAGTGCTAAAAGAAGATTCTGGTAAATTATTTTTGACAAATAGATTCTTTACTAGGCATATTCATACAGAACTTCGTGTAATTCATTTAAATTACAATACAGAACAGTATTTTCTGCACCTGTCAAAAGCAGTGCAAAGGCTTGGGGTGTCAGGGGTAACGAACTGAGGACCTCAGGGAGTGAGAAGGAGCCTAGGAGTGACCCTAGAGGGTGTTGGGTGTGGATGGGAGGTTTTTCTTTGTGGGGCATGGGATTGTTAGGGTGTTGGGAAGCCTCCCCCATGAAGACAGAAGATGACTTCATGACTTCTCAGTGGTAGAAGATGACAGAACAAGGAGTAATGGTCTCAAGTTGCAGAGGGGGAGGTTTAGGTTGGACATTAGGAAAAACTTTTTCACTAGTAGGATGGTGAAGCACTGGAATGGGTTACCTAGGGAGGTGGTGGAATCTCCTTCCTTAGAGGTTTTTAAGGTCAGGCTTGACAAAGCCCTGGGTGGGATGATTTAGTTGGGTTTGGTCCTGCTTTGAGCAGGGGGTTGGACTAGATGACCTCCTGAGGTCCCTTCCAACCCTGAGATTCTATGATAAGACCTTGGATGACCCCAAGCCTCTCCCATTCAGTCAGGCACATCTGCCCCTGTCCCCACACCCCTCATCCACACGGGTCTCTGCAGCCCCCCTCCCCAATCTCCAGGCTCACTGCTGTCACCCAACTAGCTCCTGAGCCCATGCTCCAGTCTGTCCCCCCCAGGTCATTCTGAACCCCAGTCTGTGACCCCCAGCAGCCCTGTGTGTCCCAGTCTGTCCTAAACTAGCTCCACGGGCAAGGTGCTGCTCATGGGGGAATTCTGCATCACTGGGCATAGAATTTAGTATTTTCGCACATAAAATACGTTTTGCCTAAGAAGTGCTGCAATTCTGCCTTTTGCACACCAGAGGCCGCTGTGGCGCTAGAACAGCGGGCATAAAGCAGCTGGCTGTTCTGGCGCCACAGCCGCCTTTGGTGGGAAAAAGGCAGAACTGCAGCACTTCTTAGGCAAAATGTTTTAAATACACAATTATGCGAGAATTTCCCCAGGAGTAAGTGTAACAAATGCAAAGTGCTCCACTTAGGAAAGAACAATCAGTTGCACACATAGAGAATGGGAAATGACTGCCTAGGAAGGAGTACTGCGAAAGGGATTTGGGGGTCAAACGGGATCGCAAGCTAAATATTACTGAACAGTGTAACACTGTTGCAAAAAAAAAGCAAACATCATTCTAGGATATATTAGCAGGAGTGTTGTAAGCAATGCACAAAAAGTGATTCTTCTGGTCTACTCTGCACAGATTAGGACTCAGTTGGAGTATTGTGTCCGTTCTCAGCGCCACATTTCAGGAAAGATGTAGACAAATTGGAGAAAGTTCAGAGAAGAGCAACAAACATGATTAAAGGTCTAGAAAACATGACCTATGAGGAAAGATTTGAAAAAAATGAGTTTGTTTAGTCTGGAGAAGAGAAGACTGAGTGGGGACATGATGGCAGTTTTCAAGTATATAAAAGGTTGTTTCAAGGAGGAGGGTGAAAACATTTTCTCCTTAACCTCTGAGGACAGGAAAAGAAGCAGTGGGCATAAATTGCAGCAAGGGAGGTTTAAGTTGGACGTTAAGAAAAACTTCCTAACTGTCAGTGTGGTTAATCACTGAAATAAATTGCGTAGGCAGGTTGTGGAATATCCATCACTGGAGATTTTTAAGAGCAGGTTAGACAAACACCTGTCAGGGATGGTCTAGATAATACTTAATCTTGCTATGAGTGCAGGGAACTTGACTAGATGACCTCCCGTGGTACTTTCCAGTCCTACAATTCTATGATTCAGACACCTTCTCACACATCCGAAGTATAACGACATCACCCCAATCCTTAAATTTCTCCATTGGCTCCCTGTTTATAGAAGAATGTGGTTAAAATTCACCCTACATTTCAAAATCCTTCCATGCATTGTCTCCAACTTTTCTGGATCACACAGGTGGCTTTCCCCAAAAGCTTTAGAGAGATTAGAGACAATTTGAGAAACTCACCAGGACTTTCCCAGGGAATTGATTGCTGATCCTGAGGTTGGTCTGATAAACCTTGATCTGTACAGGAGCAGTATTGTTTTCCTGGAAGTTGACTTCAAAGTCCACCAGTCCCTCTGCCTTCTCGCAGAGAGCCGTGAGCTGGTAGCGGCAAGTGCCTTGGAAGTCGTATCTCTGTCCATCAAAGGTGGCATAGTGCAGATTCCTTGTCACAGAGCAGGTGGCATAGCTGGAGGGGTAACAGCCCCGTACGCCCTTCACTAGCCTGCACCAATCCGAATGTTTGCACGTAGCAGCCACGCATTCAACTTGTCTAGTGGCTGCATTGCATATGCACCGTGTCCCACATGCCTCATCGACCCAGAAACTCTCACTGGGGGCATAGGGGCGCCCCTCAAACTGGCATCCACAGCTGCTCTTGGGGATGCATTTGCCCTGGCTCAGCACAAAACCATCCTTGCACTGGCAGCTTTCCACGCAGGGGTCTTGGCAGCTGCTGGGGGCTGACTGGTCCACACACGTGGCTGGGCAGGCTGTTCCACAGAGCTGGTACTGGCTGTTCTCCAGGGGGCACTCCATGGCTGGGGAGTGAAGGACCCACAGATTTAGCAGTAAGTTCTCTCCATGCAAAAGCAGTATTTAAAATAGGCAGAGGAGGATCTATCTTGTGGGGCCCTGAGAGCCCTCGAATCCCAGTGACCTGAACAGGAGGTGAGGGTGCTCAGCACACTGCAGGAGGTGATTAGCACCTTACCAGATCAGGTTCGTGGTAGGAAGAGTAACTTAAAAACATGCGTCATTTTACCCCAACCATCCATGTGTTATCAGTGGACGTTAGATTCTCAAAGTGACAGGCACCTTAGCAATCCCACAGACAGACAAATACTGTGGGTACAATAGAACCCAGGCATCCTGATTTGCCAACATAGGCGTGCGCAGCACATTTCATTAGGGTGTGCACCCAGGGAATTTTGTTTCTTTATTTTTTTAAAGGCAAACATCATAAAGGTTGGAGTGCAGGGTGTGGGAGGGGGTGTGGTGTGTAGGAAGGGGCTCAGGGAAAGGGATTGGGGCAGAGGAGGGGTGTCGGGTGTATGAAGGGGCTTGAGGTGCAGGAGGGGTGCGGAGTGCAGGAGGGGGCTCAGGGTAGGGGGTTGGGGTGCAGGGTGCAGGCAGGGGGATTAAGGCAGGGAGTTGGGGTGCGGTAGGGAGCAGGCAGGGGCTCAGGACAGGGATTTGGGGTGCAAGAGGGGTGTAGGGTGCAGCAGGGGGCTCAAGGCAGGGAGTTGGGAGCAGGGTGCAAAAGGGGGCTCAGGGCAGGGGGTTGGTGTGCGAGGTGCAGGCAGGGGGCTCAGGGCAGGGAGTTGTGGGGTGGGGTGCAGGAGGGGTTGGGCTCTGTCCCGGTGCCGCTTACCTGCAGTGGCGCAATCGCTACCTGCCTGCTCTGGCCTCACGCTGCACCACTCACCACGTCCCTGTGCAGCCCCGGGGGGGGTGGCAGGCACAGTGCTCCGTGCGCTGCCTTTGCCACGCCTCCAGGTACCGCCCCGAAGCTCCCATTGGCCGCGGATCCCCGTTCCCGGCCAATGGGAGCTGCAGGGGGTGGTTCTTGGAGCAACGCACGGAGCCCTCTGCCTCCCCTCCCACCCCCCCAGGGACGTGGTGCCATGCTGGCCACTTCTGAGGGGGCAAATCCCGTGGGCCAGATCCAAAGCCCTGAGGGACCGGATCCAGATCCAGCCCGCGGGCTTTAGGGTGTGCCTGGGCACACCTGGCACACCCCGTGCGCACGCCTATGTTTCCCAATCACTGCTCAATCCCAAACCACTCGATCACGCCCCCTCCCAAAACCAGGGCTAGAACTCAAGAGTGCTGAGGCCCAGGCTCCCCGGTCTAACCAGCAGACCATAGACCTTGGCATACAAATCTGTACTCACAGCATCTGGCCAGCTGCCTCCATTCCCCAATCCTGACCCCCTCCAGCTGGCAGGCGTCCGCATAGGCCTTCAGGGCCTCACACAGGGCCTTCCTGTAGCCATCGTTGTGGCACAGATCGTATACGCAATTGTCGAAGTAGACTGTAGG
The DNA here is from genome assembly GCF_020497125.1 of Mauremys mutica. NCBI lineage: Eukaryota > Metazoa > Chordata > Testudines > Geoemydidae > Mauremys > Mauremys mutica. Next base: position 16,578,265 of record NC_059088.1, read on the forward strand.
ATCCACCTTGCTGTGGCACTGGCTGAAGGGCCCATCTGAGACTTTGGTTATCAGGCCGCACAAGGCCTCCTCCTTGTACTTTCTGGCTATGCTGGGGTCACAGGGTCTGCAACCTCCAATGCAATCGTGCCAGCAAAACTGATCCTCATCTTCCACTGCCCAGCTTTTCCCCAAGGCAGCGACACTGGGAGCCAGGTCCCCATCCGGGGTCCGGAAGTCATCGGAGGGGTCCCCATTATAGTTGCCGCACAGGCCGCACAGGCTGTTGGAGAAGACCCTGGGGACAGTGACACTTAGGTGGTTGTTCCAGTCATAAGACACTCTGAGGTTGAAGTCGGTGCGGAGGATGAGGGAGGTGCCGCTCTGATAGAGCCGAAGGGCCCCATTGTTCAGAGAGATGGGTAAGTGGGCCCTGGTGTTATTCACCTTCATGGTGAGAAAGAAAGGGAAAAGGTCACAATTGATGGCACTAGTCTGTCATTTGCAAAGTGGCCCCTACTCAGATTATCAAGGGGTGCAACCTGGACCCAAATCTGAACCAGAAATACTTTAAAACATCATATTAAATAGAGCTGGGTGGAGAAATGTAATTCTTTGTGGAGGATTTCAATGTTTTGAAAGTTGTTTGATAATGGAATCACACTTTCAAAAGTCGAGACTGGGATCCTAAATTCTTAACTTTCCTGCACAGTAAAAATCATGGCTTTAATAAAGACACTGGCGTTATAGATTATTACAGCAATCTGTAACCCAATAACCCACCCTTTTTGTCCTGTGATGTCAGTGGGTTTAACCACTTATGCTAAACAATATCTTCCACCTTGTATTTAGCTATGACACTCTGAGGGCTCCTCTACATTTGGAAAGCTGCAGCTGTGGAAAATCCACACCACTGAGCAACGCAGTTATACTGACCTATCCCCAGTTCAGGTAGGGCTAAGTTGACAGGAGGGCATCACCTGTTGATATAGGTACCACCCATCAGGGCATGACTACACTACAAAATTAAGTTGACCTGATTTTCGTCAGCATAAAGCCACCTCAGTGATTACATCGGTTGTGCATGTCTACTCTTTGCTCCTTGAGTCTGTGCAATGTGCATCCTCACCAAGAGCTCTTGCACTGATTGTACTGTCAATGTGGGGCATTGTGGGATGGCTTCTCAAAGCCAGTAGCAGTCCATGTAATCAACGCAGTACCTACATTGATATGGCGTCGACCTAACTACATTGACACTGACTCTACACCTCTCATGGAGATGGAGTTATTAAGTCGATGTAGCAGGGACAGTTATGTCGGCAGGAGTGAAATTTTACTGTAGACACTTACATAGTTAGCTCAAGGTCAACTGCTTTGCATTGACCTAGCACTGTAGTGTAGACTGGGTAGAGTACCTACACCAACAAAAGAACCTGTCCTGTCAGCCTAGGTAGCATCTTCACTAGGAGCTACAGCTCTGCAGCTGCACTGGTGCAGCTCTGTCAATGTAGACGAGCCCTTATGATGGCTTAACTATATTGCTCAGAGTGTGGATTTTTCCCGCAGATCAGCTCCTCCCCGTCCTTCCCAGTGCCTCCTGCCCACCAAGGTCAGCTGTTCCACAGTGTGCAGGAGGAGCGGGGGCAGGAGGGGGTGCAGAGGGGGCAGGGGCTTGGGGAAAGTGTTGAAGAGGGGGGCAGGAAGAGGCGGGGGCTGGAGAAAGGGGTGTAGAGTGGTTGGGGCACCCCCCCGGGAACCAACAAGTTGGCACCTATGTGCCCCTCAGCGACACATCTGGGTCAATCTAATTCTCTAGCATAGACCAGCCCTGAGTACCCTTCCCAGAGCTGAAGAAGGGCTCTGGGTAGCTGGAAGACTTGTCCCTTTCACCAACAGAAGTTGGTCCAATAAGAGACATTATCTCTCCCACCTTGTCTCTCTAACACTCTGGGACCAACATGGCGACCACGACACTGTAAACAGTTCAAAGGTTGGAATTTTGAGGGCGATGGGGCCGCATCAGTTAGCGCCATTAGGAAGTGGCTACAGGGAGGGAGCTGTCACCTAGAACCATTAGGAGCGGCTCCTGCAGAGGACGGGACTGTGTCAGTTAGAGCCATTAGGAAGTGGCTCCTGCAGGGGAGGGGGCCATGTCTCGGGTTGTCAAATTTCTAATTGCAGAAAACCGAACACCCTTTCTCTGCTCCCTGCCCCAAGGCCCTGCCCCTTCTCAGAGGCTCTGCCCCCCCTCACTCCATCCCCCCTCCCTCTGTCGCACACTCTCTCCCATCCTTGCTCATTCACTCATTTTCATCGGGCTGGGGCAGGGGCTTGGGGTGCAGGAGGGGGTGAAGGCTGTTGGCTGGGGGTTTGGGCTCTGGGGTGGGGCTGGGATGAGGGGTTTGGGTGTAGAAGGGGGCTCCAGGATGGGGCAGGGGATTGGGGTGTGGGAGGGGGTTAAGGGTACAGGCACTGGGAGAGAGTTTGGTGCAGGAAGGGGCTCAGGGATGGGGCAGGGGGGTGGGATGCAGGAGGGGTTGTGGGGTGCAGGTACCGGGAGGGAGTTTGGGTGCGGGAAGGGGCTCAGGGCTGGGGCAGGGGGTTGGAGTGTGGGACGGAGTTCGAGGTGTGGGCTCCGGGCGGCGCTGACCTCGGGCGGCCCCAGCATTTCCCAGGGATGGAGGAAGGTCCGTGTGACTCCCAGGAAATGGTGCATGTCACGGGGCTCCATGTGCTGCCCCCACCTGCAGGCCAGGGGGCACTGTGCACTGTTCCCATCCGCAGGCCCTGCTTCCATTTGCCACATTTTGGAATTGGGTCAGCGCCCCCTGCTGGCCACCTGCACCATTCTATGACACACAGCACCTGGTATTGCCATGATGGGAATTGTGGTCAGCACTGACTCCAAGGGGAGAGTGCGCCCTACTGGGATACCTCTACATCTGAACATAGTACAGCACCCCCCAGTACAGTGCTGTGGCTTCAGGGACAGCACCAATTCAGGAGGAGAGCACCCTCTACTACATAAACAATTCTACCCCCCGCAACACCTTGGGTAAATGTTCTCAAGGTATCCTCTCTAAGTACTGATCACACCCAGCACTTACCCCCACAAAGCCGACCTCAGCCCTGGCTGCTGTGATGGTGACTCCATCCACCTGGACAGTTACCGACCCAATGTAGAAGACCTGTTTGTTCCCACTGTTCTCGATCTTGGCCGTGACGTGGAAGGAGGGCAGGCCGGAGGCATCCCTGCAGGTCTTGGCCACCATGTAGTTGCAGGTGCCGTGGAAATCATACACCCGTCCATCGAAGGTGTGGTAATGCAAGTAACCCGCAGCCCAGCATGTGGCCTGAGAGACTGGCACACACTCTGGCTGCCCATTTATCATCTTGCAAATAGTTCCTTCTCTGCAGCGAACCACACTGCAGGATGGAATAACTAGTGGGGAAAGACAATAGAAAGACAAGAGACATCAGACGAATCAGTTATACGTGATAGCAGAGAGGGGGCTGAGGGTGGTGTGAAAATTGGGATGAAATTTAGTGTCCTTGGAATCCTACTTCTTAATATAGCCTGTTTGTGAAATGGACCAAATGATAGATCGATCTGTCTGTCTGTCCCCATACACATTTCCTTTGTACAGTTCCCAAACCTCCCACAAGTCCTCTGCTTGGAAATCTCTCTGCAGGGTGAGACCATAGCAGTCTTTGAGCCAGCACAGCCAGCTCCTATGTCACCCTCCCCACAGCCTCTAGTGTAGGTGGTGAACACAGAGGGCCATGTGACAGGGAGTATGGAGCAGAGCCCTGAAATGCAACCCAAACCTTATGGGAGCCGACTACAAGTGTCATGTCCGGGTCAGGTTGAGTAGGAAATCAACGGGACCCTCTTGGGCTTCTGTCAAGTCAGCTGTTCTCCTTCTGTCTGTGCGTAGGGTTGCCAGATGTCCAGTTTTTGACTGGAAAGTCATCACTGCTGACCGGACACTAAAAGCAGGGGTGGCTCTAGGCACTAGCAAAGCAAGCACCTGCTTGGGGCAGCCCATTTGCAGGGGCGGCAAGGATCCAGCATGGGAGCTGAGAACCAACAGGGGGCCCTGGGAGCTGTAGTTCCTTGGTTAGCTCCCTGCCTATAGAGCCAGCCCTGGAGCAGGGAAAGAACTACATTTCCCAGCATTTCCTTGGCCACTACCAACTGGAAAGGAAGGACGGGGGACCTCATGCGGCAGCCTGCTGTGAGTGGAGAGTTGCACTGTGAATGGTAGGGAGACCATATTTTACATTCAAAAAACAGGACACTCCACGGGGAGGGAAGCCCCACCCTGCCACCATCCACTCCCTCTAACTGCCCTCCACAGAAACCCCAACCCATCCAACCCCCCTCCCGCTCCCTGTCCCCTGATCACCCCCACCTGGGACCCCTGCCCCTAACTGCCCCCCAGGACCCCACCACCTATCTAAGCGCCACTGCTCCTTGTCCCCTGATTGCCCCGTCCCGGGACCCCTGCCTCTAACTGCCCCTTGGGACCCCACCCCCTATCTAAGCCTCCCTTCTCCTTGTCCCCAACTGTCCCCTCCTGAGACCCCCCCAACTTCTCCCCTAGGACCCCACCCCCTACCTGTCCCCTGACAAACCCCTGGGATTCCCATGCCTATCCAACCACTGCCTGTCCCCTGAGTGCCCCCCAAACCCCTGACCCATCTAAACCCTCCTTCTCCCTGCCCGACTGCCCCCCCAAACCTCCACCCCATCCAACCCTCCCTGTCTCTTGACTACCCCCCCGGAACCCCGTACCCCTTCTCCAACCCCCCCTTACCGTGCCACTCAGACCAGCGTGTCTGGCTCCGCGCAGCACCAGACACGCTGCTGCATACATGCTGCCGTGCTCCCCTGCGGAGCCCACAGCCCCCCCACACACACACCCAGCACCTGCCTTCCAGGTTTGAACACCTCAAAATTCAGGAGTGCTCAAGCTCAGTTTGGGCAGCTGTTACTTCATTTCTCCCAAATCAAATATACTGATCCACTGTAACTTGCTGTAGAAAAAGTAGGATAAAACTGAGCAAGAAATGCTTTCCAGTGGTTATTAGGACTGGAATTGCTATTTTCAACAGCCATTGCCTTTTTGTTTGTTTGTTTGTTTAAAAGGAAGACAGTGATATTGCATTGGTAAATTCCCCATAGAAAGAAAGAGTGGAACAAAAGAATAATAAAGGTACCTCAACTTTTCCTCATTTATGGAGGACAGTCTTATAATATGCATCCAGATATCCTCCAATCACACTAGCTGAAAATTGTTCCACTTTATTGCAGCTCTGTAACCATATGGGAGTGAATTCTGTCTGTGTTTTGTGCACATCCAAAATTCCTGCTGAATGACCCGCCCTGGGAGCGAGTTACCAGTGACCCAGGGCTGCGGTGGAAGGAGGGTGCAGGTGCAGGGGGGGAGAGCCCAGGGCTGGGGCGGCAGGAGGTGTGTGGGGGGAGCACTGGTGGAGGGGAAGGGGGAAGCCCAGCACTGGGGCAGCAGGGAGTTGCGGGGGGGAGCCCAGGGCTGGAACCGGGGGCAGCAAAAATTTTTTTTGCTTGGGGCGGCAAAAGACCTAGAGCCGGCCCTGACTAAAAGTCCAGTTACCTGCAGTAACCTGCCTCTGCCACCCAGGGGAGGGAGAGAGCAGAAACTGCTGCTGGAGTCTGGAGAAGCACTCAGCCACAGCTCCGGCGGAGAAAGGTATCAGCAAACCAGCAGCTCCCGATCCTGCCCCGAGCATGGCTCTCCTTCCCCATCCTGCCCCAGTCACCCCCTTACCCCCAGAGCCCTGCTCTCTCTCCAACGTCCTGCCCCAGTCACCCCTCCCCCCCTAGCTCAGCTGTCGGGGGGGGGAGGGTAGTGGAGAAAGCAGTGAGTGACAGTGGGTGGGGAAAGAGGATCAGGGGACAGGGCCTTGAGGGAAAGAGGTGGAGCAAGCAGCAGGGCCTTAGAGGAAGAGCTGGAGCAGGGGAGGTTCAGTTTTCACAAATGAAAGAGTTGGCCACCCTACCTGTGGGGTCAGCGCGGAGGTGGCTGCATGCCCAGCTCCTACTAGCACTGCGTCATGGCTGCCTTATACATACTGTGGAGTGAGGGAGTTGCCCCAGAGCCCACACACTGCAGCCAGGGATGGCGGATGGCAGGAACAGAGTACATAGCCACCGCCATGCCAACCAACAGCGGATCCAGGCACCAATGCCCCAAGCGCGTGCCTGGGGCTGCAAGCCACGGGGGGCGCCCTGCCAGTCCCTGCGAGGGTGGCAGTCAGGCTGCGGGAGATCCGCCGGTCCCACGGATTTGGTCCCACAGCTGCAGAAGGCAGCCTGCCTGCCGTGCTTGGGGTGGCAAAAAAACTAGAGCTACGCCTGGTGCCAACCCCATGGGTGGGAGGTGGCCATGGCGCTCATTCAGTTTCATTGGAAGTGTTAAGCTGGGTCAGAAAATGACCTGATCTTCTCGGGCTTGGGCTCCTCAAATCTTAGGCCCAAGCAGACATCCAGTGTGGAGCAGGCAAGGAGAGTGGCTGAGAGGTGATGGACTCTGACACTGCCCAGCTGACAGATGGTCCCTATGGGACTGTATGTAGCCAGGGTGTTCTGTTTATAGCAGCCCCCAGGCTGTGCCCACAGAGAGAATCATAGAGTGTGCTCAGCTCCCTGACAGTTGCCCACCCGATTCTGCTGGAGAGACCCAACAAGTCTTCCCATCTTTCCAGTTGAAATTTTGTACTATTTCGGGTCAGAGTTCGAGGCTAAATGAAGGGGGAGAGAGAGTGAGAAAGGTGAGGAGACATAACCACAGCTGCTTACTCACTGCCCGGTACAATAACCCTTCAGGGCATGTTTCAAACAATGACTGTCCTGTACCTTTGCTGATGCAGGCCCTGACACCATCTCTAATCTGGCAGATTTCTTCTTGGGAGCAGCTGTGGGCTTTACAAGTCACCCCTCGAGCAGGAACGCAGGTGCAGCTTTGCTGGCACTCATTAGTCAGGATGGTCTCTCTGGGCTGATGGAACGTTTGGAAAATAGGAAATAACAGAATGTAACTGGAAACAATTATTTAAAATAATTTTGACAGTGCTAAACCCAGAGCTGTGGATGTGGTTTTCTAACAGATGTGCTCTCAGAATGATATTGGGGCAGCTCTCTGGCCTGGGTTATACAGGAGGGCAGACTAGATGATCACAATGGAGCCTTCTGGCCTTAGAATCTATGTACCTATAAAAATGTCCATTGTGTCATAATATTATTTCCTCTTGCCTTTAGAGAGAAAGGCTGTCTAATGGGCTGAGGACTGGGATTAAGGCCAGGAACAATTCCTAGATTTTAACCTCCAGGGAAACCAATTCCATCTGCTACTCACTCACTAGGTGGCCTTGAGCAAGTCACTGCACCTATCTGTGCCTCAGTTTCCCCACAACAGGCACATGACATTATGCCTTTTTTTGGCATTTTGAGCATTAGATACTAGCAGAGACAGAAGCCATACCGGATGGACCAATGCTCTGATCCAGTATAGCAAACCTTATATTCTTGACCAGTGTAGGGATTAAGATGTGGACAGAGCAAAAATTAGATCAGACCCAGAATCTCTAGGAGGGGGCAGTACCTTGTAATATCTCCCATGCTCGAAGCACCCACAGCTTTCTGCAGTCACACAGCCCTGGCCGTCGTAGAAGAAGCCATCGTCGCACTCGCAGCCTTCAGCACAGATCTTCGGGCAGTCCATGATGTGTCCAGAGCAGGTGGTGGAACAGAGGTCGGCACAGACTTTGTAGTGGCTGTTGACTGGGCAGCTCACAGCTTTAATAGAGAGAGAAATAATGGATGGCTGGAAAGATCTCACACCACGGTGTAGAGGGACAAGCATGAAGGAGAGGAGAGCAGGACAGGGAGGAGAGGAACAGGGCACCTTTAGAAAGGAACATGAGATTGTTGGTTCCCACCCAGAACAGTTCCAGAAGACACCCAGAGGCCTGGAACAAGATGCCCAGTAACACTGATCCTCTCCCTTCCCCAGTGCATCCCAGAGCTCCTACACTATCAGCACACTTACGGCAGAAGGAGGCGCTCCTCCAGGGCTGGATGGAGGCCCCGGCCTCTTGGCAGGCCGTTACGTAGCTGTGGATGCTTTGGCAAAGAACCTGTGCATCCCCATTGGCCAGGCACAGATCATACAGGCAGTTGCTCTGATACACGCTGGGGCTAACCGTCCTGTGGCAGGCTGTGAAGGGGCCGTCGGGGTCTGTGAGCAGCCCACAGGAGTTGTGCCCTTTGAAGACGTTCTTCTTCCTCTCCTCACAAACTGGACAGCTGTTTCCAGCACATCTGTCTGTGCAGGATGCTCCTGGGATCTGGACTTCCCAAGCAGAGCCAAATGCTGCTGCATCAGAGGCTGTCCTGCCATCAGGGAGCAAGAACTCCTCATCTTCCTGTCCGTTGTAGTTCCCGCACAGGCCGCACATCAGGCCCTCGTAGCTTCCTGGGATGGTGACCCTGGCCTGGTAAACCAGGTCGTAGCTCACAGTGAGGCCGAAGTTGGTTTGCACCAGAATGTTTGTGCCATGTTGATACGCTCTAAGTCGCCCATCAGCCACGATCACTGGGAGGTTGTGGGACACCCCATTCACCTGGAAAAGAGAGAACATTCCCTGTAAGCACAGGCAAGCAGGTACACAGGCAAGATTCTGCTCTCACTGACATATGGCATAAATCAGAATGACTCCAGATTTCACTTTGGGATGACTTGTCCTCACCTTCCAAGGTCTTCACATTGTCGCCCTAGCCGACTGCTGCAGAGGAGCGTGTGGATCGGACACAGACTTCTCTTAGGGGAGAGTCTGATGATAGAGAATCTCCAGGTTATAGTCAGGAGCAGAGGAATGAGAAGTATAATGTAAGGGCCGGATCAGATGATAAACAGTCACATAAAAAAGAATCTGGCACATCAGAAAAAGGCAGGCTAATAAACAGGGACAAGTTTTTAAAGTGCTTGTACACAAATGCCAGAAGTCTAAATAATAAGATGGGTGAACTAGAGTGCCTTGTGATAAAGGAGGATATAGATATAATAGGCATCACAGAAACCTGGTGGACTGAGAGCAATCAATGGGACACAATCATTCCGGGGTACAAAATATATCGGAAGGACAGAACAGGCCGTGCAGGGGGAGGAGTGGCACTATATGTTAAAGAAAGTGTAGATTCAAATGAAGTAAAAATCTTAAGCGAATCCACAGGTTCCATAGAGTCTCTATGGATAGAAATTTCATGCTCTAGTAAAAATATAACAGTAGGGATCTATTATCAACCACCTGACCAGGACAGTAATAGTGATGATGAAATGCTAAGGGAAATTAGAGAGGCTATCAAAATTAAGAACCCGATAATAGTGGGGGATTTCAATTATCCCCATATTGACTGGGAACATTTCACTTCAGGACGAAATGCAGAGATAAAATTTCTCGATACTTTAAATGACTGCTTCATGGAGCAGCTGGTACGGGAACCCACAAGGGGAGCTGGTCCAAGAGGTAACTATAGCAGGACTGCTTGGAAATAGTGACCATAATACAATAGCATTCAACATCCCTGTGGTGGGAAGAACATCTCAACTGCCCAACACTGTGGCCTTTAATTTCAAAAGGGGGAACTATACAAAAATGAGGGGGTTAGTTAGACAAAAGTTAAATGGTACAGTGACTAAAGTGAAATCCCTGCAAGTTGTGTGGGCCCTTTTTAAAGACACCATAATAGAGGCCCAACTTCAATGTATACCCCAAATTAAGAAAAACAGTAAAAGAACTAAAAAAGAGCCACCGTGGCTTAACAACCATGTAAAAGACGCAGTGAGAGATAAAAAGACTTCCTTTAAAAAGTGGAAGTCAAATCCTAGTGAGGCAAATAGAAAGGAGCACAAACACTGCCAACTTAAGTTCAAGAGTGTAATAAGAAAAGCCAAAGAGGAGTTTGAAGAACGGCTAGCCAAAAACTCCAAAGGTAATAACAAAATGTTTTTAAGTACATCAGAAGCAGGAAGCCTGCTAAACAACCAGTGGGGCCCCTTGACGATGAAAATACAAAAGGAGCGCTTAAAGATGATAAAGTCATTGCGGAGAAACTAAATGGATTCTTTGCTTCAGTCTTCACGGCTGAGAATGTTAGGGAGATTCCCAAACCTGAGCTGGCTTTTGTAGGTGACAAATCTGAGGGACTGTCACAGATTGAAGTATCACTAGAGGAGGTTTTGGAACTAATTGATAAACTCAACATTAACAAGTCACCGGGACCAGATGGCATTCACCAAGAGTTCTGAAAGAACTCAAATGTGAAGTTGCGGAACTATTAACTAAGGTTTGTAACCTGTCCTTTAAATCGGCTTCGGTATCCAATGACTGGAAGTTAGCTAATGTAACGCCAATATTTAAAAAGGGCTCTAGGGGTGATCCCGGCAATTACAGACTGGTAAGTCTAACGTTGGTACCGGGCAAATTAGTTGAAACAATAGTAAAGAATAAAATTGTCAGACACATAGAAAAACATAAACTCTTGAGCAATAGTCAACATGGTTTCTGTAAAGGGAAATCGTGTCTTACTAATCTATTAGAGTTCTTTGAAGGGGTCAACAAATATGTGGACAAGGGGGATCCGGTGGACATAGTGTACTTAGATTTCCAGAAAGCCTTTGACAAGGTCCCTCACCAAAGGCTCTTACGTAAATTAAGCTGTCATGGGATAAAAGGAAAGGTCCTTTCATGGATTGAGAACTGGTTAAAGGACAGGGAACAAAGGGTAGGAATTAATGGTAAATTCTCAGAATGGAGAGGGGTAACTAGTGGTGTTCCCCAAGGGTCAATCCTAGGACCAATCCTATTCAATTTATTCATAAATGATCTGGAGAAGGGGGTAAAAAGCGAGGTGGCAAAGTTTGCAGATGATACTAAACTACTCAAGATAGTTAAGACTAAAGCAGATTGTGAAGAACTTCAAAAAGATCTCACAAAACTAAGTGATTGGGCAACAAAATGGCAAATGAAATTTAATGTGGATAAATGTAAAGTAATGCACATTGGAAAAAATAACCCCAACTATACATACAACATGATGGGGGCTAATTTAGCTACAACGAGTCAGGAAAAAGATCTTGGAGTTATCGTGGATAGTTCTCTGAAGATGTCCACGCAGTGTGCAGAGGCGGTCAAAAAAGCAAACAGGATGTTAGGAATCATTAAAAAGGGGATAGAGAATAAGACTGAGAATATATTATTGGCCTTATATAAATCCATGGTACGCCCACATCTCGAATACTGTGTACAGATGTGGTCTCCTCACCTCAAAAAAGATAATCTAGCACTAGAAAAGGTTCAGAAAAGAGCAACTAAAATGATTAGGGGTTTAGAGAGGGTCCCATATGAGGAAAGATTAAAGAGGCTAGGACTCTTCAGTTTGGAAAAGAGAAGACTAAGGGGGGACATGATAGAGGTATATAAAATCATGAGTGATGTTGAGGAAGTGGATAAGGAAAAGTTATTTACTTATTCCCATAATACAAGAACTAGGGGTCACCAAATGAAATTAATAGGCAGCAGGTTTAAAACAAATAAAAGGAAGTTCTTCTTCACGCAGCGCACAGTCAACTTGTGGAACTCCTTACCTGAGGAGGTTGTGAAGGCTAGGACTATAACAATGTTTAAAAGGGGACTGGATAAATTCATGGTGGCTAAGTCCATAAATGGCTATTAGCCAGGATGGGTAAGAATGGTGTCCCTAGCCTCTGTTCGTCAGAGGATGGAGATGAATGGCAGGAGAGAGATCACTTGATCATTGCCTGTTAGGTTCACTCCCTCAGGGGCACCTGGCATTGGCCACTGTCGGTAGACAGATACTGGGCTAGATGGACCTTTGGTCTGACCCGGTACGGCCTCTCTTATGTTCTTATGTTCTCTTCTCTCCTCTCCCCTTCACCTCATCTCCCTCCCGGTTCTCTCTTTACCATCCCTATGTTCTCCAACCATGTTTGGCTTGCCCCTCCTTTTCATGTGAGCTCCTGCCCACAGAACACTCTCCTACTTCTTGTCTATCTCCCCGTCTCTCCTAAACACCCACTTCCCTGGTGACACCTCATTCCTTCACCCCTTGCCTTCTTCTCCTATCTCTACCAATTTACCACATGTTGTATTTATCCCAAGTTAGACTGCAGGCTTCTCAGGGTAATGCATCATGGGAGAAATTCTTCAACACAGAGCCAAGGAGTTATAATGGAGAGGAAGTTTATTCCATGTTTGCAAAAATGTGAATTATGTGTAGAGGGTTCCCCAAATCATTAATTCCCAGAAACATGGTGTATAAACCAAGAAGGGAGGCAAAGAAGATTGAGCTGAGCTAAGAGGACGCTCAGCTTGCCCAAATGAAGCTCTGACATAGCAGCATCCATGAGTAATATTTCCTACCATCTCCAGTTGGCAGGAGACTCTATCCCATCCTGATGGATGATGATCTGGCATCAATTATTTCATGCCTTCATCACCTCTCTTCTGGACTACAGTAATGTGATATACCACGAACCCTTCAGCACTCCAGAATCTCTATCAGGTACAGAAGTGTCTCCTCACCAGCACAAACTACTGAGATCACATCAAAACTGTCCTCTGCTCCCTCTCCTGCCTTCCAAAGAGAACACTGAATTCAGTTCAAGCTCTCACACCTTACCTTCAAGACACTCAGTGGCCTGGGCCCTAGGTATCTAAACGATCAATTAAACCTCCAGGATGAACATCATAGCTGACCACTTCCTTCTTCTGGAATAATAAGGCTAAAGTTTGCCTATGCAGGAGATGGAGCTTTACTGGTGAGCAGTTCGAGACTGGGGAATGAACTCCCTCAGGATCAAAGGACCCTGACAAACCTCCCCATTTCCTCCCCAAGTGCAAGGTGTGTTTCTCTGACCTGCTGTCTCTAATACACATATATATAAGGCAATGTGAGTGCATATTTATAACATTTTAAAAGTAAATCCAATACAAAATTCTCCCCTGCACGCACATCTCCTCCTGGTGATAGGTTGAGAGTTGGTTAAGTTAATTAGTATGTTGCTAGAAGGTGCTGAAATACTACATGGATGTGCATGTTATAAGAATTTGTAAGAGGGTGGCTTGTCCTTTAAGGCCAGTAGGCCAGCCAACCCTGATTACTAAAAAGGCACACCTGAGCTGGAACCACCTGATTCCCCTATATGAGCAGTAGGAGGAAGATGGGAGACTGGCCCTGCAGAGAGAGTTCTCAAGGAGAACAGAAGAGAATCAAGAGGCTGATGGGAGTGAATAGACTCCAGCTGGGAAATTTGAAATTTGGGGAGCACGAATACAGACAGCAAAGACCTCGGAGTGACCTGGTATGGAGAAAAATGGATGAACTTGAAAACTTTATTTTGCATGTTTGCTAATTTAATAATCCTAAGGATGGCGGCTGTTATTCAACTTGTCTTCTGAGCTATTGAGGAGCCCAAGAGGGGAAGCTGAGGCAGACCACCTGCAGCACAACCTTTACCACGAGGGGGCATTAGAGAGTTGGACAAATTGCAATCAAACCTGTGTAGAATAGAATAAAATCTCTGTCCATGAGAATGTGGAGGACTTACCATGATGAGCCCCTGTTTGTTTTGCAGCAGGGTGAGTGTGATCCCATACACCTGAATGGACACCAGCTTGGCCACAGATATGTTCCTGGTGCCCCAATCTTCTTTCTCTACGCTGATAGTGAATGGTGTAAGGTCACGGGCATCAGTGCAAGTCTTGGCCAGGATGTAGGTGCAGGTGCCTTGGAAGTCAAAGGAGACCCCATCGAAAGAGAGGTAGTGGGGATGGCCAGAGGCAGAACAGGTCGCAGATCCAAATGGGTGGCATTTCTGGATGCCGTCCACCACCCCGCATTCCTCACCAGCGCCGCAGGAGAATGCCTTACACACAACCTCCCCACCAGCCTGACACACACACTGCTCCTCACATGAACCGCTCGGGTGGAAGGTCTCTGCAGCCTGGTAGTAAATTCCCCCGTGGAGGCATCCGCACTGGGAAATGGGGACGCAGCGATCACCACTGAGAACAAAGCCCTCGTCACACACGCAGCCTTCCTTACACCGGGTCATGCATTGCACCGGGGCATAGAGGTTGCTGCATGTCAGATCGCAGCTGGTGATGCAGAATTCGTAGTGACTGTTCTGGGGACAGGACGGAGCTGTAATTAGAACAAAGAGTTAGCTCACATAGTGTGTTAGCAATGTGTGCAATGAACCATCACAGAACATGCAATTTCATTCAAGCTCCTAATTTTCTATTTCCTTGGTTTGGTTAATTAATAAAAGGCATCATCTCTAATGGGGTCCCAGGTCTGATGAACTGGTTGCCTCACAGAGGCCAGGAGATGGGATACAGATAATCTCTCTCCTATGATGGCTTCTAATTCGGTTTATTGTTTCATTGTTTCACTACTAGCTTTTTGTTTTGAATCCAAGTCAGTACCAGCTAAAATTCATTCCCAACTGACGGCTTGTGTGGGATGAGTTGGTGGGTTCCTAGCCCAGTTCCTAATGAACCAACATCCCGATTAGTAGCCACCCTGAGTCCCAGCTCTGATTATGTCCCAGTCTCAGAAGGGAAGGCAAGGATTGGACTGGCCATGGAGAGCAAACTACATTCCTAGAACTGTTTCCCTAGCCCACGGTGCAGCTGCCAAGGCCACTATGAGTGCTGAACCCAGCCTGCTGAGAGTGACCTTTGTCTGTTAAAAATGTTCTACAGTGTTTAGATCCACATCTACAAGCCAACAAGAACTAATGATCCCCAAGGGGCAGGCAGCGGTGAACATGGGGGACTCACAGCAGAATTTCGTTGTCCTCCAGGGACGCACCATAGCTCCAGCTTCCTGACATGCCTCAGCATAGCCAGCAACAGCCTGGCAGACATTACTCTCCCGCCCACTGAGGACGCAATAGCCATACACGCAGTCTATGAAGTATCCATTGGGGTCCACTTTGCTGTGACATCCTCTGAAAGGGCCACTCTTGTATAAGATGAGCCCACACTGCCCTCTGCTACCTCGTTGTTCTTTTTCAATAGCCTCTACACTTGCGCATGGTGGTATCGTTACTGCAGAGCAACCCGGGAGGTCGCCCAGCTTCCAGCTCTGGCCAAAGCTGATGGGGTTTGGTGCCAGGGTGCCATCCCTCATGAGCATGTCATCCTCACTGTCACTGTTAAAATTGCCACACAGACCACACACGGCTCCTGCGTAGGTGACTGGCAGAGTCACTGTGGTGCGTCCTGACCACCCAGCATAGGTAACGGTGAGACCAAAGTCTGTCTGGATCACTGTGGCCCAGCCCTTTCTATACATAGTGATTTTCTTATCATCGAGGTTGAACGGAAGAGTAATCAGGAAACTGTTCACCTGTAAAAGCAAGACACATGGGATATGAAACATCGCTCGCTTGTGGTGGAACCTCTGGCTCCAGCATAGAGCTCTGGCCCATCTACTGCTGCTGAAATCTTCTTCCAGGCTGACCTGCTCCCTCCTCTACGGCCTACCCGAGTCCAGCTCCCCAGACTGGGCAGGATCCTCCAACCAGACTTTCCTTTTTTCTGACACTGGCTATTGCTGTTCCCTCCTCTCTGAGCCCCAAATCTCCCAGTTCCCACATATGCTGGATACTAGTGACACCTTCTCACAAAGACGAAGTGTAACCAGATCACCCCAGCTCTCTAGCTTCTCCACTGGCTTCCCATTCACATCAGAATCCAGTTAATATTTGACCTGTTTTTTAAAATCCTTCCGTGCACTTTCTGCAACCAACTTCTGATTTCACAGGCGACTTTCCAGAAATGTTTTAGACACTAGATGTAATTTCTGAAACTCACCATGATTTTCCCAGGGAATTGATTGCTGACCCTGATGTCGGTCTCATAGACCTTGATTTGCACAGGACCAGTATTGCTTTCCTGGAAGTAGACCTCAAAGTCCACCAGTCCCTCTGCCTTCTTGCACAGAGCCGTGAGCTGGTAGCGGCAGGTGCCTTGGAAGTCATATCTCTGTCCATCAAAGGTGGCATAGTGCAGATTCCTTGTCACAGAGCATGTGGCGTAGCTGGAGGGGTAACAGCCCCGTACGCCGTTCACTAGCCCGCACCTCTCTGAACGTTTGCACATAGCAGGCACGCATTTGACTTGTCTAGTGGCTGCGTTGCACATGCACCGTGTCCCACATGCCTCATCGACCCAGAAACTCTCACTGGGGGCAAAGGGGCGCCCCTCAAACAGGCATCCACAGCTGCTCTTGGGGATGCATTTGCCCTGGCTCAGCACAAACCCATCCTTGCACTGGCAGCTTTCCACGCAGGGGTCTTGGCAGCTGCTGGGGGCTGACTGGTCCACACACGTGGCTGGGCAGGCTGTTCCACAGAGCTGGTACTGGCTGTTCTCCAGGGGGCACTCCATGGCTGGGGAGTGAAGGACCCACAGATTTAGCAGCCAGTTCTCTCCACGCAAAAGCAATATTTAAAATAGACAGAAAGGGACGTATCTTGTGGGGCTCTTGGAGCCCTCAAATCCCAGTGACCTCAACATTGGCTGAGGGGGCTCAGTATGTTGTAGAAGGTGCTTAGCCCCTGACAGGATCAGGCACATAGTAGGAAGAGTCACTTAAAAACTGGCATCATTTTACCTCAGCCATCCATGTGTTATCAGTGGAGGTTAGATACTCAAAGTGACAGGCTGTGATGAAGGGAGGAATGTACGTACTATTTTTATAACCTCTATGTGTGCCTCAGTTTTCCCATATGCCATCTTCGTTACCCAGTGTGTCCAAAATGATTTTTTGCTCCCAGGGCAAGCTAAGGTCATGTCCACTTGAGCACTTATGTCAGCAACACTTTTGTCACTCGGGTGTGAAAACACACACCCACCCCTGAGCAACACAAGTTTTGCTAGCATAAACACTTGTGTGCAGAACGCTATGTTGGGGTGGGTGATGCTCTCCTGCCAACAAAGTTAATGCCACTCATTGACCTGGTTTTATTATGCTGATGGAGAGCTCTCTCCCATCAGCATCATGCGGCTACACGAGTGATCTTACAGTGGCACAGGTGTATCAATACAGCTGTGGCCGCTCTAAGCTTTCCATGGCCTAAGAAACATCGGTATGAATGTCACCTAGCTGTCTCCGCTGGATGGGGCACTAAAAAGGACTGGCCAAGAGGGACCCCATATCAGTGGAGAATCCAGAAGATAATGGCAAATGCAGTCACAAGGACATTGACACCTAGTAATAAATGACTCCAAGGTGGATGGATTTCCTGGCCTCTAAGCAAGGCCATGGAGCAAAAATCCTCCAGCTCGAGAACAAAGAACTGGGAAACGTGACGTGGGGAAATAAGGGTTGGCTGCTGGCAGGAGTCAGGGCTCTCACCTGGAGTCTGACCAAAGAGCTCAGACGGAGATCTGGTCTACACTACAGAGTTAGATTGATGTAACTCTTATCAATTGATTGATGTGGACAGCTTATGTCAACCTAATTCTGTAGGGGTCTACACTAAAATGTAGCTCCCACCTCTGTAACTCGCCCACTACACTGACTTAATAACTCCACCTCCGGGAAAGGCATAGCACTTAGGTTGATGTAGATGTAGGTGTAGATGTAGACAATACACTGATTACACTGACAGTTGCTGCCTTTCAGAAGCCATCCCACAATGCCCCACACTCACAGTTAAATTGGTGCAAGACCTCCTGGTGAGGACGTGCACCACTGACACAAGGAGCAGAGTGTGGACATGTAAAACTGATTCAATTACTGCTGTGTCTGTACATCACATAACTAAGGGCAAATCTAGACTACAAAACTACACAGGCACCTTAGCATTACCATGGACAGACAAGTACTGTGTGTACAATAGAATCCAGGAGTTCTGATTTCCTAATCACTGCTCAGTACCAAATCACTTGATCATGGTCCCTCCCAAATAGGATTTCTGGGTGTCCATTTTTCTACCAGAACACCCGGTCGAAAAGGGACCTTGGTGACTCTGGTCAGCAGTGCTGACTGACCCGTTAAAATTCCAGTTGGTGGCGCAGCGGGGTGGGCAGGCTCTCTACCCGACTCCATGTAGCTCCTGGGAAACGGCGACATGTTCCTCCAGCTCAGGGGCAGCCACAGGGGCTCCTAGCTCTGCCCCCACCCCAAGTGCCAGCTCCACAGCTCCCATTGGCTGGGAACGACCAATGGGAGCTGCAGGGGCGGCGCCTGGGAGTGGGAGCAGCATGCAGAACTCCATGGCTGCCTCCAAGCAGGAGGGACATATCGCTGCTTCCCAGGAGCTGCCTGAGATAAGCACCACCCAGAGAGCATCCCGCATCCCCTCCCACACCCCAACCCCCTGCCGCAGCCCTGAGCCCACTCCTGCAACCCAACTCCCTGCCCCAGCCCGGAGCTCCCTCCCGCACACTGAAAACTTCATTTATGGCCCCACCCCAGAGCCCGCACCCCCAGTCCAGAGCCCTTACTCTCTCCCTCTCCTGCACTCCAATCTCTGCCCCAAGCTAGTGAAAATAAGCGCATGAACAAGGGTTGGAGAGAGTGAGCAGGGGTTGGGGCGGGATGGAGTGATCAGGGGTTGGGGCCTCGGAGAAGGGACAGGGCAGGGGGCAGGACAAGGGTATTCGGTTTTCTGTGATTAGAAAGTTGGCAACCCTACTTCCAAAACCAGGGCTAGAACTCAAGAGTGCTGAGCCCCAGGCTCCCCGGTCTAACCAGCAGAGCAGACCATAGACCTTGGCATACAAATCTGTACTCACGGCATCTGGCCAGCTGCCTCCATTCCCCAATCCTGACCCCCTCCAGCTGGCAGGCGTCCGCATAGGCCTTCAGGGCCTCACACAGGGCCTTCCTGTAGCCCTCGTTGTGGCACAGATCGTACACACAGTTGTCCAAGTAGACTGTGGGATCCACCTTGCTGTGGCACTGGCTGAAGGGCCCATCTGAGACCTTGGCTATCAGGCCGCATGAGGCCTCCTCCTTGTATTTTCTGGCTATGCTGGGGTCACAGAGCCTGCAACCTCCAATGCAATCATGCCAGCAAAACTGATCCTCATCTTCCACTGCCCAGCTTTTCCCCAGGGCGGCGACACTGGGAGCTTGGTCCCCGTCCAGGGTCCGGAAGTCATCGGCGGGGTCCCCATTATAGTTGCCGCACAGGCCACACAGGCTGTCTGAGAAGTCATTAGGGACGGTGATCCTCAGGTGGTTGTTCCAGTCGTAGTACACCCTGAGGTTGAAGTTGGTGCGGAGGACAAGGGAGGTGCCACTCTGATAGAGCCGAAGGGCCCCGTTGTTCAGGGAGATGGGTAAGTGGACCCTGTTGTTATTCACCTTTTCAGTGAGAAAGAAAGGGCAAAGGTCACAATCGAGTGCATTTACAAAGTGACCTCTTCTCAGATACAGTTTTTCACTAGTATTTGCCTATTCTTCAAAATCCAAATGTTTTCAGGAGATGGTTTTTTTTCAATGACGTTTTGATGGAAACCAAGCAGATTTCAAAGACTGACCTGGACCCAGGACTCCATTCCCCTTCCCAGAAAATTTAGTAATTTTTTATTTTCATTCCATATCAGAATGAAGCTAATTTTCAAATAATTGAAATCCTCTCCAAAATGGAATTAACTTTCTCCAGTCAGCTCTATCTAGTATGATGCTATAATTTAATATTGGTTCAGATTTGGGTCCAGATTCATTGAAAATTATGAGTTGGTTCCATTGCTATTTAGAATTCTAGAATATCAGGGTTGGAAGGGACCTCAGGAGGTATCTAGTCCAACCCCCTGCTCAAAGCAGGACCAATTCCCAACTAAATCATCCCAGCCAGGGCTTTGTCAAGCCTGACCTTAAAAACCTCTAAGGAAGGAGATTCCACCACCTCCCTAGGTAACCCATTCCAGTGCTTCACCACCCTCCTTGTGAAAAAGTTTTTCCTAATATCCAACCTAAACCTCCCCCATTGCAACTTGAGACCATTACTCCTTGTTCTGTCATCAGGTACCACTGAACAGTCTAGATCAGGGGTTGGCACCCTTTCAGAAGCGGTGTGCCGAGTCTTCATTTATTCATTCTAATTTAAGGTTTCACGTGCCAGTAATACATTTTAATGTTTTTAGAAGGTCTCTTTCTCTAAGCCTATAATATGTAACTAAACTATTGTTGTATGTAAACTAAATAAGGTTTTAAAAATGTTTAAGAAGCTTCATTTAAAATTAAATTAAAATGCAGATCTCCCCAGATCGGTGGCCAGGACCCGGGCAGTGTGAGTGCCACTGAACATCAGCTTGTGTGCCGCCTTCGGCACACGTGCCATAGGTTGCCTACCCCTGGTCTAGATCCATTCTCTTTGGAACCCCCTTTCAGGTAGTTGGATTTTTTCCAAACAATTCCAATAGTGGACCCGTGATTTCCGTATTGCCCATTGTAGATGAAAGGGCTGGCGATCAGAATTGCTGGGAGCTGCTGTAAATGACAGGGACTGCACTGGTTAGAGCTGTTAGGGAGCGGCTCCACTGGGAGAGGAGGCTGTGTTGGTGAGAGCTGTTAGCAGCATCACTTGAGGGGCGAGAGGTCTCAAGGAGCTGACTACAATGTCCTGGGGCTCCTGAGGTACCTCAGGTTGGAGATGGCTCTGTTGTACAAAGGCCCTGAGCTGCCTAGATGTGCCTCAGAGTTTCCCCATATCTTAGAGCTTAGGCAGTGTCCTCCTGGATCCAAGAGTGGGAATTCTCCTCAGGGGGGATCTCAGATGAATCCTTGTTACATTAGAAACTGCTGGGGAATTTGTAGAAGGATGGACTCTATAGAGCTGGGATTTGTCCTGCTCCTGCATGACATGCTGTGGGATATGTCATGACTGAATGCTCCAATCTGCATTTATCTGGTGTGTAGATCCTATGTGCTTGTGACAGAGCTGACAGCTCCCCACACTGAGCCACCCAACCTGCTCCCCTCAGCACAGCACCCTCTAGTGCCAGATTAGGATCAGTGCGACTCTGACAGGAAAGCACCCCCAACTGACCCCCGACACCACTCCCTGCTACACAGCACCCGCTAGTGACATGATGGGCATTGGGGTCAGCACCGACAGCAAGGGGAGAGTGCTCTGTACTTGGTTCCCAGACTGCTCCCTACCACAGAGGTCTCACCAGTGTCCTGCTGGGCACTGGCCTTAATACTAACTCAGGAGAAAGGTCCTGCTACTGAGACACCTACACATCTAAATAGTACAGCGCCCCCTATCAAAGTGCTGGTACAGGGGGCACAGCACAGATACAGTGGCAGAGCACCTACTAAATCAATGATAATACCCACTGCAACACCTTGGGGTATTTTTTTGAGGTACTGACCATGCCAGACATTGTCTAGCTTGCAATTCTACGTGGAGGTCGGGGGTGCAGTTTCCTGCCCTCTATTTAGCAAAGCCTACAGGGTGGGCATAGGAGCAGGGTGGATGTGCGCACCCAGCACTCACCCACACAAAGCCGACCTCAGCCCTGGCTGCTGTGATGGTGACTCCATCCACCTGGACAGTCACTGACCAAATGTAGACAACCTGTGTGTTCCCACTGTTCTCGTTCTTGGCCGTGACATGGAAGGAGGGTAGGACGGAGGCATCCCTGCAGGTCTTGACCACCGTGTAGTTGCAGGTGCCGTGGAAATCATACCCCCGTCCATCGAAGGTGTGGTAATGCAAGTATCCCCCGGCCCAGCACGTGCCCCGAGAGACTGGCACACACTCTGGCTGCCCATTTATCATCTTGCAAATAGTTCCTTCCCTGCAGCGAACCACACTGCAGGATGGAATAACTAGTGGGGAAAGACAAGAAACACCAGAACAATCAGTTATATATGAGAGCAGAGTCGGGGCTGAGGGTGGTGTGAAAACCAGGATGATATTTAATGTCCTTGGAATCCTACTTCTTAATATAGCCTGTTTGTGAAATGTACTGAATGATCATTTGATATATCTATCCCCCTACATCCCCTCTATCTATCTATCTACCTACCTACCCATCCATCCATCCCCATACACTGTACCTATCTATCTATCTACTCCCTTGCACCTTTCACAAATCTCTCACAAGTCCCCTGCTGAGGAAATCCCTGCCTGGGCGAGACCTTTCTTGGAGTACAGCCAGCAAAGTGGTCTCCTGTGTCTCCCTCCCCACAATGCCCAACAGAGGTGGTGCAGCCCAGAGGGGCATGTTGTGGACAGCATTGAGCAGGCAAAGGAGAGTGGCTGGGATGTGATGGGCTCTGACAGAGCCCAGCTGACTGATGGCCCCTTTAGGGGCTGCCCCAGCTTTTTTGCTGCCCCAAGTGGTGAAAAAAAAATAGAAGAACCCGATCGAGGTGCTGCTGGAGTGCCATCGAGGAGCAAGACAGCAAGTGAAGGACCCGCCACTGAATTGCTGCGGATTCGGAGCAGGCCGATTAAGCTGCTGCCGAAGTGCCACCGCCGCTGATCCGGACGTGCTGCCCTGACAACGGACACGCTGCCTCCCCTTTCTGTTGGCCGCTCCAGGCACCTGCTTCTTTCGCTCCATTTTGAGCAGCCCCAGGTATTAATAAGCTCCCTGACAGCTGCCCACCCTCCTCGGCTGCGCACGCCAGAAGCAGGACTCAGCAGACACTCTGACCCAACAAGGCTTTTCATCTTTCAAATTGAAATTCTGTAATATTATGGCTCAGGGTTCATGGCTAAATAAAGGGGAAGAGAAAGTGAAAAGGGTGAGAAGACATAATCACAACTATTTTACTCACTGTTTGTGCAATAACCCCTCAGTCATGTTGCAATCAGTGACTCTCCTTTACCTTTGCTGATGCAGCCCATAACGCCGTCTCTGATCTCGCAGGTTTCTCCTCTGGAGCAGCTGTGGGCTTTGCAGGTCACCCCTCGGGTCGGAACACAGGTGCACCTTTTCTGGCACTCATTCATAAGGACAATCTGTCTGGGCTAAGGGGATGTTTGGAAAAGGGGAAATATTGCAATGGAACTGGAAACAATTATTTATAATATTTCTGGCAGTGCTAAACCCAGAATTCTGTGGTGAGGTGTGTGAATGTGCATATTGTGTCATAACATTATTTCTCTGTCTAAAGGCTGTCTGATAGCTTTCTTTGATAGGGTAACAAGCCTTTTGGATAGAATCATAGAATCATAGAAGATTAGGGTTGGAAGAGAACTCAGGAGGACATCTAGTCCAATCCCCTGCTCAAAGCAGAACCAACACCGACTAAATCATCCCAGCCAGGGCTTTGTCAAGCTAGGCCTTAAAAACCTCTAAGGATGGAGATTCCACCACCTCCCTAGGTAACCCATTCCAGTGCTTCACCACCCTCCTAGTGAAACAGTGTTTCCTAATATCCAACCTACACCTCCTGCACTGCAACTTGAGACCATTGCTTCTTGTTCTGTCAATGAGTCCTGCAATGAATGCAAGGGATTGGACTAGATGACCTCTCATGGTCCCTTCCACCCTATGATTCTATTATTCTAATGGGTTAAGTGCTGGTCTGAGGGCCAGGAACAATGCCTAGGTTCTATCCTGCCTTCTGCTCCTGGCTCACAGCATGGCCATGAGCAAGTCACGGCCCCCTCTGTGCCTCAGTTTCTCCATAGCAAGCAAAGTGTGTTTAATCTTCTTGCCTTTTTTGGAACTTTGGGCATTGAGTACTAGCAGAGCTGGGATGCCAGGCTGGATGGGCCAGTGCTCTGATCCATTATAGCAAACCCTTTCCCTGACTAGTGTAGGATTTAAGATGTGTATAAAGCAAAAATTAAATCAGACCCAGACCACTTGAGGTGGTACCTTGTAGTATCTCCCCTGTTCAAAGCATCCACAGCTCTCCTGAGTCACACAGCCCTGGCCATCGAAGAAGAAGCCCTTGTCACACTGGCAGCCTTCGGCACAGGTCTCTGGGCAATCCATGATGTTTCCAGCACAGGCGACAGTGCAGAGGTCAGCACAAACCTCATAGTGGCTGTTGGCAGGGCAGCTCACAGCTTAAATGGAGAGAAGAATTATTGTTATGTGTTGGACAGATCTCATACCACGGGCTAGAAGGAGAGAGACATAAAGGAGAGGAGAACAACACAGGAAGGAGGGGACAAGGACACCTGAGGTTGCTGGTTCACACTGAAAGAGTCTATGAAGAATCCCAGAATTCTGGAATTTTGTTCCCATAAATGCTGTCTCCCTCTCCCCTTTTGTCCCGCACCCAGTGCACCTTGGCTACCTGAGCTCCATCAGTATCACAGACTTACAGCAGAAGGAGGCGCTCCTCCAGGGCAGGATGGTGACCTTGGCCTCTTGGCAGGCCGTCACGTAGCTGTGGATGCTCTGGCACAGGACCTGGGAGTCCCCCTTTCCCAGGCACAGATCATACAGGCAGTTGTTGAAATACACGCTGGGGCTGACCGTGCCGTGGCAGGCAGTGAAGGGGCTGTCAGGGGCTGTGAGCAACCCGCAGTAGTGGTGCTGTTTGAAGACGTCCTTCTTCCTCTCCTCACAAACTGGACAGCTGTTCCCAGCACATCTGTCTACACATGATGCTCCTGAGACCTGGACTTCCCAAGCAGAGCCAAATGCTGCCACATCAGAGGATGTCCTGCCACTGGGGAGCAGGAACTTGCTGTCCTGCCGTCCACTGTAGTTTCCGCACAGGCCACATGTGTGGCCCTGGTATCGCTGTGGAATGGTGACTCTGGCCTGGTAAACCAGGTCGTAACTCACAATGAGGCCAAAGTCAGTTTGCACCAGGATGTTAGTACCATGCTGATATGCTTGGAGCCGCCTGTTGGCCGTGATCACTGGAAGGTTGTGGAACACCCCATCCACCTGTCCAAGACAGAGCATTCCCCTGTGAGACGTGGGAGTGGACACTGGACAGGGGTGGGGACAACACGTTTTCAGATTCTGCTCTCGCTCACACCATGGAGTAAATCCAGAATGACCCATGACTCCAGATTTCACTTTGGAATGACTTATCCTCATCTTCCAAGCTCTTGACATTGTTACCCTGGTCTACGTCTCTTCTCTCATCTCCCCATCCACCCACCTGCCTCCCTCCTGATCCTCTCTCTTTTCCATCCCTATCTCCTCCACCCATGTTTGGCCCACACCTCCTTATCATGACAACCCCTGCACTCAAAATAGTTTCTCACTTCTTTTCCATCTCCCCCTCTCTCCTAAACCCCACTTTTCTCATGAATCCTTCTCCATTGACCAGTTCCCTCCCTCTGCTGTCTGACCAGTTCCCTATGTGTTAAGTTCTATTTGTTCCAAGGTAAACTACAGGCTTCTCAGGGGAATTGATCATGGGACAGATTCTCCAACAGAGAGGCCAGTGGAGTTCTCATGGGGAGGAATTTCATCCCATGTTTTCAAAATATAAGGTATGTAGAGGGGTTTCCCAAATAATGAATATTAATAAAGATGGGGTATGAATCAAGAAGAGAGGCAGAGAAGATGCATCCGAGCTGCAGGATGCTCAGCTTGCCTAACAGAAGCTCTCACATAACAACACCCATGAGTAATGCTTTCTACCATCTCCAGTTTATTGCTGGGGAAATTCTGTGCCACGCGCAATGTAGAATTTGTGCAGAAATTAATGTGCACAGAATTTCCTTCCTTCCCCCGAAATGGGCTGCAGAGCTGCTGGCTGCCACTAGGGGCCACTGGACCCAGCACAGCCCAGCTCACAAATAGAGGACCAGGAGGAGGGGGAGGGAGCTGGAGGCTTCCCAGTTCTCAGCATGGCCTTAAGGAAGGAGGCGTGCAGAAACTCCATACAAGTCCAGAACCCAGCATCAGGCAGTTTCTCCCTCTGGATTCCTGGGCTCTGAGGGGTAGGAGGTGCAGGTGTCTGGGTTCAGGGAGCCCGGCAGTGGGGCTCTGGGGGAGGGGTGTGGGTGTCTGGGCTAGGGGGGGCTCTGTGGCTGGGCTCTGGGGGAGGGGAGGGGGCAGAGAAACAGGATACTGGATTGTCCTAGGTTGTTTTTTTTTAACTCTGTACTCCTGGTGGAATTTTTGTTACAGACATACTTGCTGACGGGTATTCTGAAATAATTTACCAAAATAATTGAAATTGGCATGATGATATAGTGTTGTTTTGGCAAATAAATATGCAGAATTTTGCAGTATTATAAAATATTGTGTTCAGAATTTTTTTGGCACAGAATTCGCCTGGAGTACCAGTTGGCTGTGAGATTCCATCCCATCCTGTCAAAGGCTTCCTTTATTTACGCCTTTGTTGCCTCTTGGCTGGACTGCAACAAGTGACATACCTGAGGAAAGAGCCTTCAGCTCTTACACCAGCTGGTGCAGAATGCTGGAGTTTATCTCCTCAGAAGCACTGTCCACAGGGCCGGTGCAACCATTTAGGCCAACTAGGTGGCTGCCTAGGGCACCTAAAAGCCCGCTCAGGCGAGGAGGTGGAGTAGAGGTGAGCTGGGGGGGGGCACGGGGAGGGCCGCCCACAGTTACAGGGGGGGCGCACAGGGGAACCGCTCCCCACTCTGCCTCCTCCGCTGAGCACACAGCCCCCGCTCTAAGTCTCCTCCAATGGGCACCACAAGCCTGGGAGGGGAAGAGAATTAGAGCGACGTCAGCGTGCTCAGCGGAGGAGGCAGAGCCGAGGTGAGCTGAGGCAGGCTTCCCAGGCGGGGTTAGCTGCCACGGAGGGGGGTGTCTCCCCAGGCGGGGTTAGCTGCCACGGAGGGGGGGTAGCTGCTGTGGGGGGGGTCTCCCCGGGCGGGGGAGGGTGGCGGGCTCCCTGGGTAGGGGGCTCGCTTAGCTGCCGTGGGGGGCGGGGTTAGCGGCAGGGGGCGCAAGGTGGAAGCTTCACCTAGGGCGTGAGACTTCCTTGCACTGGCCCTGACTGTCCACTGTGAACACATCACACCTCTCCTCCGCTCCCTACATTGGCCCCCACAGAACATCAGATCCCATTCAAGGTCTCAGTTCTTATCTTCAATGTACTCAGCTGCATTCCAACAAGGGGAGATACTACATAATTAATTGGATCAATTTCCATGATGAAAACCCTTGTTCCAAAGCTCCTCAAGGCTTGAGCATAACCTTTGCCAACATCACCATAGCCTGCCCGTGATTGGGTGCTCTCACCACACCAGCCCCAAGAGGGCAAAGGAAGCTGAGTAAGGAACCGATTAGTGTGACAGGCCACACGTGAGGGGATTAGGCTGGAGGAGCAACCCCTGATTGAAGGATGAAGTTCAGATGAGTGGGTGTGACCTGGGCTAGTATAAAGCCAGGAAGCTGGCAACAGAAAGGGTGGTAGCGAGAAAGTCTGCAGCCACCATCTGTGTATTAGAGAGGGAAGGAGGGAACCCAGGAAAGAAGTCGGACCCCGGAAGCCTGGCCCTGAGGGAAGAGCATACCCAGAAGAGAGAAGGATGGAGAAGAAAGCTTGTGGGAGGCAGAGGAGGAAGCAGCCCAGGGAGACAGCAGCAAGGCTGGGGACTGATTAGACTATGGCTGCATGTTGTAGAGTCCCTGGTCCAGAACCCAGAGTAGTGCGCAGGCCCAGGTTCTCCTACCAGCCACTGACAGAGTGGCATTGCCTGGACAGGGGGTTCAGGGAGACCCTATACCCTGGAAGGGGCAACCCTATAGTGAACTGGCCAAAGGATGAGTCACAAAGAGGAAGCTGCAGCTCCTGGAGCAAGAGAGGGGCCCCAGAGTGAGAGAGAGAGGACAATAGGGGGAGAGATCACAAGGGGAGTCATTAGACCTGGAAGAGAGCTAATCCCCAGAACAGTCAGAAGGAGGTGCCATCTGCATGTGAGTAGAGCACCCCGTGACACTGCCCAGCAATCATGACATCCATGACAAGGTTAATGCCATCTATAGAAACTCTCAGCAGCCATAAAGGTTATCAAATTTATTCTTGGTGACAGAGTCATTTATGTTGACGGTTAGCACTTTCAGGGTCCAGTTGGCCTTTATCTTATACAGATAGTCATTTCCTCTGAGATGCCTTTAATTCAAGGAGATGTGGGTATTTGGTACAAGCCAGGGTGGTCAAGTCCCTACCATCATCTAAAATTACACTCAAGCATTGCTGATCCTTGAAATAGAGGGTATGTTAAAGATTGATAAAAGCTTCAGGATGAAATCTGTGATCAACAGCTTTGCTCCTTTGGCAAAACTGGACTTTCACTTTCTACAAATGGGAAATGACTGCCTAGGAAGGAGCACTGTGGGAAGGGACCTGGGGGCTATGGTGGATCACAAACTAAATATGAGTCAACAGTGTAACACTGTTGCAAAAAAAGCAAACATCATTCTGGGCTATGTTAGCAGGAGTGTTGTAAGCAAGACATGAGAAGTACACTTCTACCCCGATATAACGCTGTCCTCGGGAGCCAAAAAATCTTACTGTGTTATATGTGAAACTGCGTTATATCGAACTTGCTTTGATCCGCCGGAGCGCACAGCCCCGCCCCCCCGGAGCGCTGCTTTACCGTGTTATATCCGAATTTGTGTTATATTGGGTCGCGTTATATCGGGGTAGAGGTGTCATTCTTACGCTCTATTCCATACTGATAAGGCCTCAAGTGGCATATTGTGCCCAGTTCTGGGGGGCCACATTTCAAGAAAGATGTGGATAACTGGAAAAAGCCCAGAGGAGAGCAACAACAATTAATATAGGTCTAGAAAACATGACCTTTGAGGAAAGATTGAAAAAATTGGGTTTGTTTTGTCTGGAGAAAAGAAGATTGAGAGAGGAGATGATAACAGTTCTCAAGTACATAAAAGGCTGTTACAAGGAGGTGGGTGAAAATTGTTCTCTTTAATGTCTGAGGACAGGACAAGAAGCAATGGGCTTAAATTGCATCAAGGGAGGTTTAGGTTGGAGTGATGGGGTGCACTCACCCCACACTGAACAGGGAAGGGTTAACGCCTCATTTTGGGCTAAAGAAACCATGCCTCCACATCCCTCCTGGGCATGCTTCAAGTGCAGCACTAGTATAAAAGGGAGCAGCTCAGTCTGGGCTGATCGCTGAGGAGGAAGGACACACCTCTCAGGCTCCAGTCTGGGAGCAGCTGGAGCCCCTGACCTTGGAAGCCAGAGGTGCCAAGACCCAGACAGATGCCTGGATACCTACGAACACCCAAGAGGGATCAGAGTCACTGGGGACTGCATGCGCCCAGGGCCGGCGCAACCCATTAGGCGACCTAGGAGGTCGCCTACGGCACTAACATTTGTGGGGCGGCGACCGCGGCGGCCGGATCTTCGGCTGCCCTGGTTGTTGGCAGTATTTTGGGGGCGGGACCTTCCACCGCCTCTGTCAGGGGCAGCATTTCAGTGGCAGGACATTCCGCCGCCTCTGTCAGGGGCGGCATTTTGGGGACGGGACCTTCTGCCGCCTCTGTCGGGGGCGGCATTTTGGGGGCAGGACCTTCTGTGGCCTAGGGCGGCAAAAAAGCTGGCGGCACTCCTGCATGCACCGAGAAGCCCAGAAACCTGGACAACGCCCTGACTACTGCTCTGAGAGACATTGAAGGAAGTGGCCCTGTGGGGACTAGCTGTAGTCCTGTGGGAAGTCAGCATGTTTCAGTTGTGGTGGAACATTGCACCACTGTTAGGGCCCTGGGCCGGGACCTGGCAGAGCAGGGTGGGCCTGCGTCCTCCTACCCTGGTACCCTCCCCCCAGATGGTTGCCCATTGGCTCTGGCTGCTAGGCCTCACTGCCCCACGGGTAAGAGCAACCCCATTGGCTCTGGCCACTAGTCGTTACTGCCCTGTGGATAAGGAAACCTCTTTGGCTCTGGCCACAAGGCCTTACCATGGTATGGGTAAGGACATCCCTACTGACTCTGGCCACAAGGCTTTATTGCCCTGCAAGTGAGGGCACCTCTCTGACTCTGGCCATTGGGTGGCACATCCCTGAGAGAGAGGGCATCTGTATCGACCCTTACCATCAGGTCTTCTAGCCTTGAAGACAAGGGCAGCCAAATTCACTCTGACCACTGGGCCATACTGTCCCGGAGGCAAAGACAATTATGTCAATACTAGCCATTTGGCCTTATCCCCACGAGGTAGAGGGCAGGATCTGGAGAAGGCCTTACCATGATGAGCCCCTGTACGTTCTGCAGCAGGGTGAGTGTGATCCCATACACCTGAATGGACACCAGCTTGGCCATGGAAACATTCCCGCTGCCCCAGGATTCTTTCTCTACGCTGATAGTGAATGGTGTAAGGTCACGGGCATCGGTGCAGGTCTTGGCCAGGATGTAGGTGCAGGTGCCTTGGAAGTCAAAGGGGACCCCGTCGAAAGAGAGGTAGTGGGACTGGCCAGAGGCAGAACAGGTCGCAGATCCAAATGGGTGGCATTTCTGGACACCGTCCACCACCCTGCATTGCTCACCAGTGCTGCAGGAGAATGCCTTACACACAACCTCCCCACCAGCCTGACACACGCACTGCTCCTCGCATGAACCGCTCGGGTGGAAGGTCTCCCCGGCCTGGTAGTAAAGTCCTCTGTGGAGGCATCCGCACTGGGAAATGGGGACACAGAGGTCACCACTGAGAACAAAGCCCTCATCACACACGCAGCCTTCCTTACACCGGGTCGTGCATTGCACCGGGGCATAGAGGTTGCTGCATGTCAGATCGCAGCTGGTGCTGCATAATTCGTAGTGACTGTTCAGGGGACAGGACAGATCTGTAATTAGAACAAAGAGTTAGCTCACATAGCAATGTGCACAATGAACCATCACCAGAAGATGCAATTTTGTTCCAGCTCCTAATACGGTATTCTATTTCCTTGGTTTAGTTAAATAATTGAAGGCACCATCTGCAGTCCAGCCCCAGGTCTGAAGGACTGGATGCCTCAGAGAGACCAGATGATGGGATACAGACAATCTCTCTCCAAGGCGTAAGGTTCCAGTTTGGGTCTTGGATTCATGGTTTCACTACTCGTTTTTTTGTTTTGAATCCAGGTCAGTAGTGGTTAAAATTCATTCCCAACTGATGGCTTCTGTGGGACGAGTTGGTGGGTTCCCAGCCCAGTTCCTAATGTAAAATTGTCACAATTTGAAGCCACCCAGTCCAGGCTCTGATTATGTCCCAGTCTCAGCAGGGAAGCCCGGGACTAGACGGGCCATAAAGTACACTACATCGCTAGACAGTATTTCTCTGGCCCAAGGTACACCACACTGATGGCGCATGTAGTAGGGACACACTACCTGTGTTGTATCCATCCCTTGGATAGAGGACATCTTTAAAAAATGTTCTGCAGAACAGAATAATCTAGTGTTTAGATCAAGATTTACCAGCCAACAAGAATTAACAATCCCCATGAGGCAATCATAATTGAACATGGAGGACTCACAGCAGAATTCCTTAGTCCTCCAGCGACGCACTATAGCTCCAGCTTCCTGACATGCCTCAGCATACGCAGCAACAGCATGACAAATGTTACTGTCCCGCCCACTGATGAAGCAATAGCCATACACGCAGTCCATGAAGTATCCATCGGGGTCCACTTTGCTGTGACATTCTCTGAAAGGGCCACTCTTGTATAGGATGAGCCCACACTGCACTCTGCTACCTCGTTGTTGTTTTTCAATAGCTTCTAGACTTACGCAAGGTGGTATCATTACTGCAGAACATCCTGGAAGGTCTCCTACCTTCCAGCTCTGGCCAAAGCTGATGGGGTTGGGTGCCAGCGTGCCATCCCTCATAAGCATGTCATCCTTCCTGTCCATGTTAAAATTGCCACACAGACCACACACAGCTCTCGTGTAGGTAACTGGCAGAGTCACCGTGGTGCGTCCTGACCACCCGGCATAAGTAACGCTGAGGCCAAAGTCTGTCTGGATCACTGTGGCCCTGCCATTTCTATACATAGTGATTTTCTTATCGAGGTTGAAGGGAAGATTAATCAGGAAACTGTTCACCTGTAAAAGCAAGACACATGGGATATGAAAAATCGCGCACCTGTGGTGGAACCTCTCGCCCCAGCACAGAGCTCCAGCCCATGGTTATAATAATAATCTACCTCTTGAAATCTTTGTCCCATCTGGCCTGCTCTCTCCTCTACAGCCTGCCTGAATCCCTGCTCTCCAGACTAGGAAGTATCCTCCAACCAAACTTTCATTTCCTCTGGCATTGGCTATTGCAGTTCCCTGCTCTATGTGCTACCTGAGCCCCAGCTCCCAAGGTTCCCACATATGTTGGATGCTATTGACACTTTCTCACACAGACAAAGTGTAACCACATCACCCCAACCCTCAAGCTTCTCCATTGGCTGTCCATTCACATCAGAATCCAGTTAATATTTGACCTGTTTTTTAAGATCCTTCTATGCTTTTTCTGCAACCAACTTCTGATCACAAAGGCAACTTTCCAGAAATGTTTTAGAAACTAGATGTGATTTCTGAAACTCACCATGATTTTGCCAGGGAATTGATTGCTGACCCTGATGTCATTTTCATAAACCTTGATCTGTACAGGAGCAGTACTGTTCTCTTGGAAATAGACTTCAAAGTCCACCAGTCCCTCTGCCTTCTTGCACAGGGCAGTTAGCTGGTAGTGGCAGGTGCCTTGGAAGTTGTATCTCTGTCCATCAAAGGTGGCATAGTGCAGATTCCTTGTCACAGAGCAGGTGGCGTAGCTAGAGGGGTAACAGCCCCTTATGCCATTCACTAGCCCACACCTCTCTGAACGTTTGCATTTAGCAGCCACACATTCGACTTGTCTAGTGGCTGCGTTGCACGTGCACCGTGTCCCACATGCCTCATCGACCCAGAAACTCTCACTGGGGGCAAAGGGGCGTCCCTCAAATAGGCACCCACAGCTGCCCTTGGGGACACATTTGCCCTGGCTCAGCACAAAACCGTCCTTGCACTGGCAGCTTTCCACGCAGGGGTCTTGGCAGCTGCTGGGGGCTGACTGGTCCACACACGTGGCTGGGCAGGCTGTTCCACAGAGCTGGTACTGGCTGTTCTCCAGGGGGCACTCCAGGGCTGGGGAGTGAAGGATCCACAGATTTAGCAGCAAACCCTCTCCATGAAAAAGCAGTATTTAAATTATAGAGACAGGGACGTATCTAACGGGGCAAAGAGAGCTCTCCAATCCCACTCACCTCAAGATAGGGTGACCAGACGTCCCGATAAAATCAGGACTGGCCCAATATTGAGCAGTTTGTCCTGCATCCCGACAAAGTACAGTTGGGATGCCATTTGTCCTGATATTTTGTTTTGGGCGCGGCGGCACCTTTTTTATTTTTTTTTTTTTGTGCTTATACTCACCCGGCACGCTGATGGTCTTCGGCGGCATTTTGGCAGCGGGTACTTCTTTCTTTGGCAGCAAGATTTATTACCCGCTTCCAAACTGCCGCCAAAGACTGTCAGCAACTGACAGACCCGCAGCTGAAGTGCCGCTGAAGACCTGGACATCCTGGGTGAGTGTAACAATTGAAAAGGCGCTCCCCCTACGGTGGTCCGATATTTTGGATTTATCATCTGGTCACCCTACCTCAAGAAGAGTCAATGATGCTCATCGCATTGTAGGAGGTGCCTGGCACCTTAAAGGATCAGGCCCATAAAGGGATGATTGACTTAAAAATTGGCATCATCTTATCTCAGATTCCCATGTGTTATCGACAGATGTTATATATTCACAGTGAGAGCCATCTTAGAAATACCATAGACAGATAGGCAGAGATACTGTAGGTACAGGACAACCAAGAATCCTCATATCCCAACCACTGCTCAAAGCACTAGGCCACACTCCCTACTAAGGAGAAGAATAGAATGCAGGATGCCGACCCCCAGACCCGTTTATATAATGTTGGCATTCAAATCTGTACTCACGACATCTGGCCAGCTGCCTCCATTCCCCAATCCTGACCCCCTCCACCTGGCAGGCATCCGCGTAGACCTTCAGGGCCTCACACAGGGCCTTCCTGTAGCCATCGTTGTGGCACAGATCGTACACGCAGTTGTCAAAGTAGACTGTAGGATCCACCTTGCTGTGGCACTGGCTGAAAGGCCCATCTGAGACCTTGGTTATCAGGCCGCACGAGGCCTCCTCCTTGTACTTTCTGGCTATGCTGGGGGCACAGGGTCTGCAGCCTCCAATGCAATCGTGCCAGCAAAACTGATCCTCATCTTCCACTGCCAAGCTTTGCTCCTGGAGAATGACACTGGGCTCCTGATCCTCGGCTAGGGTCCAGAAGTCATCAGAACGATCCCCATTATAGTTGCCGCACAGGCCGCACAGGCTGTCGGAGAAGTCATTAGGGACGGTGACCCTCAGGTGGTTGTTCCAGTCATAGGACACCCTGAGGTTGAAGTTGGTGCGGAGGATGAGGGAGGTGCCGCTCTGATAGAGCCGAAGGGCCCCATTGTTCAGGGAGATGGGTAAGTGAGCCCTGGTATTATTCACCTTCATGGTGAGAAAGAAAGGGAAAAGGTCACAATTGATGGCACTAGTCTGTCATCTACATTTCATTCTGACCTTTGCTCAGACTAGCAATGGGCCCCATCCAAAATTTTCAGTGAATCTGGTCCCAAATCAGAGCCAGAAATAGTTTATAGCATCATGTTAGAAAGAACTGGCTGGAGAAAAGTAATTTTTTATGGTGGAGGATCTCAATATTTTGAAAATTGGTTCTGTCCCAATTTAGAATAAATCTAATCAATTGCAAAATTTTCTCTGAAGGGAAATGGAGACCCAGCTCTGGGGAAGTCATCCTGGCAAGATGCCAAAGAGCCAGGTCAGCAAGCTGGGAGAAAACCAGGTGGGTTTTGGAATTTGCATGGTTCCCATCAGAACATCATTGAAATTGGACCATCTCTTCAAAGCCTTTTGATTGTGACAAATTGGCAAATACTGAAGAACAACTATTTCATTGGGATTTAAAAAGGACTAAGACTAGATATTTGGAGAGTACGACGGCTCTGGTTAGAGCCGTTAGGGAGCCACTCCTGTGGGGGAAGGGTCTATAGTATTGCCAATCTCAAGAGATCAGACCCTAAAACTCATGTTCACCCGCTCCTGCCTTAAGAGGCTTAAAAGAGCCCAGGGAGAGGGCTGTGGCAGGGAAGGAAAGAGGCTGATTGGGGAAAGCAGCCTCAGCTGGGGGCCACGTCCCAATCAGGCCAAGGCTGGCTTAATGAGGGCCCAGCTGGTCCTTAAAAGAGGACTGGGGCCCGAAGACAGAGGCAGAGTCTCTCTCTTTCTAGCAATACAGAGCGAAGGGCCTGGCTGCCGGGGAGCTGAACAGGGTACCGAGACTGGAGCAGGGTGGGGGGAAGGCCAGAGGAGCTGGGGAGCTCCAGCCTAGAAACCCCACAGGATGCAGGCCTTGTTAAAGGCCAGAAAAAGGTACTGTGGGGCAGGGCTAGGGGAAGGCCCGAGGGGCTAGGGAGCTCCGGCCTAGAAACCCCCCAGGCTCCAGGCCTTGTTAAAGGCCAAAGAAGGTACTGGGGTTGCAGAGGGCAGCCCAAGGGCAAGCAGAGGCAGCAGGTCCAAAACCCGCATTGCAAGTGATGAGTGTCACATACACTGCAGTCTGCCCTGGGGAACGGGGGCTAGGTGATGACTGGCAGTGGCCATAGCCTGAGATGAGGGTCGGGGGGAAGACCCAGATCTGTGGGGGTGCTGCTAGGGGGAAGCACCCTGGCCTGAAAGGGGCACTGGGGTCCAGGAGGGACTTGGGCCCAGCGGCAAGTGGGACACCGGCCTGCAGAGGGCCCTCTGGAGCTGAAACTGCTAATTCCCTGGACAACCAGGAGGAGGCACCGCAGGAGTGAGTCCCTGCACTGTTCATAGAATCATAGAATCCAAGATCAGAAGGGACCAATATGATCATCTAGTCTGACCTCCTGCAAGATGCAGGCCACATTAGCCGATCCCCCAACTCCTTTAGCAAGCGACCCCTGCCCCATGCTTCGGAGGAAGGCGAAAAACCTCCAGGGCCACAGCCAATCTACCCTGGAGGAAAAGGTCCCAAGGCATATAGAGCTTTTTTTTAAAGGACTACACTGTGATTTTCGGCCTGTCTTTTGATGTTAGAACTTTCCCTGCCTATCTCAGTGCGTGTCTGTGACAATCTGTGTTGCCCACTCGCCTAAATTTATAGGGGAAGGGGATTTTGGTCCCTATTGCAGGAGCTGTCACCCCCACATTTGCCTGTTCCCTGTGCAGTAATTAATCCTGTCCCCCAGACCCCCGCTTCTGTTCTCTCTGCGCCCATTCCCGACCCGTCCAGGGGCACCAGGTTTGTAAAATTTTTGGTGGTGCCCAGAATGGGTCCATGCAGAGCTGTCCCACCCTGGACCCAGTGCTTTGGGAGGCCCCATGTTCAGGGGGACGTGGAATCCAGGGTGGCCTGGGAGGTTAGCGGGGGGCCTGGCATCTGCAGCGGTGAGCAACTCTGTTGTCCTATGGACGGGATGGCTCTGAAAATATAAGCTCAAACATTGGTGGAGCCAGGACCATGTTCCTGAATATTGGTAGAGCAGGGGCACCACCAGCCCATATAACTCGCTGCCTATGCCCACCCCATCAGTTCAGCCACCTCAGTAACGCCCCCATTACCCACCCTCCATCAGTCCAACTCCCCAGCTCAGCTCCCCATTCTCCACCCCAGCAGTATAGGTCCCCTCAGTTCAGTGCCCTAGCCCCCACCTCCATCAATCCCCCCTCAGTTCAGTCCCAACCCCTGCCCCCCACCCCATCAGTTCAGCCCCAGCTCTCGCTCCCACCCCAGCAATCCCAGACTCCCACCTGCTCAACTCAGCCCCCCATAGCCTCTCCTCTGCTCCTCCTGGGACTCTTCAACTCCCCCCCCTCCAGTCCCAGAGAGGCCTGCAATGAATTGGGGGCATCTGCTGGGGCTCCTCACCCCTATTTGCCCCTTCCCAGGGTGGGTGCTGGGGGGGGGGAGGGAGGAGCATAGGAGCTGTCCCGTCCCGTTGCTCATGGGACAGGGGAAGGGAGGGAGCAGAACCACCCTGGGCTCTTTGCTCCCCCGAATCAGAGCGGTGAGCGGAGAGGAGCGACTTTACTGGCTCCCAGCGGGGCTGGACTTCGCCAGGGGGCTGGAGCGTCTTGCGCCATCACCAGACGAGCCCCAACCCCCGGCCAAACCCCGGCACTTGTGAAAAAATCACAAGACTGGCAATGCTGGGCCTGTGTCAGCTAGAGCCATTAGGGATCAGCTCCTGTGGGGGAGGGGGCCGCGCTGGTTAGAGCGGTTAGGGAGCAGCTCCTGTGGGGGAAGGGGCTGCATCAGTTAGAGCCATTGGGGAGCAGCTCCTGTGTGGGAGGGGGCTGCATTGGTTGGAGCTGTTAGGGAGCAGCTCCTGCGGGGAAGGAGCCATGTTGGTTAGAGCCATTGGGGAGCGGCTCCTGTGTGGGAGGGGGCTGCATTGGTTGGAGCCATTGGGGAGCAGCTCCTGTGTGGGAGGGGGCTGTGTCGGTTGGAACCATTGGGGAGCAGCTCCTGTGGGGGTGGGGACTGCGCTGGTTAGAGCCGTTAGGGAGCGGCTCCTGTGGGGGAGGGGGCTGCGTTGGTTAGAGCCGTTAGGGAGCGGCTCCTGTGGGGAAGGGGGCTGCGTCGGTTGGAGCCATTGGGGAGCAGCTCCTGTGGGGGAGGGGGCTGCGTCGGTTGGAACCATTGGGGAGCAGCTCCTGTGGGGGAGGGGGCTGTGTCGGTTGGAACCATTGGGGAGCAGCTCCTGTGGGGGTGGGGACTGCGCTGGTTAGAGCCGTTAGGGAGCGGCTCCTGTGGGGGAGGGGGCTGCGTTGGTTAGAGCCGTTAGGGAGCGGCTCCTGTGGGGGAGAGGGCTGCGTCGGTTGGAGCCATTGGGGAGCAGCTCCTGTGGGGGAGGGGGCTGCGTCGGTTGGAGGCATTGGGGAGCAGCTCCTGTGGGGGTGGGGACTGTGCTGGTTAGAGCCGTTAGGGAGCGGCTCCTGTGGGGGAGGGGGCTGCGTCGGTTAGAGCCGTTAGGGAGCGGCTCGTGTGGGGGAGGGAGCCATGTCAGGTACAGCCATAAGGGAGCAGCTCCTGTGCGGGAGGGGGTCACGTCGGTTGGCGACGTTAGGAGCAGCACTTGAGGGACAAGAGGTCTCAAGGAGATGTCTAGAATGTTCTGCGGCCCCTGAGGCACCTCGGTTAGAGCAGGATCTGTAAAGCAGAGCCCCGACCTGCCTAGATGTGCCTTAGTTTCCCCGTATCTTACAGCTGAGGCAACATCCTCCTGGATCCAGGAGTGGGGATGCTCCTCAGGTGGGGTCTCAGAGGGATCCCTGTTACATTAGAAATTACCAGGGAACTTGTGGAAGGATGGACTCAGCAGAGCTGGGATTTGCCCACAATTGCTGGGGTACTGGCCCTGCTCCTGCATGATGCGCCAAGGGAGACATAATGCCCAAAGTCCTCAGGTCTACAGTTTATCTGGCGTAGTACAGCAGATCCCATGTGCTTGTGACAGAGCAAACACCTCCCCACACCAAGTCACCCACTCCTCTCCCCTCAGCGCAGCACCATGCTGAGGAATTGGGGTCAGTGCAACTCTGAGAGGACAGCACCCCTGACTGACCCCTCCCCCACACCACTCTGTGCCACACAGCACCCGCTAACGCCACACTGGGAAATTGTGCATAGCAGCGGGGTGGAGATGTGCACCCAGCACTCACCCTCACAAAGCCGACCTCTGCCCTGGCCACTGTGATGGTAACGCCATCCACCTGGATGGTCAGCGACCCAATGTATGAGACCTGCGTGTTCCCCCTCTTCCCACTCTCAGCCGTGATGTCAAAGGAGTGCGGGTCGCAGTCACACCCACAGGTCTTTGCCACGGTGTAGGTGCAGGTGCCATGGATGTCATACAGTCGGCCATCAAAGGTGTGGTAATGCAAGTAACCCCCAGCCCAGCACGTGGCTGCAGAAACTGGCAAACACTCTGGCTGCCCATCTATCATCTGACAAACTGTTCCTTCCTTGCAGAGGACCACACTGCAGGATGGTGTCGGAATATCTAGACAGAAAGATCATTGAAAGACAAGAAACATCAGACTAATCAGTTACATTTGCAAGCAGAGAAGGGCTGAGGGACAGTGGGAAAAATCAGAATTAAATTGAGTCTCAACAAAATCCCACAGCCTGTCTGAAACAGACGAGATGATCGATCATTCTTTCCTTTTCTTTTCTTTTTTTAATTAATCATGGTTATTAGCGTAGTGCCTAAGACCCAACTGAGAATGGGACCCGATTGTGCTCGGTGCTGTGCAAACCCAGAGCAGCAGACGGCCCCAATTGAAATAGACAAGACAGCTATCTGTCCATCTGTCTCCCCACCTCACTGACTATATCTTTCTGTCACCCTTTCTGTATCTGTCCATCTATATCTATCTGCCAACTCCCTTTATATCTGTCTATCCATCTATCACCTACCACACCCTCTCTATTGATCTATCAACACACAAACATCTATTTAGTCCCATACATATGCCCTTTGCACCATTCATAGAATCATAGAATTGTAGGACTGGAAGGGACCTTGAGAGGTCTTCTAGTCCAGCCCCCTGCACTCAAGACAGGACTACGTATTATCTAGACCATCCCTCACAGGTGGCACAAAGGAAACAGAAACCTATGACAAGTCTCCTGCTGGGAAATCACTGGCATGGATGGGACAATAGAAGGCATACAGCCAGCAGAACAAGTTCCTACTTCTCTGTTCCCGCAATACCCAGTGCAGGGGGTGGAGCAGAGAGGAGGATGTCATGGGCAGCACGGAGCAGGAAAGGAGAGTAGCTGGGATGTGATGGGCTCTGACAATGCTCAGCTGACTTATGACCCATAGGGGACAACAGTCAGTGCGCTCAATTTAGAGCAGCCCCCAGGCTACACCCAGGGAGAAGATCTCAGAGTGTGATCAGCTCTGTCAGCTGCCCATCCTGTTCTGCTGTGCACATCTGAAGCTCAACAGTGCAGAGACTCTGACCCAACAAGTCTTTCCATCTTTCAGGCTGAGATTCTGTAATATTATGGGTTGGAGTTCAAGGCTAAATAAAGGAGGCGAGAGAGTGAGAAGTGGGAAAAGACATAACTAAAACTACTTTACTCACTGCTTGCACCGATAGCTGCTGAGCCATACCCAGATTTGGATGCAATCCCAATGCTCAGAAGTCCAAAAGGAGATGTGGGGTGCTCCATAGTTTCTCTCTTAAACCCTTTGCCAAGGTTGTATTCAGCCCAAGAGAACCCTGTGCCTGGAATTGGCCTCCATGCAATGACTCCCAAGGGTTCCTTATCAATGGTGATGCCACCAGATTCTGATGTTTCGGCTGTTATAATTGCATAGTTATCATACTGGTCCTGTCCATGGATGTTATAGGTCTGGCAATAGCCAGAGACATCTGGGATCATCAGGAGGAAGGGATCATACACTATTTTCTCTTTGCTTCCACCGGCACAGAAGAAGACAACTTGGATCCCAGCACTAGCAGAGATGTACAAGGGATTAGGGAATTTGATTTCAAATGTCACAACCTGCCCAGCAACCAGGACCTTAGTGTCTCTCGCCCTCCCAGACTGATAATCAATGCGAGTGTGTTGGGAAGCAACCACATACACCAGGTCAAATTTGGGCTGGAAGGATAAAGGAGGTACAATGAATGTGGTGCCCCAGACAGACACCGGCAGGAGCTGCTCACTGACATAGTCACATTTGGTGTGCTTTGCAACACATATGTGTCCGCTATAGACGGCCACGGGATTCTGGGACACGATCCTGGTGCCGGATAAGTCATCACGGCTTTGCAGCTGGACAGCCTGGTAAGCTCCAAGTGAGATGACCAGTTTTGTCCCCGCTCTGTAGGGTTTTCTTTGGAAAGTAACAGCACCTTTGAGGTAAACTTCAACAATGGTGGGATCCTTCCAGGCTACTACAGCAAATTGCTTATCGAGACCATCTGGATTCCCCACTGGAGTCACCACATAGTACTCTGTCCCGAGCTTCTCCACAGGATACACTACAGTGGTGTCAGCCGTATAGGCCTTGTAGTTCAGAGCAAGGATGGAAATCTCATGATCAGCACGGATGATGACCGTGTGATCAAATATGTTGCTTCCTGCCAGCTCCACAAATGCTGGGATCATCACAGATACTGTCTGTTCTGGATTTGCAGTGACAGTAGTAAAAAAATCTGCTTTATTTACTGAGATGGTGACGAACGTCCCCGGGGTGTAGCCAGTGATGAACAACTTGAAGTCTTTATTGCCATAACTTGGTAAGTGATTCTGCATGAAGACTGTGATAAATTCTGTCCCTTGGGGGCCTGAACAAGAGGTACTGGGAAGATCTGGAGGTTGAACAGTAGGGGCAGCACCAGAAATGCCTAGATAGAGAAGACAAATACAAAAGAGCATCACAAACCAGGACACCAACATTTTATGAGGTCTGCTCTTGTCGTTTGGTGCCAGCCTTCCTAGGACTGATAACAAGAAGCACAGACACGAGAATGGGAGTCGGGGCGCCTGGCTTCTAACCCTGGCTCTGGGAGTGAATGTCATTGGTACATTTTACAAGGCCAGCTGTACCTCATCTCTTCCTCTCGTCTCTCATATTCACCCTCCAGACAAATATGAGACCTAGCGCTGTCTACCTGGGGACTTAGGTCAGTTTACCTCTGAGACTCAGGAGTGAGGATTTTTCACATCCCTGACTGATGTAGTTAAACTGGCCTGATGCTCTAGCAGAGACCAGGCCTTGGAGTCTCAGGGTCCATCTGCATTTCTTCTGAGAAGTGCATTTCCCCCAACCTCAACCGATTTTCCTGGGCAGCCAAACTTCACCCTAGTCTACACACAGTGGTTGTCCCAGTATAACTATTTTGGTTAGGGGGGTGATTTTATACAAATAGAATTATATGAATATAATCCCTGTATGGAGCCAGTTATACTTGCCTAAAATCCTGTCTACATGAGAATGTTTTACCTGTTGTACAATATAGTTATACAGGTATTATTTTACTGGTATACCGTGCCAGTGTGGACACTTGTATATCAGAATAAGTGCCTTATTTCAGTTTCATTTACACGCTTCCCAAGCAACATTAGCTAATGCAAAAAAGGGCGCTCTATAAGACCATGTCTACACTACAGATTTCAGCCTGTGTAGCTGTGTTAGTCAGGAGTAGGAAGAGGTGTCACACTTGATGAATATAGCTATGCCAGCAAAAGCCTCTAGTGTAGATACAATTTATGCCAACAAAACTGCACTTTTACTGGTACAAGTTATTTCACTTGGGCCAGATTTACACTACTATGGTTGGTCTACACTAGAAAATTAGATTGACCCAGCTATGTCTCTCAGGGGTATGAAAAGTCCACACCCCTGAGCAACATACTTAAGACCCCGTGTAAGCAGCGCTAGGTGGATAACAGTGGGAGAACCCCTCCCATTGCTGTTGATCTACACTGTGCCACTGTAGTGTTTTAAGTGTAGACATCGCTGAGTGTAGTGTGGAGATCAGAGTTTAAAGTGTAGAGTTTTGCTGGCATAAGTGTATAAAAATCACACCCTTAATTGATCCAGCTATGCCAGCAAAAACCCAGGTGTAGACACACTTTGTACTGGCAAGATTCCTTTTGCCTGAACAGCTTATGTTGCTCAGGAAAGTGGTTTAACTAAACCAACAAAAGAACTCCTCTTGCCAATATAAGTGGCATCACCACTTGGGGGTTTGCCAGCTGTACTGGCATAACTGCACTGAAAAAGCTTTTGTTGTCCAGTAGCCCAAGGGCTAGTCTGCAACAAGCTATACTGGCAAAAGCCTTGTTTTGTTGGTAAATCTGGGTCCATCCTAGGAGTTCTTTGCTAGTACAGCATACTGGTACAGCTATACCAGTAAAGTGCTCCTAGTGTAGACCTTGCCTAAGAGTGTCTATTCAGGGGGTTATACTAGTATAACTTTATTGGTTTATATTCAAAACACAGGTTATACCAAAAAATCCCATGAAGACAAATCCTTGTGCTAGTAAAGCTTATTTTTTGCCCAGACAGAATCAGAGGGTTAGAAGGGATCTCAGGAGGTCATCTAGTCTAACCCCCTGCTCAAAGCAGGGCTAATCCCCAGACAGATTTTTGCCCCAGATCCTTAAATGGCCCCTTCAAGGATTGAGCTCACAACCCTGTGTTTAGCAGGCCAATACTCAAACCACTGAGCTATCCCACCCCCTCTAGTACTAATACAGCCTTTGTGTGTCACTGTTATAGCTGTAAAAAGTTGCTGCAGACCAGTATAGCTTATTCCCTTTCCTGTATAGAAATAGCTGCATACTACAGGCCAAAAATATCCATTCAATAATTCCTGAATCATATGGCATTGCCCTTAACTCTGCCCCCTTCATAGATTGGTCATTGAATGTTTTGATGATGAATGTACACTCCAGAATACCACTTTTCATCCAAGCCCTGGTCTACACACAGATTTTGTACTGATATAACGATGTTGGTTAGGACTGTTATGCCAAATTACTAATACCAACCCCTAATGTGGACACAGTTCTTTCAACGTGAAGGTATCTTACTCCTCGTCTACACTACAAAATTTTGCCAGCATAGCTGTCAGTTAGAAATGTGAAAAAAAAATCACACCACTTAGCCGATCTATGCTAACAAAACTCCTGGTATAGACTTACAACTATGCCAACAGAGAAGTGCTTCTATTTGCATAGCTAATGTTATTCAGAAAAGTGGTAAAGCAGATCTCTTTCTGCTGCTTTACCACTAGGGATCTCTTCCAACATAGCTATACTAGTTCATGGTGCTGTAATGTAAACAAACTTATGCACTTATTCTCTTTCCCTGACAAGAAACTGGGATAAGCACCTTTTATACTGACATAACTGTATCCACACTAGGGAGGTTGTGTTTCTTTAGCTATAACAGTATAAAATGGTACAACCAGTTTGGGCAATCTAGGTGAATGGTTGGGGCTACTGTCTGGGTGGTTTGGTCCATTTCCTTTTAATGCTTCTTATTTGTGATCTTTATTGATGTATCTCCATGGCAGAGAAGGGGGACCAGTTCCCTCCTGCTTCACAGGGGATTTGTTTACCAGAAACCCCCTGCAGCTTCACAATACACTTAGAGGAGAGGACACAGAAATCATATTTCAGTCATGTCTCAGAATATACATTTGGTATCTATTTTTCAGTGATCTAGTGCTCAGAGCATGAGGACTGAGAGGCAAGTCTCCTGGGTTCTATCCTTTGACTCTGAGAGGTGTGTTGTCCAATGGAGGGGTTGGGAAGGAAGGGAACAGGGAAAGGTGGAAGGCAGGCTGGGAGGGTGAGACTGACTATCACATATATTGTACTTACCACCAATAGCTGTGGAGCCATATCCAGCCTTCTCTTTAATCCCAACACTCAGGACACCAAATGGGGAGCTGGGGTTCTCTATGGTGTGGTTGCTAAACCCACTTCCCAAGTTGTACGTAGTCCAAGAATATGTTGTGCCTGGAATAGGCCTCCACACAGTAAACTGTAGTGGTTCCGCATCAATAGTAAC
Organism: Mauremys mutica; assembly: GCF_020497125.1. Classification (NCBI taxonomy): domain Eukaryota; kingdom Metazoa; phylum Chordata; order Testudines; family Geoemydidae; genus Mauremys; species Mauremys mutica. Next base: position 16,622,932 of record NC_059088.1, read on the forward strand.
ATCAGCAGCCTCAGCCGTCTTGGCTACAATCATAGCATAGTTCTCAAACAGGTCCTGTCCATGGATGTTATAGGTCTGGCAATACCCAGAGACATCTGGGATCATCAGGAAGAAGGGATCGTACACGATTTTCCCTTTGCTCCCACCAGTGCAGAAGAAGGCGACTTGGATCCCAGCACTAGCAGAGATGTACAAGGGTTTAGAGACTTTTATTTCAAATGTCACAACCTGCCCAGCAACCAGATTCCTTGTGGCTCTCACCTTCCCAGACTGATAATCAATGCGAGTGTGTTGGGAAGCAGCCACATACACCAGGTCAAAATTGGGCTGGAAGGATAAGGGCGGTACAATGAATGTGGTGCCCCAGACAGACACCGGCAGGAGCTGCTCACTGACGTAGTCACATTTGGTGTGCTTTGCAACACATATGTGTCCGCTATAGACGGCCACGGGATTCTGGGACACGATCCTGGTGCCGGATAAGTCATCACGGCTTTGCAGCTGGACGGCCTGGTAAGCTCCAAGTGAGATGATCAATTTTCTTCCTGCTCTGTAGGTTTCTCCTTGGAAAGTTACAGCCCCTTTGAGGTAAACTTCTACAATGGTGGGATCCTTCCAGGCTACTACAGCAAATTGCTTATCAAGACCATCTGGATTCCCCACTGGAGTCACCACATAGTACTCTGTCCCGAGCTTCTCCACAGGGTACACTACAGAGGTATCAGCCGTATAGGTCTTATAGTTCAGAGCGAGGATGGAGATCTCATGGTCAGCACGGATGATGACCGTGTGGTCAAATATGTTGCTTCCTGCCAGCCCCACGAATTCTGGGATTTGTATCCATGTTGTCTCTCCCAGATTTGCCCTGACATTGAATCTAACACCTGCTTTGTTCACGGAAATGGTGACAAACGTCTCCGGGGTGTAGCCAGTGATGAACAACCTGAAGTCTTTACCACCATAACTTGGTAAGTGATTCTGCATGAAGACTGTGATAAATTCTGTCCCTTGGGGGCCTGAGCAAGAGGAATCTGGAATTTCTACAGGTGACACTGCGATGGAGATATTAGCAACACCTGTAGAGACAGAAAGATGGAGGAGATAGGCATAAAACCCTGCCCCAATTCTGTCCACTCCTACCTTATGAGACACTCTGTTTTTATTGGTTTCAGAGTAGCAGCCATGTTAGTCTGTATCGGCAAAAAGAACAGGAGTACCTTATTTCAGAGTAGCAGCCGTGTTAGTCTATATCCACAAAAAGAACAGGAGTACTTGTGGCACCTTAGAGACTAACATATTTATTTGAGCATAAGCTTTCATGGGCTACAGCCCACTTCTTCGGATGCATAGAATGGAACATACAGTGAGGAGATAGATATACACATACTGAGAGCATGAAAAGGTGGGAGTTGTCTTACCAACTCTGAGAAGCCAATTAAGTAAGAGAGAAAACTTTAGTGGTGGTAATCGAGATAGCCCAGTACAGACAGTTTGACAAGAAGATGTGATATATGCCATCATGTGCCAGCAATGCCCCTGTGTCATGTACATTGGCCAAACTGGAAAGTCTCTACACAAAAGAATAAATGGCCAGAAATCTGACATCAGGAATCATAACATTCAAAAACCAGTAGGAGAACACTTCAACCTCTCTGGTCACTCAGTAACAGACTGAAAGGTGGCAATTTTGCAACAGAAAAGCTTCAAAAACAGACTCCAACGAGAAACTACTGAACTTGAATTAATATGCAAATTAGATACCATCAATTTAGGTTTGACTAGAGAGTGGGAATGGCTGAGCCACTACACCATTGAATCTATTTCCCCATGTTAATATCCTCACACCTTCTTGTCAAACTGTCTGAAATGGACTATCTTGATTATCACTACAAAAGTTTTTTCTCTTAATTAATTAGCCTCTTAGAGTTGGTAGGGCAACTCACATCTTTTCATGTTCTCTGTATGTGTATATATATCTCCTTACTATATGTTCCATTCTATGCATCCTATGAAGTGGGCTGTAGCCCACGAAAGCTTATGCTCAAATACATTTGTTAGTCTCTAAGGTGCCACAAGTACTCCTGTTTTTATTCAGTATCAATTTTATTATGGAGACTTTATTACGGCAGTATTCCAACCCCAAACATGAAAAAATCATCAGTCACCTTCCAAAAAATCATGAGATTTGGCTTCAGATCTTCAGTTGGTTTGTTTTTAAATAATTTTAGTGCTCTGTTTCTCTGCCTCCTGTTTTCTGAACCTGAGGTCACACGTTTTCCATTGTTTTATTCACAACCACTTTTTTTAAATGGAAGCTGAGATTCTCCTATAATTCATTGATTTCAGTAGCTGGGTCTTAAGAAACCTGTCAAATACTCTTCTGCATGAGCATGTCGATAGGGGCTAGAGCGGGTTGAAAACGAAATAATCTGACTCGTGGATATTTCCCTGACTAAAAGTATCACATTCTCTCTACCCTACTCAGTCCATTAACATTGTTCCTTTTCCTGAGTATTCAGACGACTGCCTCGCATTCATGAGACTGTTCACAAATTTCCAATGTCTTACAAAGTTTAGTAGAATAAGACTGACCTAACATGCATGCTCATGACTCTCTCTAGCGTCACAGAGGCTACAGGACCTGTTACTGTCTCACAGCTAAAGGAGTTCAAGTGGTACAGGCCTGTGCTCTTGGTACTGAAGGTAAGCAGGCCATTTATCTGGTTTTAAGCCAGGCAGTTCTGTTTCTCTGGGGCTTGTCCTCTGTCCGGTACCGAGGCAAAACCAGGTATGGTTTTCTCCAGTATCACGGACTGGGGATGCCATTTTGAAGAGCACACCAGTCCATCCCTGCCAGCGTGACCTCGCATGCACCGTGCATAACAGATCATGGCAGCGCGGGAGGGCCCATGTCATTCCTAGAAGTAACGGCATGTCTGGTATTCTGGGGATGCTCAGTAACTACCCTAGCTGAAGGTCTAAGGTTTGATCCCCTCTGTCAACTACCTGCATATATGGCTGCTATTTGCCCAAGTCCCATTCCCCTACTCCTCTGAGCCAGTCAGCCCCCTACACACACGAAGCTAGATATGAAATCATGCCTGTGATAAATGAAAGGGCGGGGGAGCTCCCTTCTATGGACAGCCAGTTAGCTATACAATTCCTCTTAGTAGCTGTTCTCTACTTGCTTTACCTATGAAGGGTTAACAACCCATCAGGTAAAAGGAAAGGAGTAAGCACCTAACCAAAAGAGCCAATGGGAGAGCTAGAACATTTTAAAATTGGGGAAAACCTTCCCTTTGTCTGTGTGTTGTGGTTCTCCGGGGAAGAGGGGAACAGGGAACAATTATGCTGTGAGAAGCTTTAAGCCAGATATGAAAATCATCAGATCCTATCTAGAACTACTTTTTACAACCCAAATATGTAAGTAGATCAGGAATGTTTAGAAAGACGCAAATAGGGTTATTTCTTTTATTTTTTATTGGCTTGTGGACTCCACTGTGCTAACCCCAGGTGCTTTTGTTTTGCTTGTAACCTTTAAGCTGAACCTCAGGAGAGCTATCTTGATGCTTAAATTTTATAATAGTTTCTTTTTAAATCTAGCAAAAGCCTAAGTTCCAGATGTATTTTCTTTCTTTTTGGTTTTAATAAAATTTACCTTTTTTAAGAACAGGATTGGATTTTTGTGTCCCTAAGAGATTTGTGCATATGTTGTTTAATTAGCTGGTGGCAACATCTGATTTCCTTTTTTTTTTTTCTCAGCTCTTCTCGGGAAGGGGGGTGAAAGATCTTGAGGGTACCCCCCAGGAAGGAATTCCCAAGTGTTCCTTCCTGGGTTCTCAAAGGGGGGGGAGGTTGCACTTGGGTGGTGGCAGCATCTACCCATCCAAGGTCAGAAAGAAGCTGTGACCTTGGGAGGTTAATACCAGCCTGGAGAGGCCAATATTAATTTTTAAAATCCTTGCAGGCCCCCACCTTCTGCACTCGAAGTGCCAGAGTAGGGAATTAGCCTTGACAATGCCCAAGAAAGGTGAAAGGCCCTTTAATCTGTCTCTGATCCAGCCAATCCCCTGAACCTGGGGCCAAACTGAAAATGTTGCCCTTGAGGTAAAAGTCGCCATATTCCATTCCCTGAGACAGCCAATCCCTCCCTTCAACCTGGGGCCAAGTTGGAACCAGCACCCTAGAAGCGAGAGGCCCAGTATCCCATTCCATTAGCCCCTGAAATGTTGATCTCAGTATCTTATCTATGATCACTCAGACAGTCAGTGACAACTCTGGGAACAGAGCCCAGACCACCTGTAAAGTTCCTGGCCCAAGGTTCCTTCTTTGTCTAGTTCTGCAGCTGCTCCTACCAGCTGGAGTCTCTGGCAATTCGGGAAAGGAGGCACCATCTATTGCCCCCAGAATGGGAGAGGGTTTCTCTTCTGCACAGTTCTGGGTCCAGGTGGTGCTGTGTGGAGTGGTGGCCCCAACTGGGTCCCATTTTGCCCCCACCCCCAGCAGAGTCACTGTCCCTGTTTTCTCAATTTTGCCTCTTTCACAAGCGTCCTCCATCAAATCATCTCCAATCACTCTTCCTTCTCTCATTAGCAAGGCTAGTCTGAGTCTGCCTTGAAAGGATTAAGTCAAATCCCCTCTACATGTAACAAAAGGAAATGTACACAGCAGTTCTTTAATCAGCAGCTGACAACATCTCCAATGAGAGGAGTGCCACCTTGGAACGAAACCAGGACCCAAGGGACAGGTTCCCCCACCTACTTCTTCCTGAGACCTTCTCATTCATGATTTTTCCTTTTCCTTGTTTCCTCCCTTGTTGAGCCACTCCATCAGGCACTATCTTCAGTGGATTATTTGCCACTTCCCTTCGCTTCTCTGTTGCTGCTCCCCAGAGGTGTGTCTTTGGTCACCTTCATTTTCCCCCTCTGCTCTCTAGGGCCCAGGTTTTTACAGGTGAAATTTAAGCATTGCCTAGAGATCTAAGGACTTAGGAACCCATCAACTGTCAATGGGATTTTGGCCCCCCCTGAGTGCCTAAATCGCTTTGGAAAATGAGATTTAGGCTCCTAAAAAAGTTAGGTGTTGCAATGCTGAGTGCAGCTACACCTAAATACCTTTACAAATCTGGGTCAAGGTGACTATATGAATGCCTGTTGCCAAGGCCTCAGAGCACTGCCATGGTGTCTGAGAAAACAGGCACACCCTTGGGTGATACCCTCTGCTCCCATGGTCTTTCCTGTCCCTGCTGTGTTGATGACTCTCATGTCTATTTCTACCCCCTTGAACTTTCCACTCTCCCCAAACTTGTGTCTCTGTCCTACAGCCCCTTATGGACTTCACACCATTTCCTTCAACCAAACAGAGCATCAACCAAACTCTTTAACAATCTTCCCACTCTGCCTCTCTGCCCTCCGTCACTGTCAACACATTCATGCAATTCCACACTCACTCAAGCATTCATTAAATTTAATAACAGAGAAGGATCCAAACCAACCCTCAACACATACACTCCCAAAGCCTTGAGACAGTTTATATCCAGCTTAGACTGTTCTGGTTCCAGCATAGCTCTGAGAATAAACTTGCTCCTTCTCTAGCAGCTTCTCTCTGAGATCTCAAAGCACTTTATAAGCATTCATTCATCAAGATTCCATCCCCTTCCTGTGACATAAGCATCTCCCTGTATGGCGAGGGAAACTGAGGCAGTGCCTTGGCCAGGATCACCCACTAGGTCAGTGGCACAGGCAGATGGAATGGCTTCAAGACTGAATTTGATAAGTTGATGGAGGGGATGGTATGATGAGTCTGCCTACAATGGCATGTAGCCGATCTGGGACTGCTAGTGTAACTCACACACCTCCATAGTGTGGTGTTCTGTCCCATCTAGTGGCACTGAGACTACTCAGAGAGAGAAAGAGATCAAATGAGTCTGCTCTACAGCCCTAGCTAACAGTGAGTTGGCTTTTAGCTCACACTGTAGAGGCTCATGCACTAAACTCTAGGGGAGGAGGGAATAGCTCGGTGGTTTAAGTATTGACCTGCTAAACCCAGGACTGGGAGCTCAATCCTTGAGAGCACGACCTAGGGATCTAGGGCAAAAATCTGTTCTGATTTAGTTAGGGATTGGTCCTGCTTTGAGCAGGGGGTTGGACTAGATACCTCCTGAAGTCCCTTCCAACCCTGATATTCTATGATCCCCAGTTTGATCCTGCCTGCTGACGACCAGGGTCTGTCAGCATTACACTAACAGCAAATATCTCCAATGGCTGGTGATGGGAAGGGCTCTGAGTTACTACAAAGAATTCTTTCCCAGGTGCCTGGCTGGTGGGTCTTGCCCACATGCTGAGGGTCCAAATGATCACCATATCTGGGGTTGGGAAGGAATTTCCCCCCAATCAGATTGGCAGAGACCTGAGGGTTCATGTTCCATTGCAGCATGTGGCAATGGTCACTTGCTGCTTTAAACTAAAGTAAATGGTGGTTTCTCTGTGACTTGAAATCTTGAAATCATGATTTGAGGACTCCAGTAACTCAGTCAGGGGTTCTGGGTCTATTACAGGAGTGGGTGGGTGAGGTTTTGTGACCTGCGATGTGCAGGAGGTCATAGGCACTGGTTCAGTGGGTGCTCTGGGGCTGGAGCACCCACAGAAAAAAATAGTGAGTGCTCAGAACCCACAGGCCACAGCAGTTTGGCCACGAGCTGTTTGGCAGCTCAAGGAGGGGCAAGGGTGGAGAGTGGTGAGTGGGCGAGGGGCCTCGAGGAGGGGGTGGAGTGAGGAGGGAAGAGGAAGGGTGAGGGTGGAGCCTCAGGCGAAGGGGCGGAGTGGGGGTGAAAAGAGATGAGTGAGGGCAGGAATGTGGGGAAGAGATGGAGTGGGGCGGGGCCTCAGGTGGAGCGGGAGTGGCGCATTCCCAGGGCAATCTAGAAGTCAGCGCCTATGGGTCAGATTAGATGATCATGATGGTCCCTTTTGGCCTTAAAGTCTATGAATTTAGAGAGGGAGTGTGACCACCAGATACACTTAACAAACATTATCTAAACTTAGATCAATAAAGGCCACCCCCCCACCAACAAAAACACAAAACAAAACAATAAACAAACTAATAAAAACCCGGCAAGAGTGCAGGCTGAATAATAGGAGTAAGAATACACTACCAACCACCTGGTGACGGTGATTGTGAAATGCTCAGGGAGATTAGAGAAGCTACAAAAACAGAAAAACAAATAAAAATGGGGGATTTCAACTCTCCCCATATTGACTGGGTACATGTCACCTCAGGATGGAAAGCAGAGATAAAATGTCTAAACACCGTTAATGACCGCTCCTTAGAGCAGCTAGTCATGTAATCCACAAAGGAGAGGCAATTCTTGATTTAGTCCTAAGTGGTGCATAGGATCTGGTCCAAAAGGTGACTGTAGCTGAACTGCCTGACAATAGCAACAGTAACTAAATTAAATTTAACATCCTTCTGGGGGGTAAAATACCAAAGAAACCCACCACAGTAGCATTTAACTTCAAAAAGAGAAACAATATAAAAATGAGGAGGTTAGTTAAAATGAAATTAAACGGAACCGTCACAGCAGTGAAATGTCTGCAAGCTACATGCAAACTTTTTAAAAACACCATTATAGAGGCAAAAACTATATTTATACCCTAATTAAAAAAAACAGTAAGAGGACCAAAAATGCCACCAGGGCTATATAGCAGAGTGAAAGAAGCAGTTAGAGATAAAAAGACATCCTTTAAAAATTGGAAGTTGAATTCTACTGAGGAAAATAGAAGAGAGCATAGACTCTGGCAAGTCAAGTATAAAAGCATAATTAGACAGGCCAAAAAAGAATTTGAAGAACAGCTGGCCATGAAGCCTGCCAAACAATCAGTGGATGATCAAGGTGCTAAAGGAGCACTCAAGAAAGACCAGGCTATTGTAGAGAAGCTAAATGAATTACTTACATCAGTCTTCACTGCTGATGGTATAGGGGAGATTCCCACACCTAAGCCATTCTTTTTAGGTGACAAATCTGAGGAACTCTCCCAGATTGAGGTGTCACTAGAGAAGATGTAACGCCCACAGACCCCGGTTGGTGGCAGGTGGGATTGAACCTGGGATCTCTGGGAGCTAAAGACACGAGCCTCTACTGCATGAGCTAAAAGTCACCTAGCTCTTGCTGTAAAGCAGACTCATTATTCTCTAAGTAGTCTCAGTGCCACTAGATGGACATAACACCACACACAGGAGGTTATGGAACAAACTGGTAAATCAAACAGTAATAAGTCACCAGGACCAGATGGTATCATCCAAGAATTCTGAAAGAACTTAAATATGAAACTGCAGAACTACTAACCATTGTATGTAACCTATAGCTTAAATCAGCCTCTGTACAAGATTACTGGTGGATAGACAATGTGATGCCAATTTTTTGAAAAGGCTCCAGACGTAATCCTGGCAATTACAGCCTGGTAAGACTAACTTCAGTACTGGGCAAATTGGTTGAAACTATACTAAAGTACAGAATTATCAGATACATAGATGAACATTATATGTTGGAGAAGAGTGACACAGCTTTTTACAAAGGAAATCATGCCTCATCAATCTATTAAAATTCTTTGAGGGGGTCAACAAACCTGTGGACAAGGGTGATCCAGTGGATACAGGGTACTTGGACATTCAGAAAGCCTTTGACAAGGTCTCTCACCAAAAGCTCTTAAGCAAAGTAAACAGTCATGGGATAAAAGGGAAGGTCCTCTCATGGATCAGTAATGGGTTAAAAGATAGGAAACAAAGGGTAGTAATAAACCGTCAGTTTTCATAGTTGGGGAAGAGATGGAGTGGGGTTACCCAAGTGCTGTTCAACATGTTCATAAATGATCTGGAAAAAGGAGTAAACAGCGAGGTAGCAAAATTTGAAGATGATACAAAATTACTCAAAATAGTTATGTTCAAAGTTGACTGCAAAGAGTTACAAAGAGATCTCACAAAACTGGGTGACTGGACAAGAAAATGCAGATGAAATTCAATGTTGAAAAAGGCAAAGTAATGCACATTGGAAAATATAATCCCAATTATATATATAAAATGATGGGGTCTAAATTAGCTGTTACCACTCGAGAAAGAGACCTTGGAGTCATTGGAAATAATTCTCTGAAAACATCTAGTCAATGTGCAGCAGCAGACAAAAAATCTAACAGAAGGTTAGGAGCCATTAGGAAAGGGATAGATAGTAAGACCAAAAATAACATAATGCCACTATATAAAGCCCTGGTATGCCCACACCTTGCATACTGTGTGCAGTTCTGGTCATCCCATTCCAAAAATGGTATATGAGAATTGGTAAAAGTACAGAGAAGGGCAACAAAAACGATGAGGTGTATGGAACAACTTCCATATGAGGAGAGAGTAAAAAACTGGGACTGAGATGACTAAGGGGGTGATATGATAGAGGTCTATAAAATCATGAATGGAAGAAGGTGAAGGAGGAAGTGTTATTGACCCCTTCATAAAATACACAAACCAAAAGCGACCCAATAAAATGAATAGGCAGTGGGTTTAAGACAGACATAAGGAAATACTTTTTCACACAATGCACAGTCAACCTGTAGAACTTGTTGCCAGGGGTCAAAAGTATAACAGGGTTCAATAAAGAACTAGATAAGTTCATGGAGGATAGGTCTCTCAGTGCCTATTGGCCAAGATGGTCAAAGACACAACCCTGTGCTCTGGGTGTCCCTAAACCTCTGACTGCCAGAAGCTGGGATTGAATGACAGGGGATGGATCACTCAGTAAATTGCCCTGTTCTGTTTACTCCCTCTGAAGCATCTGGCACCAGCTACTGTCAGAAGAGAGGATACTGGGCTAGAGGGACCATTCATCTAACCCAGTATGGCTGTTCTTATGTCTAGTCATCTCTGTGATGAATTTCTATGAGTTTTTAGCCAATTTGTGATATCATGTGGAAAGAGACAAGGCAAAATCTATGGCTCTGGGTGAGCTTTGCTTGAAGTTTTGGGTTCATTGCTAGTTCCACCTGCTTCATCACAAAACTCAGGAGGAATAACTGACATGAAAAGGCTGAACTTCACACAGAGATAGTTTATATGGAAAGACATACAAATGTCTGTGATATTGTTGAATACTCACTCCATAGCATGAATATCCAGGCCCAGAGGTGCAGGATGATATTTGCGAACCCCATGGCTAAAAACAGAACAAAAATACATCTGAAATTAATTAAGAACACAGCTACATTTTGTGTACCTTTGTGAAATGTGAACAGAAGCTTCCAGGCCTGCGCATTATATACAAAGAGTGCAGCATAGTGACTCTCTGAGTGAGTAAATCTTTCACCGGCTCGTTCATAACTATAAACATTCTAATCACTGAAGTTGGCTGGAAAAAAACACATGAAATATATAAACATTTGGAATTTAAAAATAATTTTAACCAGCTCCACCAATAATGTTGGTTAAATGTATTTGTTATCTATCTGTAACCACTGAAGTAGCTTAACAAAGATTTTGGTGGGAATTACCTTAGGGTTTTTTAAAAGCAATTAATTTAGAACACAAACACATGTTGTGTCACATTTGTGAAACGTTGACAGAAGTGTTCTGACAAGTGTATCACACAGCAATAGTGTAGGTTAGTGGTGTAGGGGAGAGACCTCAATATTGAGGTACAAACAGATATTCATAAAATTCTTATAACTGTTTTATTAGGTCGTTACAAACTTGTTTGCACTTTTACTGAATATTAAGATACATCTACAAGGACTTTAGCATCAAGGTGCTTATAACAATCCCATACTATGTTTAAGGGGCTCCACCCCCTGCTCTTCCTTTCCCGCTGGGACCCTTCTACCCTGCCAATCCTCTTCCCCATGAGGTCCTGCCCCTTGGCCAGTCTGAAAGCGGGAGCCCAGTGACTGTATTCCTCCGCCGTCCCCCTGCATGGAGCTGGCCAAGCCACTGGCCCAAGCCCCTCTTCCCACCCCACCATGGAGCTGGCCTGAGCCCTTCTTCCCTCCCCCATGCAGAGCTGGCCCAAGCCCCCCTCTACCATCATGCAGGACTGAACAAGGCCCACCTGCTCACTCCAGCCCCGGACCCCCAACCCCGCTCACCCCACCAGCCCCCTTTTGGCAAAAGTGGGCATTTGTCCCATTTGCTCTTGCCAGCTGATGATCAATTGGCAAGAGCAAATGGGACAAATGCCCAGTTTTGCCAAAAAAAGTCAGGACGTCGGGGGAAGGGCTTGAAAAGGGGACTGTCCCAGCCAAAACCAGATGCATAGTCACTTTAGGCTGTAGTAAAAGCCACCCGAGGACCCTGGCAGCTGTGGGGAGCCCTGGACCCACCATCTGCCCTGGGTGGGGGACAGGGGTGCCCAAAAGCAGCCCCCAGCCCATGTCCCTGCCCTCCAGAGTGTGCCACCCAGGGAAAGTAGAGGGTCCAGGACTCTCCAGAGTGGCCCGGCTTCTGGCCAGGCCAGGGGGTGGGGCTTTGGGGGGATAAGGGTGGGACAAGGGGCAGGGCTTCAAGGGGTGGGGTGGGGGGCCCAAATGTTCTTTGTGCCCAGGGCCCCAATAAATCTTAATCCACCTCTGGGTACACCACAGGTTGTAATAGGCATGTGTAGGATCCACAAAAATTGAAAGGTGTGTTGTGCGGGGTGTTGATCATTAGAGGCCTGCACGGATACAAAATTGTGGATCCGCATCTGATCCGCATCCACCAGGATCAACCCATAATCTAACCTGCGATCTGCTAGCCATCTTCTACCTGTATCTGCATCTGCACCCACAGCAGCAAGCCGTCTCACAAGGGCTAGCGATGTGGGGGGAAGAGGGGCGAGGAGGAAAGGGAGATAGTGGGGCGGGCGGGATCTTGCAGGGAAGAGGCAGCACGAGGGTAGGGATTAGGGGTAAGGGGCAGTGCGGGGTCGGGGTCTTGAGGAAAAGGGGCGGCATGAAGGGGGAACTTGGGGGAAGGGGCACTGCATCACGTGCTGCTCTTGGGGGCTCGCAAGCGATGGCACATGGCAACAGCAGTGCGTGTTGCATCACAGTGGGGCAGAGGGGTGGGGTGCCAGGGCCCCGCCCAGTCCAATCCCCATGGGTAGGGGTGGGCCCTACTGCCCAGGAGCCAGCGGGCAGGATCCAGGACTGGGAGTGCGGCCAGTGATGCCAGCCGGGCCATGTTAGGGATGCTGGTGCTGCCCAAGGGTCTGCGCTGCTGGACAGCAAGTGGGTGCTGGACAGCCCCAACTCTGACCTGCCGCCCAGCCCCAGCCACTGGCTGCTGCTGCCAGCCCTGAGCGTACTGCGCCCCTCAGGCTGCCTGAGCCAGACGCTGTGGCTGCTGGTGAGTAGAGCCCTGCACAGTGGTATATGCATCCGATCCACTATCCACAAAAATGGTCCGTGGTTATCAGCGTCCATGGATGCAGATATCTGTGGATATGAAGCGGATATCCATGGATTTTCAGGGCTCTATTGATCACTGTAGTAGTGGAGATATGTCTGCAGGGTTTGCATCTGTTATTCTGGCAAGGGCTGGTGCCATGTTGAGTTGGCATGTCCAGCTCTGTGGGGAGTTTGCTTCTGATGATGAGCTTGACAAGGCTGGGAAGTTGTCTGAAAGCCAGAAGAGGTCATTCAAGAAAGATTTCTCCAAACTGAGCTCTCAGGCCTTGTCCTCAAAGCAAACCCACACGATGTCTTCAAAAAATGAGCCTGGGAATTTAAATCCATAACTGTGCTAGGCACTCAGCAGAGACACTGGTTTTATGGCTCATTACAACAATTTGTAACTTACTAACCCTCCTTTGTCCTATGCCTGCCAGGAGGTAATTGTCTACTTGATTTCAAGTGGTTTCTTGCAACATGTGTTAACTCCTTATGCTTACCAGTCTTTCCCTCCTTGTATTGAGCTTGGATACTCTGGTTACCTTTCCTGCGAAGCTTGTCCCTTCCAGGAAGAGAAGTTGGTCCAATAAAAGATATCACCTCACCCACCTTGCCTCTGTCTAGCTGAGTGTTAGCCAATGCATCTAGGAAAACTTGGGGAATGCTTTCAGGTGACTGCTCGTTACACAGCGGGCATGAGAGTTATATTAATCACTGGGAGACCCTTAACATTCAGCAAAACTATAAAATAATGCCTAGGTCTGTTGGCAGCTCCCATTTATTCCCTCTTTCAATGTAGAATCATAGAATCATAGAACATTAGGGATGGAAGAGACCTCAGGAGGTATCTAGTCCAACCCCCTGCTCAAAGCAGGACCACCCCCAACTAAATCATCCCAGCCAGGGCCTTGTCAAGCTGAGTCTTAAAAATCTCTAAGGATGGAGATTCCACCATCTCCCTAGGTAACCCATTCCAGTGCTTCACCACCCTCCTAGTGAAATAGTGTTTCCTAATATCCAACCTAGATGCCCCACGACTGCAACTTGAGACCATTGCTTCTTGTTCTGTCTGTAACACCCTTGACACCCTTGAAATCAAATAGCAACAGACTGACGAGTGATAAAAAGAAATACATTTTTTTCATGGTTATTGAGAGGAAGGATGCTCCAGTGCTTAGGGCAGGAGTCCCCAATGCGGGGGCATCTGAATGTGCCCGCGTCCTGGCTGGCGGTGGAGCATCCGCCGAAATGCCACCGAATTTCTGTGGTGTTTCGGCGGCGATGCCTCTCAATGACGTCACTTGTCAGTGGCAAGTAACGTCATCGAGAGGCGTTGCCGCCAAAACGCTGCAGAAATTTGGCGGCAATGCCTCTTGATGACGCCACTTGCCGCCAACAAGTGACATCATCGAGAGGCGTCGCTGCCGAAACCCCGCAGAAATTTGGCAACATTTCGATGGATGCTCCACCACTGTCACGGTCCTTCGTCTGGCGCCCGCCAGACAAAAAGGTTGGGGACCACTGGCTTAGGGTATTAACCTGGGTCTTAATAGACTCATGTACCTGCCCTGCCAAAGACTTCCTCTGTGACCTGGGGCAAGTCACTTAGGATATGTCCACACAGCAGCTGAGAGATGTAACTCCCGGCTCTGATAGACGTACACACGCTAGCTCCGCTAAAATAGCAGTGTGGCCACGGTGGCCACTGGAACAGGCTAGCTGCCAGAGTACTGACCCAGGGGGTTGGGCAGGATTGGACATGGGCAGCTAGGCCACCACCACAATGCTACTTTTAGCACACTGGGTCAAGCAGAGTGAGGGCGGGTGTGTCACCCCAAGCTGGGAATCACACCGCCCAGCTGCTTAATCTCTCTGGCTTGCAGTTTGGTGTCTGTAAAATGGGACTAATACCAGTTTCCCACCTCCCAGGTGTGTCGTGAGAATAACTACATTGTGAAGTGCTCCAATACTGTAGTAACGGGGGCCACATACATACCTAAGACAGAAAGATAACGAAGGGAAAGTATTGAGTAGTACAAACTAGTTGGGATCAAAATTATATAAAGGATATCGGCACCTTATTGGTCAGAGCATTGGGGAGCTACTCTCTAACTGGGGCTAGGATGAAATTTCTCCCACAGGCCAGTTATGGCATACACCTCTACCCCGATATAACGCCACCCGATATAACACAAATTAGGATATAACGCGGTAAAGCAGAGCTCGGGGGGGGGGGTTTGCGCACTCTGGTGAATCAAAGCAAGTTCAATATAACGCGGTTTCACCTATAACGCGGTAAGATTTTTTGGTTCCCGAGGATAGTGTTATATCAGGGTAGAGGTGCATTTGTCCATCGGGGCAGAAGATGGACCATGATTCTGATCCAGTGCAGCAATTCCTACATTCCTCTGGCCTTTAAATAAGCAGCAGCTATTGAAACATAGAGAACAGCCCAAAATCTCTTACCTTCAGCCCCCCTCAGTGCTGCTGATTTATCTCTGAGAGGCAGCAAGAGAGAGATTTGTCCGCTGCATCTCCCTCCCTCTGTCTTTCACTGTCTCTGCCTCTTCTCTTTATACAGCAAGCAACTGGCAAGCTCCAGTTCCACAGAACTCACTTGCAAAACTCCCACTGACCAAAGTTTGAGCTCCTAACATCCAAGATCCAAACAATGTGACAGTTAGAATCAATATCTCAAAACTCTGCAGTGTCATCACTGATATCAACTCTTATCTCAAAGGTTGTGGGGAAGGTCCTATTGGGCAACATCCATTCGTCAGTGTGCGGGTGGAGGACAGTGCTGGGACTGCAAACTCCCATTCTGGTACTACTTGCAGGGTATGGGGCTCTGAAGTGGCTGGGAGCAGCAATCAGTCTCCACACAGACAGTTTATAGGAAGATGTGGGGAACTGGGCCTCACCGCTTTAGGGGACAGCCTGTTTTTTCTCTTTCTGCTGTTGATTTCTTGTCTGCTTCATTCTGAATTCTAAGAGAGAGAGGTGTGTTACGTTGCAACCTTCCACCAAGAGAATTTGTGATTTTATCTAACGTCTGTGTGTGAGGGCCATGAGCACAGCAATCAGGAGGCTGGTGGTAATTAACTCAACCAGGAGGTGTGGCAGTCCCATGCCAACTGCTGAGGAAAGATTACAGGGATCAGCAGCGTTACCCCTGCCAGGGGAGGGGGAATCAATATGCAAAGTGCTCTGTGGCCTTACCCCAGGGAGCTGGCTATGCACTGTCGCAGGTTATCTTTGTGTTAACCTGGCCAGAGAGGGCTGGAACACTGCCTCATAGGGGCAGCAAGCTATTCCTATGGGTGCAGACCCACCCCACTGTGAATATGCCTTGCTGTAGCCGAGAGTAGTAAACAACCAGATGCCCAAGAGGAGCGGGAGGTGCAAATCCGTGGTGCAACAGGACACCGAACTGCACGCCCTTGACCAAGCCATGCATCCACATCGGGAGCTGGCAGGAAACACACATGAGGGAAGGCTGCCGATGGTGAGCCCTGTTGCACTGCCAAGGGCCCGAGTCATTAGGGACACCCCAGAAGGCTCGGGGATGCTGATCACGGGAGTATTGGAGGGTATTTGTTTTGATTGATTATCAGGAAATGATATATGTGGTGTGGTGGATCACAGAAACCCCCTTGGAGTTGCCAACTGATGTGCCAAGTCTACTTCTTCCCCTACTTTCCCTGCCAGCTTGGGACTCCAGCACCCTGTCTTGCTGAGCCAGACATGCCAGTCTGCTCCAATACAGACCCAGGATCTGAACCATGTGCCCCAAAGCTGCAGACTTAACTGAAAGCAATTTAAGAAGTGTTCTTGTCTTTTAACACTTAGATGCCCAACTCCCAATGGGGTCCAAACCCCAAATAAATCCGTTTCACCCTGCATAAAGCTTATACAGGGTAAACTCATAAATTGTTCACCTTCTATAACACTGATAGAGAGATATGCACAGCTGTTTGCCCCCTACCCAGGTATTAACACATACTCTGGGTTAATTAATAAGTAAAAAGTGATTTTATTAAATACAGAAAGTAGGATTTAAGGGGTTCCAAGTAGTAACAGACAGAACAAAATGAATTATCAAGTAAAATAAATTAAAACATGCAAGTCTAAGCCTAGTACAGTAATAAAACTGAATACAGATAAAATCTCACCTCCAGAGGTGTTTCAATAAGTTTCTTTCACAGACTGGACGCCTTCCCAGTCTGGGAACAATCCTTTCCCCTGGTACAGCCCTTGTTCCAGCTCAGGTGATAGCTAGGGGATTTCTCATGATGGCCACCACCTTTGTTCTGTTCCACCCACTTATATATCTTTTGCATAAGGTGGGAATCTTTTGTCCCTCTGGGTTCCCACCCCCTCCTTCTCAATGGAAAAGCACCAGGTTAAAGATGGATTCCAGTTCAGGTGACATGATCACATGTCACTGAACGACTTCATTACCCACTTGCCAGCCCACAGGTACACAGGAAGACGTACAAGTAAACAGAGCTATTTACAGGTAATTGTCCTGGTTAATGGGAGCCATTAAGATTCCAAGCCACCATTAATGGCCCACACTTTGCATAACTACAATAGGACCTCAGAGTTATATTTTGTATTTCTAGTTTCAGATGCAAGAGTGATACAGTTATACAAATAGGATGACCACACTCAGTAGATTATAAGCTTTGTAATGATACCTTACAAGAGACCTTTTGCATGAAGCATATTTCAGTTACATTATATTCACACTCATTAGCATATTTTTATAAAATCATATAGAGTGCAATGTCACAATATAACAGGGTTAAACCCAAAGATTTGGGGGTGACAAGGAAGGGCAGGGGCACATGAAAAACTCCCCATGTGTGCCCTGATAGGGTGCATCTACACAGTATGGTTCTTTTGGGGGCGTGTAGTATACATACACTCAGCGCTCTCTCCTCCCCCGCTTCCCCACCTCCAGCACAGGTATAAATCGCAGCGTAGGCAGTGCGGCAAGGATTAAGCCCAGGGAGTAAAGACATGCTACACTGCTATTTTTTGGCAGTGTGGCGTCCTGCTGCTGGAGCCTTTCCCTGCTGCAGGGGAAGAGCCCAGTGGTGCTGGCAGGCAGAGGGTAAGAGGCTCGACCTTTCCCTGCTGCCTCCCCTCTGCCAGAGTCTTTCACTGACACATGTAGCGACACACGCAGTGTGCGTTTCACTGTGGTGTTTAGCTACACGTGTGCTACATGCTGCCGAAACTGGCATGTAGTGCAGTCATAGCCACAGTATGCTCCAGAGGGAAAGGTGCAGCTGATGGATTTTAAACTGTTCTGTCACATGTTTGGAACATTGATTTGACTCCTGGTCCTGCCTCAGCACAGTGGGATGAACTAGATGACCTCTCAAGGTCCCTTCCAATCCTCCATTCGATGTGAGAAGTGGGGAAGCTGGGTGATGAGGAGGCTTCTCATGTGAATGGGTGAGGTTTGAAATCAAAGGGGTAATAGCAGATGTTTTCTCTAGGAGGGAGGTTACGTTGTGTTGTGCCTCTCTCACTTAGGGAGCAGTCTGCTTTCAGTCTCCCTGTAACTGGTTGGTGGAGTCTAAGGCCTGGTCTACACTACTATTTTAGGTCGAATTTAACAGCATTATCTCGATTTAAGCCTGGACCTGTCCACACGATGAAGCCCTTTTTTTCGATTTAAAGGGCTCTTTAAATCGATTTCTTTACTCTACTTCCGACAAGGGGATTAGCACTGAAATCGGCCTTGCTGGGTCGAATTTGGGGTAGTGTGGACACAATTCGATGGTATTGGCCTCCAGGAGCTATCCCAGAGTGCTCCATTGTGACCACTCTGGACAGCTTCTCTCAACTCAGATGCACTGGCCAGGTAGTCAGGAAAAGGCCCACAAACTTTTGAATTTCATTTCCTGTTTGGCCAACATGGCGAGCTGATCAGCACAGGTGACCGTGCAGAGCTCATCAGCAGAGTTGACCATAGAGTCCCAGAATCGCAAAAGAGCTCCAGCATGGACCGAACAAGAGGTACGGGATCTGCTCACTGTATGGGGAGCCGAATCCATGTTAGCTGAACTCTGTTCTAGTAAACAAAATGCCAAAACATTTGAAAAAGTCTTCAAGGGCATGAAGAACAGAGGCTATAACAGGGACTTGTGGCAGTGCCACGTGAAAATTAAGGCGCTCAATCAAGCCTACCAAAAAACCAGAGAGGCAAATGGCCAGTCTGGGTCACAGCCCCAAACATGCCGCTTCTATGATGAGCTGCATGCCATTCTAGGGGGCGCAGCCACCAGTACCCCAACCCTGCGCTTTGACTCCATAAATGGAGTAGGACGCAACACCGAAGCAGTTTTGGGGGACGAGGAAGATGATGAGGAGGAGGTTGAAGATAGCTCACAGCAAGGAAGCAGAGAAACCAGTTTCCCCAACAGCCAGGATCTGTTTCTTACCCTGGACCTGGAGCCAGTAACCCCCAAACCCACTCAAGGCTGCCTCCCAGACCCTGAAGGAGGAGAAGGGACCTCTGGTGAGTGTACCTTTGTAAATATTAGACATGGTTTAAAAGCAAGCATGTTTAATGATTAATTTGCCCTGGCATTCGCAGCCAGTACAGCTACTGGAAAAGTCTGTTAACATGTCTGGGGATGGAGTGGAAATCCTCCAGGAACATCTCCATAAAGCTCTCCTAGATGTACTCCCAAAGCCTTTGCAAAAGGTTTCTGGGGAGGGCAGCCTTATTCCTTCCTCTATGGTAGGACACTTTACCACGCCAGGCCAGTAGCACGTGGTCTGGAATCATTGCATAACAAAGCATGGCAGCGTATGGTCCAGGTGTTTGCTAGCATTCAAACAACATCTGTTCCTTATCTCTCTGTGTTATCCTCAGGAGAGTGATATCATTCATGGTCACTTGGCTGAAATAGGGTGATTTTATTAAGGGGACATTCATAGGTGCCCATTCCTGCTGGGATGTTTGACTGTGGCTGAACAGAAATGTTCCCCACTGTTAGCCATGTGGTGGGGGGAAGGGGTGAAGCCATCATCCCAGATAATTGGGTGTGTGAGGGGGGGTTAGTTGGGTTTGTGCTGAATGCTAACCCGCAAACCTCAGCCCCTCCTTTTAAATTGCCAACCCATTTTAAATGGCCAACCCAATGGGTGCTTGGTATGGGAAATGAGGGTGCTGCTGTTTGAAACCATTCCCACATGTTATGAAGGTTAAAGAAGCCAAAAGACTGTGGCTTACCACGGCTGCCTGCAAGCCGAATTCTGTTGCCCAGCCCTGCGTGAGTGATCTCTCACACCAAACCGGCAGGCCCTCCCTCAGTAAGAGGCAAAATGCGACCTTGTAACGAAAGCACATGTGCTATGTAATGTTAACAGCAAGGTTTACCATGAAAGAGTGTACCCATTGTCAGGAGTGACGCCAGGGTTTCTGGCGCCCAAGGCAGAATTCAGGGAGCGGCATTTTGTGCACTCCCCATGGGGCGCGCAGGAGCTTCCAGTTCCGCTCCCATCACGCCGCTGAAGAAGGACCCTCCGCCGAAATGCCGCAGGCGACAGCGGCAGTCATTGAGCTGCTCAATTGCCTGCCGCTGTTTTCTGCGGCACGTCGGCAGAAGGTCCTTCTTCGGCAGCGTGATGGGAGTGGAACCGGAAGCTCCCATGCGCCCTGGGGGGAGCGCATAAAATGCCGCCCCCCGAATCCTGCCGCCCTAGGTGACAGCCTAGGGTCGCCTAATGGTAGCGCTGGCCCTGCCCATTGTTCTATAAAATGTGTCTTTTGAACTACCACTCTCCCTTTTTTTTCCTCCACCAGCTGCATATGTTTCTCCTTCCCAGAGGCTAGCAAAGAGTAGAAGGTGAAAAAAACGCACTCAGGATGAAATGTTCTCTGAGCTCCTGCTGTCCTCCCACACTGAGAGAGCACAGCAGAATGCGTGGAGGCAGGCAATGTCAGAATGCAGGAAAACACAATATGAACGTGAAGAGAGGTGGTGGGCTGAAGAGAGTAAGTGGCGGGCTGAAGATGATAGGTGGCGTCAGCTTGCTGACAGAAGGCAGGAGTCAATGCTCAGGCTGCTGGAGCATCAAACTCTTATGCTCCAGTGTATGGCTGAGCTGCAGAAAAGGCAGCAGGAGCACAGACCACCGCTACAGCCCCTGTATAACCAACCACCTTCCTCCTCAAGTTCCATAGCCTCCTCACCCAGACACCAGGGCCTCCAGCCACTCCACCCCAGAGGATTGCCCAAGCAACAGAAGGCTGGCATTCAATAAGTTTTAAAGTGCAGTGTGGCCTTGTCCTTCCTTCCTCCCCTACCCCACCCGGTGCTTCCCTCCACCCCCACCCTTCCCGGGCCACCTTGGAAGTTGTCCCTCTATTTGTGTGGTGAATTAATAAAGAATGCACGAATGTGAAGCAACAATGACTTTATTGCCTCTGCAAGCGGTGATCGAAGGGAGGAGGGGAGGGTGTTTAGCTTACAGGGAAGTCAAGTGAACCAAGGGGGCCGGGTTCATCAAGGAGAAACAAATAGAACTTTCACACCGTAGCCTGGCCAGTCATGAAACTGGTTTTCAAAGCTTCTCTGATGCACAGCACGCCCTCCTGTACTCTTGTAACTGATACTCTGGTATCAGGCTGCACATACTCAGCAGCCAGGCAATTTGCCTCAACCTCCCACCCCACCATAAATGTCCCCCTTACTCTCACAGATATTGAGGCGTGCACAGCAAGCAGTAATAACAATGGGAATATTGGTTTAGCTGAGGTCTATCTGAATCAGTAAACTGCGCCAGCGCCCTTTTAAACGTCCAAATGCACATTCTACCACCATTCTGCACTTGCTCAGCCTATAGTTGAACAGCTCCTGACTACTGTGTATGACTTCATGAGCCATGGCACTAAAGGGTAGGCTGGGTCCCCAAGGATAACTATAGGCATTTGAACATCCCCAACAGTTATTTTCTGGTCTGGGAAGAAAGTTCCTTCCTGCAGCTTTTGAAACAGACCAGAGTTCCTGAAGACGCGAGCGTCATGTACCTTTCCCGGCCATCCCACGTTGATGTTGGTGAAACATCCCTTGTGATCCACCAGGGCTTGCAGCACCATTGAAAAGTACCTCTTTTGGTTTATGTACTCGCTGGCTTGGTGCTCCAGTGACAAGATAGGGATATGGGTTCCGTCTATCGCCCCACCACAGTTAGGCAATCCCATTGCAGCAAAGCCATCCACTATGACCTTCACATTTCCCAGAGTCACTACCCTTGATATCAGCAGCTCTTTGATTGCATTGGCGTCTTGGATCACAGCAGCCCCCACCGTAGATTTGCCCACTCCAAATTGATGCCCGACTGACATCAACTGTGAGGGCTGCTTTCATCTTGGTATTCTGGCGCTTCAGGGCAGGGGAAAGCAAGTCACAAAGTTCCATGAATGTGCCCTTACGCATGCGGAAGTTTCGTAGCCACTGGAAATTGTCCCAGACCTGCAACACTATGCGGTCCCAGCAGTCTGTGCTTGTTTCCTGGGCCCAGAATCAGCGTTCCACGGCATGAACCTGCCCCGTTACCACCATGATGTGCACATTGCCGGGGCCTGCACTTTGTGAGAAGTCTAAGTCCATGCCATCACTCTCGTCACCGCGCTGCCATCGCCTCCTCTCCTGGTTTTGCTTTTGCAGGTTCTGGTTCTGCATATACTCCAGGATAATGCGCGTGGTGTTTACAGTGCTCATAATTGCCATGGTGATCTGAGTGGGCTCCATGTTCCCAGCGCTATGGCATCTGGACTGAAAAAAGGCGTGAGATGATTGTCTGCCGTTGCTCTGACGGAGGGAAGGGCGACTGACGACATGGCTTACAGGGAATTAAAATCAACAAAAGGGGTGGTTTTGCATTAAGGAGAAACACAAACAACTGTCACACAGAATGGCCCCCTCAAGGACTGAACTCAAAACCCTGGGTTTAGCAAGCCATTGATTTCACGGAGGGGGAGCAAATGAATACAAAACAAATCGGGTCAATTTCTTGTTTTGATCCACTCCATCTATCTTTTACATCTTAGGCTGGCAGCAGACGATGCAGTACAATTGCTAGCCATTGTCATCTCCTGGATGCTCGGCAGAAGATGCTGCATTACGATTGCTAGCCATCGTCATCTCTGGCTGCTCGCCAGAAGATACTGCAGTAAGACTGCTAGCCATCGTCATCTCCTGGCTGCTCGGCAGAAGATGGGAATGACCTGGCTGAGTCACTCCCACATCTGCCCAGGCACCCCTGACCGACCTCACCAAGGTCAGCTAAAAGAGCACCCAGGAATACGATGACAATGGCTACCAGTCGTAATGCACCGTCTGTTGCCAAAAGGCAATGAGCTGCTGCTGTGTAGCAATACAATCCCACGCCTGCCAGCACCCAGGAGACGTACAGTGATGGTGAGCTGAGTGGGCTCCATGCTTGCAGTGGTATGGCATCTGCTCAGGTAACCCCGGAAAAAAGGCGCGAAACGATTGTCTGCCGTTGCTTTCACGGAGGGAGGGAGGGAGAGGGGGGCCTGATGACATGTACCCAGAACCACCCACGACACTGTTTTTGCCCCATCAGGGATTGGGATCTCAACCCAGAATTCCAATGGGTGGCAGAGACTGTGGGAAATGTGGGATAGCTACCCACAACTACCCACAGTGCAATGCTCCGAAAGTCGACGCTAGCCTCAATACTGTGGACACAGTCCGCTGAGTTAATGCACTTAGAGCATTTTGTGTGGGGACACACACAATTGACTGTTTAAAAACGATTTCTAAAAAAACAACTTCTATAAGTTCGATCTAATTTTGTAGTGTAGAATAAAGAAATAAAGCAAAATAAAGTAATTTCGCATTCTTTCGGGAAGAGTATACATGTTTTTCCCCCTGAACACAGTCCTTTTTCAAAGGGAGGAGAGATGTGATGGACTATGAAAACATCACTATTATTTTTTATGATCATTATATGTGACTTGGTTTCCCTTGTTTGGTTTGTATTGCTGCTTGCTGGCATGCATAGAGTTAAATCAAAGGGGGTGGCATAAGCATGAAAGGGGGTCAAGTCTGTGAATTTGCCAACGTGCCAGTTAGATTTTAAAGCTGAAATCTAACAAACCAGGTTTACCAATTGGATGAGTGTTATAGCCATTTTATCTGATAGGATAGAACCAGTTTATGGAGTCTGTGCAAGCCTCCCTAGGGGTCGGTACCTCTCTGGAGGTGTTTGCAAGCTGTGTAGTTCACCTTCATCACTGCTTTGGTTCTGGGGAGCTGTGGCATGCAACCCCTGGCCCACAGTCATCTGTGAGCTAGTCATACACTTACTACTGTAATTCACAGGCCGATGGGGCTGCAATATCCGTCACCTCTCCCCCATAAAGGAGGGGGTGAACCTAGGGCGCCCAGCCAACCTCCTAGAGGACCCCATGTCTTATTCCATGGATGGTGTTTCAGCCGGTCTCTTTCATAACTTCACATTTCAGCTCACCAGATAACAGCCATTCTGCTGACAAGCCGACACACAGCATTCATCAAGTTGTGCAGCGTCCCTGTGTATTTTCTCTCATTAGAACCTAGGGGGTAGATCTCGAGGGGGGAGCTCTCACAAGCCCCCTCTTGCCCCTGTCGCCCCAAAACATTCGGGCATGAATTTAAGACCCGACCCTCTGTTGGAATTATTAATATGGGAAACCACCACACTCTAATTTAACCATAAATTCCTTTATTAAATCCAAAGGCCAAATGGTACATACAATTGTTCTAAACAGGCCTACAAAGCCTAACTAAGAAGCAATTTACTGCACCCAAAGAGCACCAAAACATTTATAAAGTGTAACCCTTCTGCTAGGTGGAGCCAGCAGCAACAAGGGCCAGGTTCAATATCTAGGGGTTCCTTTTCAACAATACAACACAAAACCAGCTCGAGCCCCCACCCAGTGACCTGGGACAATTACACACTACCCCTTGGGTGCCTCTAAGAGGCAATACTTCCCACTCACAAGCAAAGAGTCTGAGTGTAGCAAAAACTTTTAATAAAAAGATGGAATTAACTCAGCATAAATTTGGGAAAACACCACAACTAGGGCTCATAAACACACACATAAACACATACCCCCAAGTAAGTTGGGCAGTGTCCTTTTCCCCTCAGTCTTAAGTCCAGCAACCCAAAAGTCCCTTTAATGTGCCTGTCCCTTCTCTGTACTGGTATACTCACAGTTGCTGTCCTTGGCCAGTGCAGCCCCAGGGTTCAGTGGTTCATCCACAGAGTTTACCTCCGAGGGTGAAGGCAGGGAGGAATAAGGCTGGGGGGGGTGAAGTAAGGAGGCATCTCACATGCTTCACTGCTTGGCCACTTAACGTCCAATTGCCACACCTCTGGGGGGCTTTGGCCCTCTCCACCAGCCTCTCGGCCCGCCACCCTGCCACCCACTTGCCATGCCTCTCCACCAGCTCCACACTCACCAAGATGTCTTCAGAGCCCCCCAAGTTCTCAGTGATTTCAGCTGCTAGTAAGGCAGTCTCTTGCAATATAGACGCTATCCTAAAAGAAGTCTAATACCTAGACCAAAGTATCTGTGATTTCATCTTTAAGTGAGCTTAACTATTATTCTACAGAAAAGCATTAAATAGCATCTAATACTCTTAAATCATTCCTCCACTCTTTTCAGTCACTGGCTTTTGGAACCCATTTCCCCTGCATAGTGAGTGCTGTTGAGTTGAGGGTGAGTCCCTCCATTGGGGTATGCCAGGTACAGTTCTGCTGCCCTCAGTTCACACAATAAAGATAACAACACTTTATTACTCCTGCCCCAATAACAAGGAGACTGGGGATCCAAAACCAGCCACAAGTGATCATTTGGGCAAGCAGTCCCATCATGCTGAGCACCTAAGCAGGGTGGGTGTGTCCATGCAAAGGACATCAGCTTCTGAAGTCTTTTTCCACAGCTCACCACTAGATGTCAGGGGAGAGCTCATCCAGACTCTACTTACATAAGCATTTGATCAAGAGTCTTCCAAACAGACTAAACCCAGGGTACTTATAGCCATACTGATCAGCTCCAGCGTGGTCAGGCAGGTATTGCTTTGAGCAGGGGGTTGGACTAGACGTCCACCCGAGGTCTCGTCCAACTGTAATCTTCTATGATTCTATTAGTAATGGACTCTTTAGGTGTTTATTTTTTACACCCTTTACAAACAAGTGATGTGTTGCCAATTCTTGACTTCAGCTATAATCCAGCTGGAGACAGTTCACCCCTATTTCTAGTCTGGATCCAGATAAGATTTACAAGGTCCTTTCTCCCCAGGGCTTTTCCTTCTTGCTGTGCAACAGTTTTCCCATTGCACCTGGGTTCACAGAGGCTTGAACACTGGTGTGTGAGTTGGGGAAGGTCTGTGTCAGCTCATTTTAAGAAAGATTTTCTTCGTTTCGTTTAAAACCATCTGCAGTAACCCCTATTGGCCAAAGTCTTTTTAGACACTTCCCCAGATCTCATCAGGACCACCGGAACCTGTGTAGAAGTTGGGGGCCCACCGGTGCCAGAACTGTGGCCCCACACCCTGCTCCTCCTCTTCTTGCCCCAGAGCTGGAGCATGGTAAGAGCCACCCAATGAGCTGCAAGGGGCTGCAGTGCCTGAGAGCCTCAGAGCAGCCCCTGGCCCGTGTCTCCACCCTGCAGGGGTGCACCACCCAGGGCAGGTGGAGGGTCCAGGGCTCCCCACAGTGGCCCGGGGCTCCCTGGGTGGCTCTTATCACAGCTTGGCTCCAACTTCTGGTCTGGCCAGGGGGAGGGGCCTCGGGAGGGAGAGAAAGAGCAGGGGGTGGGGCCCCATGGCAAGTGGGGGGACTAAAGCCCACCTCAGCCCCCCACCGGGAAGAATCTGGTGCCGCTGGCAGAGGCTGTGCTTCCCGGTGGGGGAGCTGATGATCACCTTTAGCAGCTTCTGCCACTGCTGCTCCATGCCTGCCTGAGGCTACTCTGCCCATGTGAAAAAGCAGGAGGCCACGGCCCCCTGAGCTCTCCAGTTCCAGTGCCGCTGGGTCTCATTAGTTATTCTTTGAACCAGACCTCCTCCATGCCTCATTCCTTCTGGACTTACCACTTACTATTTTCAGAGCCGTCCTGCTACTCGCTAGCCTTTATAATACACAAATATTTCCTCCACCGAGCTTAGCTCACTTTAATTCTTTCCTATTATACTTATCTCACCCCTCCCACCGCTTCTCCTGTCCGGTTCCTTGGATGCTTTGGACCAAAGGGAGAAATACAGCAGGGCAGGCTCCCTGCAAAACGTCTGTCAGCCATGCCCAGCTTTTAACACCAGAGAGGTTGGGCCAGGAAGATTCTTCCAAACTCCCCATTGTCCAGTTCCTTTCTCTGCCCCACCTCCTCCGAGGTTGGGGCTGGGGACCCCTTTGGCTTTCCCGCACCTGGAGGGAGGAAGAATGGTGATGTCCCACCCCACTGGGTGGCCTTTGGAGCCCCCCATGCTGGGTCCAGGCGAGCAGCATTTCTTCCCCCACCCAGCTCAGGGTCCTCCACATTTTCACAGGCCATCAAGCAGGCTTAGACTGCAGGGAGAAATCCCCCTTCTTTCCTGGCTGTAGTTACCTCTGCCAAGCAGCCACCCTGCTCTTCGCCTGGGCATTTCCCACCCTTGGCTGGGTGCCAGGGCTTGGGCAGGGCATGACTCAGTTCTCTACAGGAATGTTCCCAGGAAAGCTGAGATGTGGATTGGTGCCTATCAAGGTCCATTGTTGGTCAAGTACTTCCAATTACTTGAATAACCCCTTCACACTATGTCAACCAAATCTGCTTTTAGGTGCTTTCCACAGCAAACACTTTAAATACAAGCATAGAGCCAATGCTCAGAACTTCAGATATAAAAATGCTACATGCATACGAATCAGATGAATACATTCAGTAGAGCATAACCTTTGCAGAGATATGTTACATGGCATATGTAGCATAAAACATTCCAGTTATGTCATATTTACATTCATAAGCATATTTCTATAAAGCATTATGGGGTGCAACGTCCCCCCCCATCCTCTGTGAGCTATTCCATTTGCATGTTGGCTAACGGAGTGGGGTCTTATTGCCCTCTTCAGCTCTTAAAGCCATGATCCCATTTCCATAATGGCTCTTAAAGTCATAATCCCATAATCCCACAGCACATATCAGGAACTACCTGGCAATGCACCTACAGCCAGCACCCTGACCCCTCCTGGGGCTCCATTGACTGCTGTGCTGTAGGCAGAGGGAAGGCTTTCATGCCAGGGACTGTAACCCAGGGCCGCCCAGAGGGGGGGGCAAGAGGGGCAATTTGCCCCAGGCCCCGAGCCCCACGGGGGCCCCCACCAGAGTTTTTCGGGGCCCCTGGAGCGGGGTCCTTCACTCACTCCGGGGTGCACGGCAAACTCTTGCGGGGCCGGGCACAGGAGCTTCTGTCGCTCCCGGTCTTCGCCGGCGGGGGGATCCTTCCGCTCTGGGGCGGAAGGACCCCCCGCTGGCGAATTACCGCTGAAGACGGAGCGGGACCCGCCGCCGAAGTTCAGCCCGGTCTTCGGCGGAAATTCGGCGGCGGGGGGCCCTTCCGTTCTGGGACCCGCCGCCGAAGTGCCCCGAAGACCCGCGGCGGGAGCCCCCTGCTGCCGAATTACCGCCGAAGACCGGGCTGCGCTTCGGCGGCAGGTCCCGCTCTGGCGGTAATTCGGCGGCGGGGGGGCCCCCGCTGCGGGTCTTCGGGGCACTTCGGCGGTGGGTCCAGGAACGGAAGGGCCCCCTGCCGCCGAAGACCCCGGGCCCCCGGAATCCTCTGGGCGGCCCTGCTGTAACCCACATTTCACACCTGGAAGCATTTGATGAGGTTTCACAGCACGGGGCTTAACTATATCGTAGCTGTCCCAGTGTCTCTCTGTCCAGTGAATATCTTCCCAGTAACAACCCCCATCCACTCCACTCAGATGGATCTTCTCTCAAGAGTGCGCAGCGGTTTGGGGCGTGCACAGCTCAGCACGACCACTACAAGCCATTGGTGGACCAGCTGTGGGGCTCCCTCCCTCCAGAGGTTCTGTGAGTTCGGGGCACAGTTGGCCTCTCCAGCACTGCACTGGGCCTCAGTAGGCAGGCGGTCCCCACTGACCACAGAGAGAACGACGCTTTCCCCCACCCATTCAAGGGACAATAAGGTCCCCAGAGATGTTGCATTGGGCTGCAATATCTGTCTCAGCGCCAGGGCCACCCAGAGGATTCAGGGGGCCTGGGGCAAAGCAATTTTGGGGGCCCCTTCCATAAAAAAAAATTGCAATACTATACAATACTATATTCTCGTGGGGGGCCCTGCGGGGCCCAGCGCAAATTTCCCCACTTGCTCCGCAACCACGGCCGGCCCTGGGAAAAATAAACCTTCTGCATCTCGGCACAAACCCAATTTTGAGAAAACTTCTTTACAAGGTATCACTGGTTCTCAGCATCAGCCAGTGCTAAAAGGCACTAAAGCTCATTAAAAGGGTTGGACAAATATTTTCCTTCAAAACTTTTTCTGGATCGAAAACTAGGGGTTTTTAAAAAGCAGGAAAAAATCATGGACAATGTCTGCTTTCCTTCAAAATTTGTTGTGGTTTTTTTTAATTCAAAAGTTGAAATTAGTCTGCCAAAACCTGCATATGGTTTGGGGTTTCAGAAGTGTGTGGCCAAATATTTGCTGCCTGTTGTGTTTGATTGTTTAAAGAAACAATAAAAAAATTCTGCTTAAAAAAAATCCAAAACTTTTGAACCACCTCAGCTTGTGACCAAACTCCTGAGCCCATCCAGTCAGAGATTTTTCCAGGTTTCTGATACTCTGCTGGCTTCCTTGACTCATATCTGTCTCCATAACTTTGGGTTCATTTAGGTTAGAACCTAAGAACAGCCATACTGGGTCAAACCAAAGGTCCATCCAGCCCAGTATCCTGTCTACCGACAGTGGCCAATGCCAAGTGCCCCAGAGGGAGTAAACCTAACAGGTAATGATCAAGTGATCTCACTCCTGCCATCCATCTCCACCCTCTGAGAAACAATAGCCATTAATGGACTTAACCTCCATGAATTTATCTGTTTCCTAGAGACTGGCTCCATGGGGTCCCTCACAAACTGGAGATGGTTACTGTGGGTTTGTCTTTAGTATAGCTTATGTACATACTCCACGAACTGAGCATTTGAGCTTGTTCCAGAATCTGGGATGATCCTATGTTGTGAAAACTGAAATGCTCAAAATAGCACATGCATGTGAATGGACACAGGGTGCTAAAATTAAATTAACTCAGGGGTTCTCAAACTGGGGGTCAGGACTCCTCAAGGGGTCATGAGGTTATTACTGGGGGTCATGAGCTGTCAGCCTCCACCTCAAACCCCGCTTTGCCTCCAGCATTTATAATAGTGTTAAATATATAAAAAAGTGTTTTTAATTTATAAGTGGGGGGTCACACTCAGAGGTTTGCTATGTGAATGGGGTCACCAGTACCAAAGTTTGAGAACCACTGAATTAACCCCTCTGGAGCCTCAGGAAATGTAGGGGAGGAGGGTCTCCCTTAGTAGGGCTGGGAAGGAGGTAGGTGGTGTAGGATATTGCTCTTCTCATGTGATCCCTCCCCCAGTGGCTAATTTTAAATGAAGCTACCCTCCCGTGACATGAATCTCCCTATGGCACTGAAATTAAATATAGACTATAATTTGGCATTTCAGAAGTGAAAGGGATGGTAGCCCTAATGGAAAAGCTAACAGCTTGGCTCTTCTGCAAACCTCAAACTGCTGAATGAACTGTAGGGTAGGGAAGGCTGTGCCTCCCAGACAGCCTGGCCCTTCCCCCTATCTGACCCCCACCCACTTCCTGCCCCCCTCAGAATCCCCAACCCATCCTGCTCCTTGTCCCCTCACTGTCCCCCAGAGACCCCACCCCCAACCACCACCCCGGGACCCCACCCATGCTCCCTGTCCCCTGACTGCCCTGACCCCTATCCACACCCCCCTGCTGAGTCCTGACAGACCCCCGGAACGCCCACGATCCAAACCCCCCATTCCCTGTCCCCTGACCGCCCCCCCAACCCCCTACCCATTAGCCAACCCCCCGAACCCAGCCCCTTACCCCCGGCTCCCCCCTCACCCGGAGCCTCAGCGCGCCGCATCCAGGAGCGTCCCTGAACAGCGCTGCAGCGTGGCTCTGGAGGGAAGTCAGAGCTCGCAGCCCCGCCGCCCTTACCACACAGCTCTGAGCAGGGAGGGGCTCAGGCCCCGCCGGAGCCACGCTGCAGCTGTCGAGCGAAGCTCCTGGATGCACTGAGGCGGCATCAGGTCAGGCCAGGGAGGGAGCCTCAGCCATTCTCGTGGGGGGCCCCTGCAGAGCCCAGGGCCTGGGGAAAATTGCCCCACTTCCCCGCCCCCAGGCAGCCCTGCCCAGCGCCCACAGAACAGGACACTGCAGTGGCAAAGGGAGCAACATGGTCCTGTCCCCAGTGGGCAACTTGCCCCACACAGGCAGGCCCCAACTGGAGTGAAGGGCTGGAGGTTTCTACTCATGTTTTCATAGAATATCAGGGTTGGAAGGGACCTCAGGAGATATCTAGTCCAACCCCCTGCTCAAAGCAGGACCAATCCCCAACTAAATCCCCAAATCGCCCCCTCAAGGATTGAACTCACAACCCTGGGTTTAGCAGGCCAGTGCTCAAACCACTGAGCGATCCCTCCCCCCTTTCACTGTGAAAGCAGCCTCCTCACCAATGCACAGGGAGCGGCTGTCTCTGAGCAGGTATTCCATGTGTCTAAGGATCTCCTTGCAGTGCACCGGGTCTGTGAGATTCCATCCTTCCTGCCTGCAGCCCCCACTGACAGTTGAGAGGTCTGGATATCTCTGCCCCTAAATTCGGGGCCATGGCCTCCGCCGGCAGCTCCTGAGACCTGTGTCTCTACCGTAGGCAGCTTCCCTCCTGGTTTAACTGGCAGGAAGACAAAAATGACTGACTTGTAAGCCAGGGACACCAGGAGCGTAGGGCAAACTTTGCAGAGCCTGAATTTTTGGCAGCCCAGTTGCCTCCCTGCTCAAAGCTGTCCAGGCCACCCCCAGCTCTAACTGCTAGACCCCACTCTCCTCCCAGAGCTGGGGATAGAACCCAAGAGTCCTGGTTCCCAGCCCCCTGTGCTAACCATTAGAAAGAACTTCTGGACCAAGATACTACAATTCCCACAAGGCACTACTCACATTCTTATTTCCTAGGAAAGGAAACTAAGGCACAGAACTGCTAAGGGGCCGTTCCTGCCCTCACACTGTGACTCAGCTCTCCATTGGAAGCAGAACCCAGGAGTCTTTTTTCTTAAACTCCTTCTGTAACCTGCTAGTCCAGGGTATCCTACACCACCCTCTTGGGGCTGGGAACAGAACCAGCGTCTCTGCCTAGTATACAGCACTGCCTCTTTGACCACATGTTCCCGTTATCAACTCTACCACTGGCTGACACTCCTCAGTCCCTCTTGACATATTTGGTTCGGGGGAGGTCAGCGAGCTCAGGTGGGTTGTACCATTGTGTCCATTGTTCTTTACCCAACAACAACAGCACGCACTGTAGTGTATTGGAATAGGGTGCCAGCCCTTGAAATAGTTCCAGCAGCAGTCAGCACATTCTAGGGTTTTGAAGCCGCCAGAAACCAGCCAGAGCAGCAATGTGCCTGTAGCTCGGCCTTGCATTTAGTGAACGTCAGTATCTGAGCTCTAGCCGTGCCTATGTGGCTTCTCCATATGGTTTTTGCCAGCTTCCAAATCATACAACACGGTGAGCACTGTTATGGGGCTAGCCAGCCATTTCAAGGCACACTGCCCTCCTTCCCGTACTCCGCACACAAAACTGTAAATGTCTCCTCTCTGCCCCAAAACTAGATCAGCCGGACCGAGTCCTCTGATGCGGCTCAGAAAGAATTAGCGCTGGTGATTGAACCTTGGCGGCACCACTCTCCTCTGTGGAACATGTTTCTGATCCAGTGAAACAATTACATTCCTCCAGCTATTAAACAAAAGCAGGTACTGAAATGCCAGAGAAAACCCCCAAATCTCTTATCTTCCACCCCTCAGTGCTTCCCAATTAACCTCTGAGAAGCAGCGAGAGAGAGATTTTTCCAATCTCCCTCCCTCTGTCTCTGCTTCTTTCCTTTATATCAAGAGCAACTGCCAGGCCGTAGACGCTGGTGATTGCTTTTCTCACCGAGTTTTCAGGACACATGTTTCCATTCAGACCCCACGCCATCCTGCCAAGCGATGAGTGTACTTGGCTCTCCGGTTAATTCATGACAGAGCCAGGCCCTGGCTCTCTCACAGGGCATGTCTACATGCCAATAAAAGACCCACAGCTGGCCCGGGTCAGCTGACCTGGGCTTGGACTGCAGGGCTGTACAGCTGCGGTGTAGACATTCAGGCATGGGCTGGGGCCTGGGCTCTGGGACCCTCCCTCCTCGCGGGGACCCAGAGCCCGAATATCTACACTGCAAGTTGGTAGCCCCACGAACCCGTGTCAGCTGAGATGGGCCAGCCGCGGGTGTTCTGTTACAGTGTAGACAAACAAGGGGATCCCAGACAGGGGCGGCTCTAGGCACCAGCTAAACAAGCAGGTGCCTAGAGTGGCAAAATATATGGGGCGGCATAATAGTGGGGCCCCAGCTCATACCTGAAGCGGCGTTCCGGGGTTGATCCTGACCGCCCCGGTGGGCGGTAACCAGCCTGTTGTTCTGCCGCCGAGTGCAGCAGGGCAGGGAGCCAGCTAAGTGGGGAACGTGTCCCCGCCGCTCTCCCGCAGGCAGCGGCCACCCCGACCCCTCAGGCAGGAGCCGGTAGCACGGCCCTGCCCAGCTGCAGAGGACAGGCCGCTCCTTCTCGGCTTGTCCCCACCGCTGCAAGCTGAGGAGCAGCCCGTCCTCTGCAGTCGGGGAAGGACCGCACTACCGGCTTCAACCTGAGAGGGTCAGGGGTGGCCGCTGACTGCGGGAGAGCGACACGAACAAGCTGAGGAGCAGCCCGTCCTCTGCAGCTGCAGCAGGGCTGCGCTACCAGCTCCGCCTGGAGGTGGGGGTGGCCGCTGACCGCGGGAGAGCGGCGGGAGCCAGTAGAGCGGCCCTGTCTGGCTGCAGAGGAGGCGCCGTTCCTTGATTTGCAGCGGCAGGGACAAGCCGAGGAGGAGTGGCCTGTCCTCTGCAGCTGGGGCAGGGCCGCGCTACCGGCTCCCGCCTGGGAGGGTGTGGGGTGGCCGCTGACCAAGGGAGAGCGGCGGGAGTCGGTAGCGTGGCCCTTCCCCGGCTGCAGAGGATGGGCAGCTCCTCCTCGGCTTGTCCCCGCCGATCTCCCGCGGTCAGCGGCCATCCCCGACCACGCAGGTGGGAGCCGGTAGCGCGGCCCTGCTCCGGCTGTAGAGGACGGGGGGAACATGGTTCCCGGGTGGGCCGCTCCTACTCGGCTTGTCCCCACCTCTGCGTCCTCCTCCTCCTCCCCTCTGCGCCGCTTCCTGCCAGGGGAGGGGAGAGGCTGAGCCCAGCTCATGCCAGGGCCAAGGCGAAGACCAAGGATGAGCAGGGCTGGGATCCAGCAGCAGCCCCAACCTCTGGCCCTGGGAGCGGTGGTGACGGGAGATGAATCCACCTCGGGCCAGATCCACCGCAAGGTAAGAGTTGGGCCAGGCGGGAGGGTTTTGTTAAAATTAAATGTTAACATTACACTAGTAGGAAAGGTTTCATAGTAGCAGCCATGTTAGTCTGTATCCGCAAAAAGAACAGGAGTACTTGTGGCACCTTAGAGACTAACAAATTTATTTCAGCATAAGCTTTCATGGGCTATAGCTCATCCAATGAAGTGAGCTGTAGCCCACGAAAGCTTATGCTGAAATAAATTTGTTAGTCTCTAAGGTGCCACAAGTACACCTGTTCTTTTTACTAGTAGGAAATTGTTTTATTTCACTAACTACAAATTCTCTGTTTTCATTTTTTTTTTAATTATAAACAGTCAAAACAAAACTGCAAAGTGCAAACGTGTAAAAGCCAAAACAAAAAAGCCGGGGGGCGGGAAGGGGGGTAGCTACAATGTTTTTTGCTTGGGGCAGCAAAAAATCTAGAGCCGGCCGTGATCCCAGACCTTCCTCTTTGCAGATGTTTGAATGTTTGAACTCTAATCTGAAGCATTAGCAAACTCAGCTAAATTGCTACACTGTTTGAATTGAATTGAGGCCAATGACCCCTCAGATATTGACTAATTTCTGGTAAATTCTGTAAATATCCCACACGCTGCCAAATCCTGATTAGCCAACACGCCTCTGCTTGGACCCTTCCCCCCCCAGCCAAACAACTACAAGAGACATTTCACCAGTTGAATCCCAGAAATCCTGAGTTCTTTGGAACCCCAGAGAAGGAAATAACTTATTTTTGCTGGCCTGGTAAATTACCACTGGCCTGCGAAGGACTAGACATTGTACAATAGCTAACGTGTGCACAGCCTACAGGATAAGAGATAACTCAAGGGGTGACAGCTCGGGGCGCTCTTGGTTTTGCTTCTCCCATTACTTGGATCTAGATTGGATCTAGAAACCCTGGTCTCGCTTAGTGTCAATGGGAGTTTAGCTAGTGAGTCCTGCAGAACTGGAGCCTGGCAATTGCTCTTAGTACAAAGGAAAGAAGCAGAGACAGAGAGAGGGAGGCAGGACAAATCTCTCTCTTGCTGCTTCCCAGAGGTAAATTGAAAGCACCAAGGGGCTGAAGAGAAGAGATTTGGGGTTGTTCTCCGATGTTCCAGTACCTGTTGTTTAATGGCTGGAGGAACGTCATTGCTTCACTGGAGGAGAAGCATGGTCCATACGTTATAGAGGTGCAGCCCATTGCATCACGAGTTCTGTTGAAACGTCAACATTTCTAAGTCCTCTTAAACCAACTAGCTGAGTCAGATTCTTTTGAAATGTGGTGTGTCCCAGGAGAGTGCAGAGTAGGGTTAGGGATCCAAATTTGGGGTCCGTTCAGCTAGTGATTGTGGAGATAAAAGCCCTGGAAAAAATCACTGTGACGGGTTGGATCACAGAACCCCCCCTGGGAGCTGCCACCTGATGTACCAAGACTACCTCTGCTCCTGTTTTCCCTGCCAGCTAAGGACTCCAGCACCCTGTCTTCCTCAGCCAGACACTCCCGTCTGCTCCAGCAAAGACCGAGGGTCTGAATTACTTGGCCCAAAACTGCAGGTTTACCTGAAAGCAGCTCACAGAAGTGTTCTTGTCTTTAACACTCAGATGCCCAACTCCCAATGGGGTCTAAACCCAAATAAATCCGTTTTACCCTGTATAAAGCTTATACAGGGTACACTCATAAATTGTTCGCCCTCTGTAACACTGACAGAGAGATATGCACAGAAATGTTGGACTTTGCCCTAGTAGGGCCCCTAAGACCGATGGGTGACCTTGAAAAGCTTTTAGCGTGCATATAGGGACTTTGGTTGATTCGTTTTCTCTGCAGTGCTTTTACTCTAAGGGTATGTCTACACTACAAGACTATTTCGAATCAACTTAATTCGAATTTGTGGAATCGACCTTATGAAGTCGAAGTTGTGTATCCACACTAAATACACTAGTTCGACTGTGTGAGTCCACAGTAACGGGGCCAGTGTCGACTTTGGAAGCGGTGCACTGTGGGACGCTATCCCACAGTTCCCGCACTCCCCGCTGCCCATTGGAATCCTGGGATTTCCCCCCAATGCATGCTGGGGGGAAAAATGTGTCGAGGGTGGTTTTGGGTAACTGTCATCATTGAACCGTCAATCACGCCCTCCCTCCCTCCCTGAAAGCGCCTGCGGGCAATCTGTTCGTGCACTTTTCTGCTCAGTGACAGCGCGGGCGCCACAGCACTTTGAGCACGGATCCCGCTGCAGTTATGGCCGTTGTCAACTCCTCGCACCTTATCATCCACCTCTTCCACAGTCAGCTGCTGAGAAATAGGGCTACTTTTCAATGGTGCTGCGAGCACTGGTGGACCATGGGGGACGTTTTACCAACATCAACGTCGGGTGGCCAGGCAAAGTTCATGACGTGCGTGTTTTCAGGAACTCTGGTCTGTTTAGACGCCTGCAGGAAGGTAGTTTCTTCCAGGACCACAAAATAAGTCTTGGGGATGTGCAGATGCCTATAGTGATCGTCGGGGACCCAGCCTACCCGCTAATGCCCTGGCTCGTGAAGCCCTATGCAGGCGCCTTGCACAGCGACAAGGAACTCTTCAAGTACCAGCGAGCAGTGAGCAGCGTGACCTGTGATTGTTCAGTTTCTTTAGCCCCTGTTTCTTTACTAAGTGACTGTTGACTAGCATCTGCAGTTACATACCCCGCCCACCCCGCTTCCCCAACTTCCAACACACGTTTAAAAATAAAATACATGTTCCACTGTAACTTTACAAAGGTTTCTTTATTGATGACTTTGCGTTATAGGGTTGAAACTGGGACACGGACTGTGCTGGGTAGGGTGTGCAGTGATGTAAAGACCGCCTGTAAACTCGAGGAATGACAGGCTCCTGCTCCCAGAGCGGTCTGCAGTGCCGGACTGGATGTTTCAACGGAGCCTGCCATCCCTCCTTTTTGGGACTCTGTGTGCGGGGGCTATGTGGCCTTTTGGCGGGGAGGACGGATACAGATTCCTCTGCTGCGTGGCTCTGTGGTCCAGGACAGGGACCGTTGCATGAGATCTGTAACCCCCCTCCCCCGCTACAAAGTCACGTACCCCCCCACCCACACAGAACCTGCAAACCACCTCCCATACCGACCAGGGTGCGTACTGACTGCAGTGTGTGTGTGACCTGCTGCTGATCCTGCCCCCATGTCTGTACCCTGGTAAAGGTGATTGTCCTGTCAAATTTCCAACCCCCTTCCCCCCCTTCAAACACAGTCTCCTCTAAAAGAACATGACGGATACAGTAATTAACAGAAAAGTATTTTTTATTATCAACTAGACAGTTAGGGGATGAAACTGGGATGGGGGCTTGGGTGAGGCGGGAAGGAAAGGACTTTTCAAAATTTAGGGTATGAGAGCTTTTGGGTACTTGAGCACTCTGCTGGGGTGCAGTGACAGTTTACACGGCCTCTGGCGCCCCTCCTTCTGGTTATTTTGGGTGAGGGGGGTATGGGACTTTGTGGCGGGGGAGGGCGGTTGCAGATACACTGCAGAGGGGCTCTGTCCTCCTGCCAGAGGTCCTGCAGAACATGCACAAGGCGCAGGAGCATGTCCGTTTGCTCTCTCATTAGTCCAAGCAGCGTTTGAGTCACCTGCTTGTCTTCCTCACGCCACATCTCCTCCCGTTCGCTGTGTGAGCACTGGTACAGAGAGAGGGTCTCCCTCCACTGGCTCTGCTGGTCCACCTCGTCTCGGGAGCACCCCATAAGTTCAGCGAACATCTCGTCCCGTGTCTTTTTATTTCGCCGCCTAATCTTTGCCAGCCTCTGTGAGGGGGATGCTGTGGCGGGTCTGGAGACAGTCCAAGCTGTGTGATGGGAAAAAGGGAGTGAATTCCTTGCCAAGATAAATTTTTGCGAAGAATGAATACAGTCTAGTCTGTCTCTGTGAATTCTGGGTTGAGATCCCAGTGCCTGATGAGGCAAAAACCATTTTCGCGGGTGATTCTGGGTAAATGTCGTCAGTCATCCCTTCCTCCGGGAAAGCTACAGCAGACAATCATTTCAAGCCCATTTTCCCTGGATTGCCCTGGCAGACGCCACAGCGTGGAAACCATGGAGCCTGTTTTGCCTTTTGTGCCTGTCACTGTATGTGTACTAGATGCCGCTGACAGAGGTGGTCCAGCAGCGCTACACAGCAGCATGCTTTTGCTTTTGCATGACAGCAGAGATGGTTACCAGCCATATTGTACCATCTATCACACCATAAATTGGTAATAAGATGGGCATGGTTACCAGTCCTTTTGCACTGCACCATTTGCTGCTGTCATAAGTGCCCCTGGCTGCTCTTAGCCAGGGGCGCAAAAGCCAAAACTGGGAATGACTCCCTGAGTCAATCCCTCCTTTTTGGTGTCTAAAAATAGAATCAGTCCTGCCTAGAATATGGGCAAGTGTACTAGAGAACCACTGTATCAGAGAACCAGAGAGCACAGCTGCTCTGTGTCAGATCCTGCATAGATTATGAGCTGTATGCTATTCACAGGGGGTGCTCCTGCAACAACCCCACCTGTTCATTCCATTCTTCCCCAGCCTTCCTGGGCTACCATAGCATTGTCCCCCCACTTGTGTGATGAAGTAATAAAGAATGCAGGAATAAGACACAGTGACTTGTTAGTGAGAAATGAGTGGAAGGCAGCCTCCAGTTGCTATGATAGTCCAGATAGGACATTAAGGAGTGTGGAGGAGAGGAGCCCAGCATCCTGCTGCTAGTCCAGGGGCAATTGAATCTTTTCTTTA
The DNA here is from genome assembly GCF_020497125.1 of Mauremys mutica. Lineage (NCBI taxonomy): Eukaryota > Metazoa > Chordata > Testudines > Geoemydidae > Mauremys > Mauremys mutica. The sequence continues at coordinate 16,661,810 of NC_059088.1, forward strand.
CACATGAAGGGTGGGGGCTGATGAAGCTCAGCCCCCTGTTGCTATGATGACGATGGTTATCAGCCATATTGTACCATCTACCAGGAAAAATTAGGGCCAGACGCCCTTGATTGACCTAACGGATGGTAGTCTGCATGGTTACCAGTCCTTTTGCACTGCCCCATGTGCCAATAGGCTGATGATGACGACGGATACCAATCGTATTGTACCATCAGCCATCCATAGCGTGGGGGGAGCAAGGATGTTGGTGTTGAGTGCTGCACCATCGCGTCTGTCTGCAGCATTCAGTAAAGCTAGGGTGACATGTAAAAGAGTCAACAGAGGATTGTTTTCCCTTTCACTTCTGGGGGTGGGTGGGGGGCTGCGTAAATTGCCGAGCTATGCCCTGACCCACCGCGTACACTGTTTTTGACCCTAGAAGCATTTGGAGCTCAGCCAAGAATGCAAATCCTTTTCGGAGACAGCAGGAACTGTGGGATACCTTGCGTCCTCAGTCCCCCCTCCCTCCATGAGCGTCCATTTGATTCTTTGGCTTTCCGTTACGCTCGTCACGCAGCAGCGTGCTGAGTCTCTGCTATGCCGTCTGTCCGGAGATTTTTTAAAAATACTTTGGACCAGGCGTAACATTACAGTAATTCCCCTAATTAGATGCAGGAGTCTCCGAGCGAGATCACCCTGAGGACGGCCACTGAAGGAGATAGAGAGCGCATGCTGCGTGAAAGCCAGCACAAACCAGGGCCCTACGCAGCCATGCTCGGGGAGGCAATGCTCCCTGAGTACCTCATGAAAGCCTCGCGCGGAAAAGTGTGCTACCACGGAGCACACAATAAGGCAGCTCTCCCCAGGAACCTCCTGTGGAGGCTTTTCGATTACCTCCAGGAGAGCTTCGTGGAGATCTCCCAGGAGGATTTCTGTTCTATCCCCATATATAGAGAGACCTCTTTTTCACATACTTCAGATTCCTGTTATATTAAGAATAAAAGTTTACATGGTTAAAGCACTTACCGACTGCTCCTTCCCCTGATTCAGGATCCGGGTTAATGGCCGGGGAGGGTTGGTAGGGGATCTCCGTGACGGTGATGAACAGATCCTGGCTGTCAGGGAAACCAGCATTGTAAGCGCTGTCGCCTGCCTCGTCCTCCAGAAACCCTTCCTCATCTTCCCCGTCCGCGAACATCGCCGAGGAACTGGCCGTCGACACTGTCCCATCGTCAGAGTCCATGGTCACTGGTGGGGCAGTGGTGGCAGGCTCCGTAGCGTCCGTTTGCCGCTTTGATTTTTTGGTAGCCTTGTCTGGGGTCCTTGATTTTCACGCGGCGCTGCGTTGCATCCCGGCTGTATCCTCTGAGTGCCATGGCTTTGGAGACCTTCTCGTAGGTCTTTGCATTCCGTTTTTTGGAGCGCAGCTCCGAAAGAACAGACTCCTCGCCCCTCACTCCGATCAGATCCAAGAGTTCCCGGTCAGTCTATGCTGGGTCCCTCTTTCTATTCAGAGATTACATGAACTCCTCTGCTGGAGAGCTCTGCATCGCTGCCGGTGCTGCTGAGCTCGCCCCGATGTCCACCCACTAAATGAGATTCTAACTGTCCAGACAGGAAAAGGAATTCAAATTTTCCCAGGACTTTTCCTGTGTGGCTGGTCAAAGCATCTGAGCTCGGACTGCTGTCCAGAGCGTCAACAGAGTGGTGCAGTGTGGAATAGCTCCCAGAGCTAGTAAGTTCGATTTGCATCCACACCTAGCCTAATTCGACATAGCCATGTCGAATTTAGCGCTACTCCCCTCGTCGGGGTGGAGTACCGAATTCGAACTAAAGAGCCCTCTAGGTCGAATTAAATGGCTTCCTGGTGTGGACGGGTGCACGGTTAATTCGAATTAACGCTGCTAAATTCGAATTAAAGTCCTAGTGTAGACCAGGCCTAAGAATAAATGTGCATTGCTTTGTGAAGACTGGCTGGTAACTGGCAGACAGCCCCTGGAGAATGACTCACCACAGGTACTGAACCCTTGGCAGGCTGGCTCAGGAAAATCACAGTGCAGTGCAGAGGGATTGCAGGCTGAAACCCTCGGTCTGAAGGGAGCGAGACACAGGGATCTGCCCAAGAGGTCTCTGATGGCGGGGACTCTGAAATGTTAAGTGACTGCACTCGAGGAAGTCCATGCGCGGGGGGAGTGTCAAAGATGCAGTTAACCTTGAAACTGTGACAAAACCTTCACAAAGAAATGGAGAAGGGCTGTCAGTCGGCCTGGGGGCTCTGAGACAGCCCAGGGAGAATATATCTGAGAGACTGGCTATAGGAAGAAGGAGGATCTGGGGAACTACAGGCCAGTCAGTCTCACCTCAGTCCCTGGAAAAATCATGGAGCAGGTCCTCAAGGAATCAATTTTGAAGCACTTTGAGGAGAGGAAAGTGATCAGGAACAGTCAGCATGGATTCACGAAGGGCAAGTCATGCCTGACTAACCTAATTGCCTTCTATGACGAGATAACCGGCTCTGTGGATGAGGGGAAAGCAGTGAATGTGTTATTCCTTGACTTTAGCAAAGCTTTTGATATGGTCTCACACAGTATTCTTGCCAGCAAGTTAAAGAAGTATGGGCTGGATGAATGGACTATAAGGTGGATAGAAAGCTGGCTAGATCATCAGGCTCAATGGGTTGTGATCAATGGCTCCATGTCTAGTTGGCAGCCGGTTTCAAGTGGAGTGCCACAAGGGTCAGTCCTGGGGCCAGTTTTGTTCAATATCTTCATTAATGATCTGGAGGATGGCGTGGACTGCACCCTCAGCAAGTTTGCAGATGACACTAAACTGGGAGAAGTGGTAGATACACTTGAGCATAGGGATAGGATACAGAGGGACCTAGACAAATTATAGAGGATTGGGGCAAAAGAAATCTTATGAGTTTCAACATGGACAAGTGCAGAGTCCTGCACTAAGGATGGAAGAATCACATGCACTGCTACAGACTAGTGACCGAATGGCTAGGCAGCAGTTCTGCAGAAAAGGACCTGGGGGTTACAGTGGATGAGAAGCTGGATATGAGTAAACGGTGTGGCCTTGTTGCCAAGAAGGCTAACAGCATTTTGGACTGTATAAGTAGGAGCATTGCCAGTAGATCGAGGGATGTGATCATTC